>NC_041382.1:12146463-12179592 GCF_002162155.2 Triticum dicoccoides | reverse complement strand
AAGAGGATAAAAAAAGAAGAGGAATAAGAAAAGAAAAAAGAGGAGAAGAAAGAATAGAGGAGAAGATCTCCTCTATACTTTCTTCTCCTCTTTTTTTCTTCTTCTTCCTCTTTTTTTTATCGGGAACGAGGGTCGTCGAGGGTCGCCGAGCGGTAGAGGAAGAAGAGGATAAAAAGAAGAGGAAGAAAAAAAAGAGAGGGGTCGATGGTCGCCTAGGGGTCGAGGGTCGAGAGGGGGTCTAGGGTCGCCGAGAGGGGAGAGGAAGACGAGGAGAAATAAATAAGAAGAAGAAAAAATAAGAAAAAGAAGAGGAGAAGAAGAAAGGAATAGAGGAGAAGAAGAGAAAAATAGAATATATATATTCTATTTTCTCTTTTCTCCTCTATTCCTTTCTTCTTCTCCTATTTTTTTCTTCTTTTTTTTCTTCGACACGTGGGGGGGTCGAGAACGTCGGACATTCATGAGAGAGGCGAGGAAGAAGGGGAAGAAGAGGGAGAAGAAGAGGAGAGGAAGAAGAGGAAGTCTTCTCCTCTATTCTTTCTTCTCTTCTTTTTTCTTCTTCTTCTTCCTCTTTATTTTATCGGGAACGAGGGTCGTCGAGAGGGTCGCCGAGCGGTAGAGGAGAAACCCTAAATAGAAAGTATCGTCGGTGTGAGATACATGTACCGTCGATGTCGGACACTACATCCACATCCCACAAGTGGCACGGGCTTCGACGCCCACGTCACTTGTGGGACGTGGATGTAGTGTCCGACACCGAAGGCCACATGTATCTCACACCCACGATACTTGCTAGCTATTTAGGGTTTCCTCTACCGAAAAGAAGAGGAGAAATAAATAAGAAGAAGAAAAAAGAAGAAAAAGAAGAGGAGAAGAAGAAAGGAATAGTGGAGAAGAAGAGAAAGTAGAATATATTCTATTTTCTCTTCTTCTCCACTATTTCTTTCTTCTTCTCCTCTTTTTTTTCTTTTTTTTTCTATAGGGTCGAGGGTTCCAGCAGGGTCATCTAGGGGTCGAGGGTTCCAGGGTCGTTGAGGGTTCGAGGGGTCGAGGATCGCGGAGGGGTCGAGAGAGGTTTCCTAGTGTCAAAGTATTGAAGAAATCCATGCCTTCATCATTAGCCGGAAGTAACCAGGGCATGTTGGTACGAAGTTCTGCAAAGTTGTTCTGGAATGGAGTCCCGGATAGAATAATCCGCCTTTTGGTACGAATTCAGCAAAGGCCTTCCAAATAGCGATATTCGGAAGGCTCTTGCTGAACTTTGTACCAAAAAGCGAATTATCCTATCTGGGACTCCGTTCCAGAACAACTTTGAAGAGCTTCGTACCATCATGCACATGTTACTTTCGCCTAATGATGAAGACATGGTTTTGTTGAATCCTTTGACACTAGGCAACCTCCCGACCCCTCGGCGATCCTCTCGAACATGAGAGGAAGAAGAGGGTCGTCTAGGGGTCGAGGGTTCAAGGGTTCTTCTCCTCTATTCTCGATATATACCCCCTCCCGATAGCTTACTATGATTAGGTAGCTAGTTCTACATTTGGCACTAATATATCCATCTGTCATGTTTGAATAATAATTGCCATGTTGTAAATATTTGTAGAAACTATGGACACCACCCTAGATGAAGCAACAAAAGAAGCGTTGTTGAGGGACATAATCTCAGAAGGAAGTGATGCCATCTCGTTGTTTCTCAACGAAACCGATGGTCTGGAAGGAGAGGGTGAACAAGCTGGCTACGGTGACCTAATGCCGGTGCAAGAAGAAGAACATGAGGACGGCTCCGGTGACCGAACCTAGTCCGGCCAGGTATATATATTAGTTAAGCCTAAGCTGACTAGCTGATTGATGCATTCATTGTTTTGGTATGTACACATATTAATTAAGTCTTTGTTCTTTTTTCTAGCCCTCTAAATCGAGCACAACTTCGGTAAAGAGACGAGGCCCAAAGAAAAAGTTGAGCTCGGATGAAAAGTTTGAGATCATAGCAATCGCGCCCGACGGCCAACCTATTGAACCCCTCCGGACAAAGAGCGCATTTGTTGCTTAGTGCGGGGTTCTGGTTAGGGACAAGATCCCGATAAGCATCCAGGAATGGTTTAAGCCGGCTACAGAAGACCCTGAGGTCTCTTATGTCAATGATATGCAGAAAAATGATCTTTGGACTGAGCTGAAGTCAAATTTCACCCTACCACGTGAGGATAATCCAGAGAACCCAGTTAAAGAGAAATTAATCAAGTCTTTTGCTCTGAAGAGGATGGCAGAACTATTCAGGAGGTGGAAGAAAGAGCTGAATAAGTTTGTCGAAAATAATGAGACACCAGAATTCAAGGGCGGATATGAGAAGATCAGAGATCACTGGCCCGCATTTGTGGCCCACAAGACATCGGAAAAGAGTCAGAAGATGTCGGCGACAAACAAGCAAAATGCTGCGAAGAAGAAGCTTCACCATCGCACGGGGTCAGGTGGCTACCTCGTAGCCCGGCCTAAGTGGTCCAAGACTGAGAATGATCTGGTTCATAAAGGGATCGAACCAGAGACAATTAACTGGCCAGACCGTTGTCGGAGTTGGTTCTTCAGGGCTGGCGGAACCCTGGACCCTGTAACAGGGAAGTGCATTTGGACGAACGATCAAATGGACATACTAGTGAGTAAGCTTAAGCAGTATATCGAAGCAGCGCAAGAAGGGACGTTCTTTCCAGACAGAGAGAATGACGAGCTCACAATGGCCCTCGGGAATCCTAAGCACCCTGGACGGACACGAGGCATGCCAGGCTCCATTCCGTGGAAGGTTGGGTTTCCGGACGCAGGCGGTTACAAATCCCATGAGAGGAGGAAAAAAGTGCAGCAGACCCAAAAGCAGGCGCTGCAAGCAAGGGTAGACGCGATAGAGGAACGAGAAGCAAATCGCAGCAAACGTACTGCCGAAGCCTCCCCCGAAGCTACCCCGCCATCTCAGCGCAGAAGCAGCGTGGCTTCCACCGAGCTGCTTCAGCCAGAGCATGCCTTGACGGCTCCTGCCAGCTATCCCATGGATGCTATAACGGAGTCTCAAAATTGCCACCTTATGACGCAATGGATGAATTTGAAGGTCAAGGCGGCTGTTGGCTCTGTTTATCCTACTGAACCCGGCGCAACTTTTCACTGCCGGCCGATTCTAGAAGGATATGCTAGGGTGATGGTGGATGAGATAACGGAGGGATTTGAGGATCTCCAGCTTGACCACCCTACCGGTGAAGGGGAGACTCGGCTGGGGTCTGCTCTGAAGACTCCATGCCTATGGCGGAAGGAGCTCATCAACCTTCCGAACTGGACGCCACCGCCTCCTCCTCCTCCTCCGGCGAGTCAGGGCACTCCGCCTCCACCGCCTCCTCCTCCGGCGAGTGACGATCAGGGCCCTCAGCCGGCTCCTTCTCCGGCGCGTGGCGGCACTCCGCCTGCGCCGACGCGCCCGAGCAGCCAACCTCCTCCTTCTCCGCCTCGTCAGCAAGGGCGGAAGAGACCTGCCGCCGCTCCAGCTGCTCCGGCGCGTCGTAGTCCTTCTCCTCCGCCTCTTAAGCAAGTAAAGAAGACAACCTCTACGTCTGCTCGGTCGGCGTCTAGCAGTACAACCAGAGGCGGGAGGACATACAGATTCGGTCCTTCTCTGAAGACTCCAGAGAAGTTACCATATGAGAGGACCCTGGAGGAGAACGCCAAGATCGCGCGAGAAGAAGTGAGGAACTTCTTTGAAGGGGTGAAAGCAAAGAAACATCCACCTCCGGAGGAGAAGGTAGATTGGGTGAAAGTGAAGCGCACTCTGGCTGCCCTAACAAAACCACCGAAGTCTGATCCGCCGAAAGGAAACTATGACCGCATTATTGGAAAGGAATTTGACGAAGGGGAGCGGTCGGGAAGTACTGTCAGTGATCAAAGGCTGAAAGAACAACGAGCTGGGAAACAAATTGCCCAGCTCGGCGAACAAGCGAAGCAATCGTGCCCCCCGCTCAAGGTGCCTAGCCACAACGTCGCTAATGATCCGAGGATGGTGCCCGGTTATAGCAATCTTGCAGATTACCTACCCGACGAAGTACATTATGAACCCATGGATGTGCAGATACAAAGATACGAGTATGGGAAGCCTCTCGTCAAAGATGAAAGATCTCTATCAACGATGATGCGAAGATTGCATGATTGGTACTTGAAAATCTGCAGAAACTCTGGGGGGAGGAGTACTTTGTATGTGAAAGTTAAAAAGGAGCATGACCTCGTTGGAATTGATCTGTTGCCTGTTCCATTTAAGGAGTTCTATCAGTTTTTCAATCAATTGGCCCTCGATAAAACAACGGTCGCCTGCTACTGTCTGTAAGTAGTACTACTTCTGTCATTAAGTTTCTCTATATAGCTTAGCTCTTTCATTGCATGTATTTATAATCATCCTCACTATATTTTGCAGATTGAAGATCGCCGAATTGAAGAAAAGACAAGTCGGTGATATTGGGTTCATTAACGCATATCTCATAGATGCAACTGAGGTTAAACTTCATGCCGCAGCTACCGAGGCCAACTTGCTACGATCGTTCGTAATAAATCAAAACAAAGATATAATACTCTTTCCTTACAACTTCAGGTGAGTGTTACTGTCTTGTGCGTATTCGGTTTCCCTTATATATTAGTCAAGGTTATAGTAATGTAATTGATGAGTTATGCATGTGTGTGCAGTTTCCACTATATTCTCCTAGAGATTAAGCTTGAGCAGGGAGTAGTAACCGTCTTAGACTCTAAACGAAAAGATCCCTAGGACTATGCAGACATGACTCAAATACTCCAGAAGTAAGTTAAATCGATCATTATCCACCATATCAGCACTTTGTTCATTTCCTGATATCAAGTAATTGTTTTCTTTGTCCAGCGGGGTTTGGAGAAAATTCACCAAAACAGTTCCGGGACTGCCGAAGGAGCTGGAATTTAGACACCCGAAAGTAAGTACTATAGTAGCATGTTCCGCGCATTTCCTAGTGATTCAAGCGCTAGTTTCATCAATACCATTTAGCATTCTTGCTTATCAGTTTGATTGACCTCTATTTCTTGTAAAATGGTTGTGGCAGGAACAAGGGAATGATTTCTGTGGATACTACATCTGCGAGTCCATCTGCCACACGACCTGTGAGCGGGGCGGGTACTCTAACGAACAATATGAAATACGTAAATAACAACATTCACAATTTTATTTTATTACCATCATTTGTGTTGAGTTTCATTCATTCATATATATATATATGTATTGACCCCCTTCTTAAAATTAGATGTTTCGGAAGCGGGATGAACTCCTAGCACCAGCTCGCATGCGAGCAATTCAAGAGGAATTGGCGGCATTCTTTCTTGACCACGTGATCCCTAAAGACGGAGAATTCTATGTGGACCCTGAGTCCGTATGATTATATTTGTAAGAGATAATTATTGTATATATGTAGCCGGTAGTGTCAGATAGATATACGAGAACTTGTTGTTCGACCAATCTCTCGGAGAAGGAGAGGTGGTCGATATCACTTCTCTCTGTATGCATATATGTTCATGACGATCTTCTGTTTCCTTCGTTTGCTTACTAGCTAGCCAGCGTGTCTAGTCCTCTATATACGTATGTATAGTACGTAGCGTCGACCAAGCACGGACGTAAGAGAGGACACTTCTCTCTATTAATTATAGCTAGCTAACACAATATATGAAACACCTAAATAAACCCCCCAAAACCCCCAACCCCCCCCCCCTTCAAAAAAAAAACAAAAACCCCAGCCACAGAAATGCTGACGCGTGGATGCCTATTGGTCCCGGTTGATGCCACCAACCGGGACCAAAGGGTCTCCTGACTGGGCTCTGCGCACTGCCCACGTGGAGGGCCTTTAGTCCCGGTTCTGGATTGAACCGGGACTAAAGGGGGGAGGTATTAGTACCGACACTTTAGTCCCGGTTCCGGAACCGGGACTAAAGGCCCTTACGAACCGGGACTATAGGCCCTTTTTCTACCAGTGTGTACACATCGCTATTGATTAAAATTACATCATAAATAGATTTTAAAAATGTTACATAGATAAAAGAACATCATATGGATTTTTTAAAGTATTTGTCACTTATAGTTGAACTATGGGTTAATTAATAGAAAGGTGCGACGGATGGGAGCAATCCATGCTTTATTATTAGGTAGAGATTATATAC
The DNA here is from genome assembly GCF_002162155.2 of Triticum dicoccoides. NCBI lineage: Eukaryota > Viridiplantae > Streptophyta > Magnoliopsida > Poales > Poaceae > Triticum > Triticum dicoccoides. Next base: position 12,173,400 of record NC_041382.1, on the reverse strand, counting down.
TATTTTATAAATAGTTGGCACACGTTAAAGCATCTTCAACAGGCGCCAAAAAAATGACGCGCACATTAAAAACTATCATTTTTGTGCGCCGGAGACAAAAAATAGCACTTCAGTAGACGTTATAAAATAGAGCGCACACAAAAGACTTTAGCGCACGGGTGGTGGGCTACAAATTCGGGGCGCTGGATTGTGCGCGGGGCTGCTGCAGGTGGGGCCACCGGATTGGGTCCCGTGTTCTCTTGCATCCGAAAAACCTCTTAGCCGCTTCCACGTGCAAAAAGACTTTTTACGCGCCTGTTGGAGATGCTCTTAGAACCTCACAAACTATCTTGAAGCTGGTGCTGCAGCTGGCTACTGATTAATAGTATAGCCAACATGCGGTTATATGAAGTTGCCACAGCACATAAGGCCAATCTAATAGCCTGGTAGTACAATAGTTAGTGTTACTAGTATACTATATCATTAATATGTGGCCTACTTTTTGTCTCACAAAATATGTTGGAGCTCGTGCTACAGTCGGATACAAGCTTACAGCCCAATTCTTTTCTCTCTCCTCCAACTAAGCATAATATTATATTTAATTCTTTATAGCATGCTTACATCACCTTATTATACTTGCTCTAAGAGTCCGCTTTTCTTCTCTCTTCCAACTAAGCAAATATATAATATTTTAGTCCTTATAGCATGCTTATGTCGCCTTATTGTACTTCCTCTAAGGTCATCTCCAACTGTCAACCCGAAACGGGCGTCCGTTTTGTTGTGTTGAAAAAGCAGAGAAGGGCGTTCGCAAGTGGTCGTCCAGCTTTCGGTGTGCCCAACCTACCCACTACATCCCAAACTGTCGGACTTGTAAATTTGACCCAAAACAAATCCAAATAGTCATAGCAAATAATTTAAAAACATTAATATATAACATAAACATCCACAAAAATCCAGTCCAGCATATTCTTTAGTCTTCAATCTTGTATCTTCATAGTCTAACAGTCCGGCCAATGGAGATAGTCTGGCTGTTCGGAGACCCCCTTATCCAGGACTCCCTCAGTAGCCCCTGAACCAGGCTTCAATGACGATGAGTCTGGCACGTAGTATTGTCTTCGGCATTGCAAGGCAGGTTCCTTCTCCGAATACATCACAGAAGAATTTGAATACGAGGATAGTGTCCGACCCTGCAAAATAAGCTCCACATTCCACCGCAGAGAGAATAACATTTTCGCAGATCTAATTTGTTGGCTTGTTTTGGCAGCACGACGTTATGTCATGGCCCGGTGACTATTCGAACCGTTTCTTTTAACCAGCTCCACACATAACGCGAGGCGGTTTCTTGACACGTCTTGTCGAAGCAGAAATCGTATTCCCTCAATTACGGGATTCTCATTAATGCGGTCGTGGGTAACCCAACCGTGTCTAGGGCTCCTAGATTATAGGCAAGTCCCAAACGACTACAGAGAGGACTCTTGATATTCACCCTCTTTATAAGGGGACAAGGTTTTCGCTTTTTCCCTCTCATGCTCAATCGAACCCTTCCCCCACCTCGAGTTCTAACACCCAAAACCCAGGTTAGGTGCTCTGGATCTTCAATCATGTCTGGATCCAGCCTTCAAGGCCGATGGATGCCCTCCTCCGTTACGGAAGAGGACATCAAGAAGTTGAGTGAGGCCAGATACTAGACCGCCGAGGTTTCGCATCGGCTGCCTGCTCGAGGGTAGATCGTCCCTACTCCCGAACCCAACGAGAACGTCGTGTTCGTCTCCCACTTCCTCTGAGGTCTAGGCCTCACTCTGGATCCCTTTGTTAGGGGGTTGATGTTCTATTACGGGCTAGATTTCCACGATCTAGCTCCGGACTCCTTTCTCCACATCTCGACATTTATTGTCATGTGTGAGGCCTTCCTCCGCGTTACCCCTCACTTTGGCCTGTGGCTCAAGACCTTTGAAGTAAAACCGAAGATGATCGAGGGGAAACATGCAGCGTGCGGAGGTGCATCAATAGGCAAGATGGCAGGAGCTCCATGGCCAAAAGGTTCCTTTCCAGAGGTGTCCGAACTATGGCAACGAGAGTGGTTTTACTTCACCGCTCCCAGAAGTGCCAAGTGGGCGGCTGCCCCCGCTTTCCGCTCGGCCCCCCCACCACAACTGATGTCATGGCTTAGCAGAGGTCTGAGCTGGGGTCCAGCCAAGTACGTGCCTATACTGCAAAGCCGCATCTGAGATCTCTTCGAGGGAGATTTTAATTTGGCTGTGGTAATACAAGTTATGCTGGTTCGTCAAATCCAGCCTTGCAAACGCCGGCCCCTTCGCTTGTGGGATTTCAACCCAAAGGGACCGCGTGCCATTCAATGTTTTCTCGGCCTGACGCACGAGGAGATGTACAATTCATTCTTCGGACCTCAAGTAGAGTGTCCGGATATTACCGAGGACGTGGGCCTAAGCAGTAACCGCGCCGCCAAACAAGTAAGAGACCCTCTGGCCGAACACACTATCTTTTATTCGTCACGAAGTTATTTTTGAGAGTTCGCTTTTTGACTAGGACTGGCTAACAAAGGCAAAGATGATTCGGTGTTTGGCCCCCCTCCCTGAGAGTTTAGAAAATCCGGTATTGAAAAAGATGCTCGAGGTCGCACCTTGCCCGGAGCCCTCGAAGGAAGATACCGGGGGGATAATACGGGCGGACACGGGCCCCCATCGCTTCCCGTTACAACCAAGGGAACGAGCGTCTCCACGAAGGAGGACAACCGGGGGAGGAAAAGGACTACTTCCGAGGATCCGGAAGCCGAAGCCTCCAAACGGGAGAAGAAGTCTCCCACAAAGGGTCCTGCCTCGGGGGGTGCTTTTGCCGCACAAAGTCCGCGGGGGGATCAACCCTCCAACGAGTCGTAAGTGATCCAAAATACTTTAATAGTAAAGGTATGCTATCTTTTTCTTCTGAGAAAATAACCACCGCATATATCTTGAAGTTCGGGCCTTAGCCCCTCTCAGATGAGCTCGTCTTCGGGGGATCTTCTTCCAGAGATGATGGAGAGCGAAACTCCTCCCCCGGACTCCTCCGCTCAAGAAGCGGGCGGCCCCGAAGTGTCGTCACGGAGGGCCTCTCCGGATTTGGTGAGGCCAGAAGATAATCCCATAGACCCCCAAAGTCCCCAGCGTCCGGCTCCCGAAGAGAGGAGACAAATGAGTCCGGCACCGTCTGGTGTGCGATCGGACGTTCTGAGGGAGTTGGTGGGGCGAGCGGCCATCTCAGAAGAACACCGTATGCTGATGGGTACGGTGATGGAGAGAATCTCGTCCGCCGAAAGCGGATTACATGGAGCTTTTATGAGTCTACTGACAGGCTTTGAGGTACGTGAGATAATATGTGATAGTACTGCACATGTTAGGTGTGCCCTGTGTAACTCTGGTTGTAGTCGAGAATGGCGGCGAACAGAGGATCATATTCCCAGGTAATTGTTGGAAATATGCCCTAGAGGCAATAATAAATTAGTTATTATTATATTTCCTTGTTCATGATAATCGTTTATTATCCATGCTATAATTGTATTGATAGGAAACTCAGATACATGTGTGGATACATAGACAACACCATGTCCCTAGTAAGCCTCTAGTTGACTAGCTCGTTGATCAATAGATGGTTACGGTTTCCTGACCATGGACATTGGATGTCATTGATAACGGGATCACATCATTAGGAGAATGATGTGATGGACAAGACCCAATCCTAAGCCTAGCACAAAGATCGTGTAGTTCGTATGCTAAAGCTTTTCTAATGTCAAGTATCATTTCCTTAGACCATGAGATTGTGCAACTCCCGGATACCGTAGGAATGCTTTGGGTGTACCAAACATCACAACGTAACTGGGTGACTATAAAGTTGCACTACAGGTATCTCCGAAAGTATCTGTTGGGTTGGCACGAATCGAGACTGGGATTTGTCACTCCGTGTGACGGAGAGGTATCTCTGGGCCCACTCGGTAGGACATCATCATAATGTGCACAATGTGATCAAGGAAGTTGATCACGGGATGATGTGTTACGGAACGAGTAAAGAGACTTGCCGGTAACGAGATTGAACAAGGTATCGGGATACCGACGATCGAATCTCGGGCAAGTGTCGTACCGATAGACAAAGGGAATTGTATACGGGATTGATTAAGTCCTTGACATCGTGGTTCACCCGATGAGATCATCGTGGAACATGTGGGAGCCAACATGGGTATCCAGATCCCGCTGTTGGTTATTGACCGGAGAGTCATCTCGGTCATGTCTGCATGTCTCCCGAACCCGTAGGGTCTACACACTTAAGGTTCGGTGACGCTAGGGTTATAGAGATATTAGTATGCGCTAACCCGAAAGTTGTTCGGAGTCCCAGATGAGATCCTGGACGTCACGAGGAGTTCCGGAATGGTCCGGAGGTAAAGAATTATTTATAGGAAGTGCTATTTCGGCCATCGGGACAAGTTTCGGGGTCACCGGTATTGTACCGGGACCACCGAAAGGGTCCCGGGGGTCCACCGGGTGGGGCCACCTACCCCGGGGGGGGGCACATGGGCTGTAGGGGGTGCGCCTTGGCCTACATGGGCCAAGGGCACCAGCCCCTAGAGGCCCATGCGCCAAAGGGACAAGAGGAGGGGAGAGTCCTAAAGGGGGAAGGCACCTCCGAGGTGCCTTGGGGAGGATGGACTCCTCCCCCCCTTGGCCGCACCCTTCCTTGGAGGAAGGGGCAAGGCTGCGCCCTCCCCCTCTCCCTTGGCCCTATATATAGTGGGGGGAAGGGAGGGCAACCATACCTAAGCCCTGGCACCTCCCTCTCCCTCCCATGACACATCTCCTCCTCCCGCGGCGCTTGGCGAAGCCCTGTTGGAATCCCGCTACTACCACCACGCCATTGTGCTGTTGGATCTCCATCAACCTCTCCTCCCCCCTTGCTGGATCAAGAAGGAGGAGACGTCGCTGCTCCGTACGTGTGTTGAATGCGGAGGTGTCGTCCGTTCGGCGCTAGGATCATCGGTGATTTGGATCACGACGTGTACGACTCCATCAACCCCGTTCACTTGAACGCTTCCGCTTAGCGATCTACAAGGGTATGTAGATGCACTCTCCTTCCCCTCGTTGCTAGTTTCTCCATAGATAGATCTTGGTGACACGTAGGAAAATTTTGAATTTCTGCTACGTTCCCCAACAGTGGCATCATGAGCTAGGTCTATGCGTAGTTTCTATGCACGAGTAGAACACAAAGTAGTTGTGGGCGTTGATTTTGTTCAATATGCTTACCGTTACTAGTCCAATCTTGATTCGGTGGCATTGTGGGATGAAGCGGCCCAGACCGACCTTACACGTACTCTTACGTGAGACTGGTTCCACCGACTGACATGCACTAGTTGCATAAGGTGGCTAGTGGGTGTCTGTCTCTCCCACTTTAGTCGGATCGGATTCGATGAAAAGGGTCCTTATGAAGGGTAAATAGCAATTGGCATATCACGTTGTGGTTTTGCGTAGGTAAGAAACGTTCTTGCTAGAAACCCATAGCAGCCACGTAAAACATGCAAACAACAATTAGAGGACGTCTAACTTGTTTTTGCAGGGTATGCTATGTGATGTGATATGGCCAAAAGGATGTGATGAATGATATATGTGATGTATGAGATTGATCATGTTCTTGTAATAGGCATCACGACTTGCATGTCGATGAGTATGACAACCGGCAGGAGCCATAGGAGTTGTCTTTATTTATTTATGACCTGCGTGTCAACATAAACGTCATGTAATTACTTTACTTTATTGCTAAAGCGTTAGCCATAGTAGTAGAAGTAATAGATGACGAGACAACTTCAAGAAGACACGATGATGGAGATCATGATGATGGAGATCATGATGATGGAGATCATGGTGTCATGCCGGTGACAAGATGATCATGGAGCCCCAAGATGGAGATCAAAGGAGCTATATGATATTGGCCATATCATGTCACTATTATTTGATTGCATGTGATGTCTATCATGTTTATACATCTTATTTGCTTAGAACGACGGTAGTAAATAAGATGATCCCTCATTACAATTTCAAGAATGTGTTCTCCCCTAACTGTGCACCGTTGCTAAAGTTCGTCGTTTCGAAACACCACGTGATGATCGGGTGTGATAGATCCTTACGTTCACATACAACGGGTGTAAGACAGTTTTACACATGCAAAACACTTAGGGTTAACTTGATGAGCCTAGCATGTGCATAGACATGGCCTCAGAACACAAAAGACCGAAAGGTCGAGCATGAGTCGTATGGTAGATACGATCAACATGAAGATGTTCACCGATGATGACTAGTCCGTCTCACGTGATGATCGGACACGGCCTAGTTGACTCGGATCATGTAATCACTTAGATGACAGAGGGATGTCTATCTGAGTGGGAGTTCATAAGATGAACTTACTTATCCTAAACATAGTCAAAAGTTCTTCGCAAATTATGTCGTAGCTCGCACTTTAGTTCTACTGTTTAGATATGTTCCTAGAGAAAAAAATTAGTTGAAAGTTGATAGTAGCAATTATGCGGACTAGGTCCGTAAACTGAGGATTGTCCTCATTGCTTCTTAGAAGGCTTCTGTCCTTAATGCACCGCTCAGTGTGCTGAACCTCGAACGTTGTCTGTGGATGTTGCGAACATCTGACATACACGTTTTGATGACTACATGATAGTTCAGTGCGTAATGCTAAATGGTTTAGAATTGAGGCACCAAAGATGGTTTTTGAAACGTCACGGAACATATGAGATGTTTCGAGGGCTGAAATTGGGATTTCAGGCTCGTGCCCACGTCAAGAGGTATAAGACCTCCGACAATTTTCTTAGCCTGCAAACTAAGGAGAAAAGCTCAATTGTTGTGCTTGTGCTCAGATTGTCTGAGTACAACAATCGCTTGAATCGAGTGGGAGTTGATCTTCCAGATGAAATAGTGATGGTTCTCCGAAGTCATTACCACCAAGCTGCTAGAGCTTCGTGATGAACTATGATATATCAGGGGCATATATGATGATCCTTGAGATATTCGTGATGTTTGACACCGCGAAAGTAGAAATCAAGAAGGAGCATCAATTGTTGATGGTTGGTGAAACCACTAGTTTCAAGAAGGGCAAGGGAACAAAGGGATACTTCATGAAACGACAATTCAGCTGCTGCTCTAGTGAAGAAACCCAAGGTTGAACCCAAACCCGAGACTAAGTGCTTCTGTAATAAAGGGAACAACCACTGGAGCAGAATTACCCTAGATACTTGGTAGATAAGAAGGCTGGCAAGGTCGATAGAAGTATATTGGATATACATTATGTTAATGTGTACTTTACTAGTACTCCTAGTAGCACCAGGGTATTAGATACCGGTTCGGTTGCTAATTGTTAGTAACTCGAAATAAAAGCTACGGAATAAACGGAGACTAGCTAAAGGTGAGCTGACGATATCTGTTGGAAGTGTTTCCAATGTTGATATGATCAAATATCGTACGCTCCCTCTACCATCGAGATTGGTGTTTGCGTTGAGCATAGACATGATTGGATTATGTCTATCGCAATACGGTTATTCATTTAAGGAGAATAATGGTTGCTCTGTTTATTTGAATAATACCTTCAATGGTCTTACACCTAAAATGAATGGTTTATTGAATCTCGATCGTAGTGATACACATGTTCATGCCAAAAGATAGTAATGATAGTACCACCTACTTGTGGCACTGCCACTTAAGTCATATCGGTATAAAACGCATGAAGAAGCTCCATGTTGATGGATCTTTGGGCTCACTCGTTTTTGAAAGGTTTGAGACATGCGAACCATGTCTATTGGTATATATGCATGAAGAAACTCTATGCAAATGGACCGTTTGGACTCACTTGATTTTGAATCACTTGAGACATGCAAATCATACCACATGGGCAAGATGACTGAAAGCCTCGGTTTCAGTAAAATGGAACTAGAAAGCAACTTGTTGGAAGTAATACATTTTGATGTGTGCAGTCCAATGAGTGCTGAGGCATGTAGTGGATATCGTTATGTTCTTACTTCACAGATGATTTGAGTAGATGTTGAGTATATTTACTTGATGAATCACGAGTCTGAATTATTGAAAGGTTCATGTAATTTCAGGGTGAAGTTGAAAGATCGTCGTGACAAGAGGATAAAATATCTATGATATGATCATGGAGATGAATATCTGAATTACGAGTTTGGCACAGAATTAAGACATTGTGGAAATTGTTTCACAACTAATATAGCTTGGAACACCATAGTGTAATGGTGTGTCCGAACATCATAACTGCACCCTATTGGATATGATGCATACCATGATGTCTCTTATCGAATTACCACAATAGTTTATGGGTTAGGCATTAGAGACAACCACATTCACTTTAAATAGGGCACCACGTAATTCCGATGATATGACACCGTATGAACTATGGTTTAGAGAAACCTAAGCTGTCATTTCTTAAAAGTTTGGGGCTGCGACGCTTATGTGAAAAAGTTTCAGGCTGATAAGCTCGAACCCAAAGCGGATAAATGCATCTTCATAGGACACCCAAAACAGTTGGGTATACCTCCTGTCTCAGATCCGAAAGCAATAAGGGATTGTTTCAAGAATCGGGTCCTTTCTCAAGGAAAAGTTTCTCTCGAAAGAATTGAGTGGGGGATGGTGGAGACTTGATGAGGTTATTGAACCGTTACTTCAACTAGTGTATAGCAGGGCACAAAGAGTTGTTCCTGTGGCAACTACACCAATTGAAGTGGAAGCTTATGATAGTGATCATGAAACTTCAGATCAAGTCACTGCCAAACCTCGTGGGATGACAAGGATGCGTACTACTTCAGAGTAGTACGTGACCCTGTCTTGGAAGTCATGTTGCTAGACAACAATGAACCTACAAGCTATGGAGAAGCGATGGTGGGCCCGGATTCCGATAAATGGCTCGAGGCCATAAAATCCGAGAGAGGATCCATGTATGAAAACAAAGTGTAGACTTTGGAAGAACTACTTGATGGTCGTAAGGCTGTTGAGTACAGATGGATTTTAAAAAAGGAAGACGGACAATGATGGTAAGTATCACCATTGAGAAAGCTTGACTTGTCGTTAAGGTGTTTCCCGACAAGTTCAAGGAGTTGACTGCGGTGAGACTTTCTCACTCATAGCGATGCTAAGAGTCTGTTGGAATTATATTAGCGATTACTGCATTATTTATGAAATCTTGCAGATAGGATGTCAAAACATTGTTTCCTCGATGATTTTCTTGAGGAAAGGTTGTATGTGATACAACCGGAAGGTTTTGTCAATCCTGAAAGATGCTAATAAGTATGCAAAGCTCCAGCAATCCTTCTGAGGACTGGAGTAAGCATCTCGGAGTTGGAATGTATGCTTTGATGAGATGATCAAAGATTTTGGGTGTATACAAAGTTTATGAGAAACTTGTATTTCCAAGGAAGTGAGTGGGAGCACTATAGAATTTCTGATGAGTATATGTTGTTGACATATTGATTATCAGAAATGACGTAGAATTTCTGGAAAGCATATAGGGTTATTTGAAAAGTGTTTTTCAATGGAAAGCCTGGATTAAGCTACTTGAACATTGAGCATCGAGATCTATAAGGATAGATCAAAACGCTTAATGGTACTTTCAAATGAGCACATTCCTTGACATGATCTTGAAGGTGTTCAAGATGGATCAGTCAAAGAAGGAGTTCTTGCCTGAGTTGTAAGGTATGAAGTTAAGACTTAAAGTTCGACCACGACAGAATAGAGAGAAAGGACGAAGGTCGTCCCCTATGCTTAAGACATAGGCTCTACAGTATGCTATGCTGTGTACCGCACCTGAAGTGTGCCTTGCCATGAGTCAGTCAAGGGGTACGAGAGTGATCCAGGAATGGATCACAGTACAGCGGTCAAAGTTATCCTTAGTAACTAGTGGACTAAGGAATTTTCTCGGTTATGGAGGTGATAAAGAGTTCGACGTAAAGAGTTACGACGATGCAAGCTTAACACCTATCCGGATAGCTCTGAGTAGAGATACCGGATACGTATAATGGAGGAACAATTTCGAATAACTCCAAGTAGAACAGTTATTTGAAATGACTCCAAATAGAGCGTGGTAGCTGCATCTAGGAGATGACATAAAGATTTGTAAAGCACACACGGATCTGAAAGGTTCAGACCCGTTGACTATAACCTCTCTCACAAGCATAACATGATCAAACCCAGAACTCTTTGGGTGTTAGTCACATGGGGATGTGACCTTGAGTGTTAATCACATATCGATGTGAACTGGATTATTGACTCTAGTGCAAGTGGGAGACTGTTGGAAATATGCCCTAGAGGCAATAATAAATTAGTTATTATTATATTTCCTTGTTCATGATAATTGTTTATTATCCATGCTATAATTGTATTGATAGGAAACTCAGATACATGTGTGGATACATAGACAACACCATGTCCCTAGTAAGCCTCTAGTTGACTAGCTCGTTGATCAATAGATGGTTACGGTTTCCTGACCATGGACATTGGATGTCATTGATAACGGGATCACATCATTAGGAGAATGATGTGATTTACAAGAACCAATCCTAAGCCTAGCACAAAGATCGTGTAGTTCGTATGCTAAAGCTTTTCTAATGTCAAGTATCATTTCCTTAGACCATGAGATTGTGCAACTCCCGGATACCGTAGGAATGCTTTGGGTGTACCAAACGTCACAACGTAACTGGGTGACTATAAAGTTGCACTACAGGTATCTCCGAAACTATCTGTTGGGTTGGCACGAATCGAGACTGGGATTTGTCACTCCGTGTGATGGAGAGGTATCTCTGGGCCCACTCGGTAGGACATCATCATAATGTGCACAATGTGATCAAGGAAGTTGATCACGGGATGATGTGTTACGGAACGAGTAAAGAGACTTGCCGGTAACGAGATTGAACAAGGTATCGGGATACCGACGATCGAATCGCGGACAAGTGTCGTACCGATAGACAAAGGGAATTGTATACGGGATTGATTAAGTCCTTGACATCGTGGTTCACCCGATGAGATCATCGTGGAACATGTGGGAGCCAACATGGTATCCAGATCCCGTTGTTGGTTATTGACCGGAGAGTCATCTCGGTCATGTCTGCATGTCTCCCGAACCCGTAGGGTCTACACACTTAAGGTTCGGTGACGCTAGAGTTATAGAGATATTAGTATGCGGTAGCCTGAAAGTTGTTCGGAGTCCCGGATGAGATCCCGGACGTCACGAGGAGTTCCGGAATGGTCCGGAGGTAAAGAATTGTATATAGGAAGTGCTATTTCGGCCATCGGGACAAGTTTCGGGGTCACCGGTATTGTACCGGGACCACCGGAAGGGTCCCGGGGGTCCACCGGGTGGGGCCACCTACCCCGGGGGGGGCACATGGGCTGTAGAGGGTGCGCCTTGGCCTACATGGGCCAAGGGCACCAGCCCCTAGAGGCCCATGCGCCAAAGGGACAAGAGGAGGGGAGAGTCCTAAAGGGGGAAGGCACCTCCGAGGTGCCTTGGGGAGGATGGACTCCTCCCCCCCTTGGCCGCACCCTTCCTTGGAGGAAGGGGCAAGGCTGCGCCCTCCCCCTCTCCCTTGGCCCTATATATAGTGGGGGGAAGGGAGGGCAACCATACCTAAGCCCTGGCGCCTCCCTCTCCCTCCCATGACACATCTCCTCCTCCCGCGGCGCTTGGCGAAGCCCTGCTGGAATCCCGCTACTACCACCATGCCGTCGTGCTGTTGGATCTCCATCAACCTCTCCTCCCCCCTTGCTGGATCAAGAAAGAGGAGAGGTCGCTGCTCTGTACATGTGTTGAACGCGGAGGTGCCGTCCGTTCGGCGCTAGGATCATCGGTGATTTGGATCACGACGTGTACGACTCCATCAACCCCGTTCACTTGAACGCTTCCGCTTAGCGATCTACAAGGGTATGTAGATGCACTCTCCTTCCCCTCGTTGCTAGTTTCTCCATAGATAGATCTTGGTGACACGTAGGAAAATTTTGAATTTCTGCTACGTTCCCCAACAGTAATAACCAGACTGCCCCTATGTGCAGGTGGTGGAAGCTCCGGTGGCTAGCCGGACTAGTGAGTTTGCCAAATTAAAACGGCAACTGGATGCGGCAGACACCGACATCGAGCTTATTAACAGGAGGCTTGACGAGGCACAGGGTAAGTGTTAATATTTGGTGAACGCCACATAGTAAGAGCAGCATGATGCCAGTATCTTTAATATGTTGTGACTGCAGATGGAGCTGCCACCGTGGAAGCCTTGCGGGCAGAACTTGCCCGAGCCAAGGAACAAGCAAGGATTAGTAATGCGGCTTCTTTGAAGGTGGCCGAAGAGTTGAAAGCCGAGAAGGCCGCACATTGCGAGAGCCAAGAGAAGATGGCCAAGATGGCCGTAGAATTAAAAGACACTGCCGACCGTTGCCGGGTCCTTGAAAAAGAAAACCGAGCGAAGGCAACGGACCTTGAGAAGGCCACGGCGGCGGACAGAGACACCCATTCTGCTATGAGAGCGAAGAAGGAGGAGCTGCGGGAAGCCGGGGATATTGCGGCTGGGAAACCCTTCATGTTACGGAGGAAGTTCAGAGATCCACGGTATGCCCCTCTGGATTGGCTGTGGAGTTCGGCAGATGCGTATATGGATTTGGCGGCGAGCGCTGCCGATGCGGCCAAGTACTTCCAAGGCCAGACAGATCATGAAGTGGACAAGCTATTCTGGTCGCAATTCCACGTTCCAGAGCGTCCGCTTTCATTGACTGACCAGCTAGCCAAATGGGCCGAACTGAATAGGTTGTCCAGACTCGCCATGAGGTCTGTTGTGGATCAGTTATGGCCGGAAAAGCCAAAGCCGAACAACTATTTTAGCTTAGTGCAACAGTTCCTTGGTGTGGTGCCGTGCATTAATACGATGAAGAGGTCGGCGTGCATAGAAGGCTCGCGGATGGCCCTTGCCCGTGTTAAAGCATACTGGCGGAGATGGACGCTACCACTGTTGCGGCGCAGGGTTCGGCCATAGGTCAAGTGGCTACCGAGCATTATTTTGAGGAGGTTGTCGAGGGTGCTCGTTTGATAGAGGCCCAGTGCTCGAAAAATATTATGTTTGAGTGATATGTATTCTCATTGTAAACACAATGCTTTTATGAAGTTTTTATAAGGCTATGTTTATACTTTTGCCTGAAAGTAGTATGATGCCTCATGTGCGGCCGTTTATGTATACATGTGTATAACCTGAAAGATTGCAGTCGTCGGCTTCAACCCCCACGCATATAATGCGGAGGTGCTCGCAAAAAACGTGTGTTCACACTTAACTCAATGTCTTGGTCCTATTAAGGAGGTGATAGCATAGCGAACGAGGCAACCGGACTATAATGCTTTAACACTTTCACTTAGCCATAGGAGTTTGACAGTGGGGCTACTAGATAGCCCCTAGTGGCTCCGCACCCTCCCGATCGCGGGGTGCGTACATGCCTGGCTGGAAAACGGCCCTTCGTTAAGGCGAAAGAATTCTAACATTTTGATAGGTCATCGAGTGGTTGACCAGTCTCACGCTATATCATGACAGTCAGTTTTCGGCTTTCTCTACTGAGGTGCTCATCCGGATGAACCAGGGCACAATCGCAGTAGTTCTCCTAGTGCTACCTTAGCCGGTAAAGCGGAACGTAAGGCACCAAAACACAGGAGCCGGGCAAACCCAACATTTGACCAAAGACAATGATTCGGAGCTGATGCATATAGGGCCAAACTCGCGACGCCGAACACTCCCTAAGGTATTCGGTCTTTATGATATAAACCGGGCCTAAATAGTGCCCTTTGTAAGAAGCCCCTTGTGTCCAGGTACGTGCATTATTCTGACGTGGCCACATGCCAAGACGTCAGCATCCTTCTCAACTGTGCTGAGAATTTGGTGGATATGTATCAATAAGAGACAGTAAAAAAGGTTTACGCAGGGTCTTAATCTAAAAAGAATCTTTGGAGCAGGTCCCTGCTGCACGTCTGCGCCTGTGTCTCCGTTGTGCCGTATCCTGGACGGGTGTAGCACGATGGTCATCTGTAAAAGAGAGGAACTTAGGTGAAAAAGTTGTCGTGCGAAAAGATAGTTTTTAAAGAAACCATATATAATTCAAGATGAGTAAAAATTGCCACTTGTCTACGCGTGTTGAGCCCCTTGTATTTGTAATAGGGGTGTGACCATTGATCCGGTATAAATTACATATAGCGGCGCCGGACTCGACTAACCGTGTCCGAGGTCTTGACGACCTGTTAAATGCTTTAGTTGGTGAGGCCGTTTTTAGTGTGCGGCCGCCAAGGCAGCCGCACTCTCTTCAGTGCACAAAGATCGCTTAATACTTTCATTTACTGTAATGATGCCACGTGGACCGGGCATCTTGAGTGTGAGGGAAGCGTAGTGCGGTATTGCATTAAATCGAGCGAAAGCTTCGCGTCTGAGTAGTGCTTGATAGCCACTTTGGAACGGAGCGATGTGGAAGGTTAAATGTTCGCTACGGAAGTTATCGGGGAGGCCGAATATAACTTTTAGTAGCAGGGAGCCCGTGCAACGAGCCCCTAGGGCTGGCGTTACTCCTTTAAAGGTAGTATTGCTATGGCAATTTTTTGTTGGGTCTATCCCCATTTCACGGATTGTATCCTGATATATCAGGTTTAGACTGCTGCCACCGTCCATCAGGACTTGTGTGAAGTGGTATCCATCAATTATTGGGTCTAATACCAGGGCAGCCCATCCTGCACGTCGGATACTTGCTGAGTAATCACGATGGTCGAAAGTGATCGGTTGAGACGACCAGTTGCAGGACTCCGCGGTGATAGGCCCTTGGGCATATTTTTTTGGGAGTGCCGTTTTGTTTCTTCCCCTGATCACGTGTAACACGTTTACTGTTTTGACTTCTGGGGGAAATTTCTTTTGTTCCCCAGTGTCTTGCTTGAGAGGCTCATCCTCGTCTTCGCTTGGTGTATCCTCCCCCTTGTGTACGGCGTTGAGCTTGCCGGACTACTTGAAGACCCAACATTCTCTGTGGGTATGATTAGCAGGTTTACCAGGGGTGCTATGGATCTGACATATTTGGTCCAGAATTTTGTTTAGGCTGGACAGTTCGTCTCTGGCGCCTTTAGAGGGCGGCTTTTGCTTACCTGGCCGAGAGCTTTTGAATCCGGCGTTTACTGCCGTGCTCTTCTTGATGTCTTCTTTGTTCCGGCGTTTGTTATTGCTGTTGCGCCGTGATTTCCCATTTTCATCTCTAACTTCAGATGTATTGGGCTGCTGGTGCTGCATCTGGCTAGCCAGCTGTCCTCACCCGCGCAAAAGCGGGTCATGAGGCTTGTTAGTGCCGCCATTGTTCTCGGCTTTTCTTGGCCGAGGTGTCTGGCAAGCCATTCGTCGCGGACGCTATGCTTAAAAGCTGCTAAGGCTTCGGCGTCCGGACAATTGACAATTTGGTTCTTTTTAGTAAGAAACGTATTCCAAAGTTTTTGGGCTGACTCTCCGGGCTGTTGAGTTATATGACTCAAATCGTCCGCGTCCGAAGGTCGGACATAAGTCCCTTGAAAATTTGCCCGAAAAGCGTCTTCGAGCTCTTCCCAGCTTCCAATGGAGTTTTCGGGGAGGCCTTTAAGCCAGTGACGAGCCGGCCCTTTGAGCTTGAGGGGTAAGTACTTGATGGCGTGGAGATCATCTCCTCGAGCCATATGGATATGGAGGATATAGTCCTCAATCCAGACCCTAGGGTCTATTGTTCTGTCGTATGCCTCTATGTTTACGGGTTTGAATCCCTCTGGAAATTCATGGTCCAGCACCTCATCGGTGAAACATAGGGGGTGTGTGGCACCCCTGTATCTGGGTGTACCGTGTTGTTCAGATGTTTGTTGTGTTACATTGTATGCTGGGGCGCGCTTGTGTGGTCCATAGATGATCTGGTTGCGTCGTCCTTTTGGTGCGAGCCCTCGCGTGGATCGCATATTGTCTTGTGAGTGGCATTGTTTGCCGCTCTATGTTGGCCGTGAGGTCGTCTATCCGGCTAGGTGGCTGTTTTGATTTTTGGTTGTGGGGGGTCTGTGGCCTCCTCATCGAATTTAGGAAGCAACTTCCGCTTTGGGTAGCTCTTGGTGGGGCGATTGTCGCTGTACTTCGCTGCTGTATTGAGTACTTTACTCCATCTAATTTGGAGTGTGTCCTGCGCAGCCTTGAGCCTTTGCTTCTGCTTTTTTAGACTCCTCTGGTGGCAACAAGCCTTTGACGGGCATTCTACTGCTCCGGGTGCCTGTCCGGCGTTATGTCGTCTGGACTCTTATCTTTAACAGAATTGGTTTGTTCGGTTTGATTCCCCGTATTGCCGTGGTCCGGCAGTGGTTCGCCCTGCTCCAACGCTGGGTCTGTATGATCGTTATTTCTGCCGAGGCAGGATTTGGGGTGGCGCTTGCGCCGCCGCTTTGACTACTTCTCGAGGGAACAAGCCTTCGGTGCGTCCTTCCGTTCCTCATCGTCGTCTTCTTTTGGTGTGTCCACCATGTATACGTCATATGATGAAGTGGACGTCCAGTGCCCTGTGGGCGATGGTTCCTCTTCGTCTCCCGCATCGTCGTCCATTCCGTCGATGTCTTCGGAGTCGAAGTCGAGCATGTCGGTTGAGTCATCGACAGTGGCTATTATGTGGGTGGTGGGTGGGCGTCGAATTTCTTCGTCGTCCGCATCCCAATCCTGTTGGCCATAATCCGGCCAGGGCTCTCCTGACAAAGAGAGAGACTTTAGTGAATTCAGAATGTCGCCGAAGGGCGAGTGCTGAAAGATATCCGCGGCGGTGAGTTCCATGATCGGCGCCCAATCGAATTCGATTGGCAGAGGCGCGGATGGTTCGGAGTCCGGGAAAGAGTCCGACACCTTGGAGTCACGGGCTGCGTAGAGGGTTATGCTGGTGTTTGGCTCGATCGCCGTTGAGACTGCAGCCCCTGAGGCGGTGTCTAACCACCCGTCCTCGATTGGCGCAGTTGGCTCCGAACTAAGGGTCGGAGCTGATGCGGGCGCGGCCTCTGGGGTACTGTTCGGCGGCAGAGCTAGGTCATACCCATCGCAGCTGTGCGACGCGCCCGGCTGTGGCTCGAATCCGTCGAAGATCAAGTCTCCGCGGATGTCGGCCGTGTAGTTCAAACTTCCAAATCTGACCTGATGGCCAGGGGCGTAGCTTTCAATCTGCTTCAGATGGCCAAGCGAATTAGCCCGCAGTGCAAAGCCGCTGAATACGAAGATCTGTCCGGGGAGAAAAGTCTCACCCTGGACCACATCGCTATCGATGATATATAGTAGGAGCCATCAAGCCTAACGGCGACGACACAGAGGAACTCTCAATGAAAGCACCAATGTTGGTGTCAAAACCGGCGGATCTTGGGTAGGGGGTCCCGAACTATGTGTCTAGGCCGGATGGTAACAGAAGGCAGGGGACACGATATTTTACCCAGGTTCGGGCCCTCTTGATGGAGGTAAAACCCTACGTCCTGCTTGATTAATATTGATGATATGGGTAGTACAAGATTAGATCTACCACGAGATCAGAGAGGCTAAACCCTAGAAGCTAGCCTATGGTATGATTGTATCACTACAAGAAATCTGTTAATCCATGACGGATTTCTGGTGACGTTCTTGAAAACCATCACAGATACAGCCGCGGTCCCTGCGGGTCGTCACAGAAATCGTCACGAATCAATAAGATGCGAATGGCCACTGAAATGATGCCCCATTATGACGGACGATGAAAGACTGTCATGGAAACTGTCATGGACAGACCATATGAACCTAAGCTGGACCGTCACGGATGGCTCATGCTGATGTGGCATGTATTCGGTGTGATGCGTATGCTGAATCCTGATTGGTCAATCCTCCCTTCTCGCAGATCGCGCATCACAACCGTCCACTCCCTCAGATCGCACGGTAGGCACATGGCCCAACCGTCGTTGACCGCCTCCGCCACTGCTGCTCCCCATCTTCTTCTCCATCCTCCATCCCCCAATTCAATCTTATCCATCTTCCTCTCCCTCGTCCGCCGCCACCACCGGCAACCTCGGTGCCCCTCTCCCTAACCGCCACCGCCCCCACCCTCTCCCCCATCCCCCGCTCTCACCTTCTGTCCTTAAACTAGGCGGCCCCCAGAACGAGAAGGTTGAGGTGCTTCCCGATTTGCGGCGGCTGCTTCCGGATCTGCCGAGCAGCGCCAGAGGTCGGCTCCTTCTCCGCGTTGTTCTGCGCCAAGGTTGGCCTCCCCTTCCTTTTCCGTGTGGTCCATGGCGCTAACCCCAGACGGGACCGCCTCTCGGTTCCCAATCCCACCCCTAAGTCGATGGATGGATCTCCATGGCTGATGTATTTTCCTACTGCTTTGGTTGGTCGCAGGTGAGGCACTCAATACCGTGGCCGGATGGAGGTTGGGCGATTTCCTTCCCTGACCTCGCCGCCTAGCCACTCCACCGCGAGCTTCTCGCCCCCAGGTTGTTCTTCCCCTGCTCACTCCCTCCCTCTTCCTCTCCATGGATTGGTTGTTGCTGCATGCTTCTGCTCAAGTACTAGTCATCTCTTGCGTTGGTGCTTCTGATGTGTGGATTTGTTGATATTGTTGATATTGCTTAGCTAGTGTGGATGACTAGATGTGGGTGCGTGACTGTGCTAACATATTAGAATATTTTCAAATAAAAATAACAATTAGTGCTTAAGTAATAATTTATGGGTTGAGTTCTGCGCATAGTTAAATGTAGCAGCAGCATACAGTTTTCACAGTGCGGTGCACACTGCCGAGCATGCATTTTTGTATGTAGAAATCTCAAATCTTTGTAACACAACACTTGCTGGCATTGGGTAAATGACTTGCCTTCCATTAACTATTGTCTTTCATTTTTATAAAAAGAAAAAAGATTATCTCTTGTGTGCAAATGTACTCTGTGAGTTAATAATACATCCACGTGTATGTGTAGTTCATTGGGCCTGTAGCTCACTAGTTTGTGTTTCCCCTGTAATGTTTACCTCTGCTATCATGATGAATTTGGCTTTGTAGTCCGGTCCTTGACATATAGTTCTTGTTTGAAGAATTAGTATTTTAAAATTTTAGTGTCCACGTAACATCAGTACCTTGGAATATACTGCCTGTTGGAAGGATTAACATTTTATATCCTGAACATTTATTATTGCAGTTGCTCTATAGCTACATAGCTACATAATAACAAATCTGACTTGAACTTTATATGTTTATATTACATGGCAAGTTGATTGTGTAGCCTATGTACAGAGAAGCTAAGGTGTAGATAAGTTCAGAAAGATGTCTCGTTTGGCTAGAGTGTGATGAAGTAGTGTGGAATTGCTCTGTACCTTTTATACATTTGTGCGTGGAATCTGTTATTAATCTGTACAACATCAGCACTAATAATTTAATGGTATCGATTCAGTATCTTAACTACTGGGCCACCAGTCAGCCATGAATCTTTGTCTGTACAACATCAATAGTGAAACTTTTATATTATTGATTCAGTATCTCTACAACATCAGTACTGCCGAGCATGTATATTTTTCTGTAGAAACGACTTCTTCCATTAACTATAGTCCTGCATTTTTCTAGAAAAATAGTCTGATCTCTCACTGTGATACTAATACATCCATGTGTATGGGTACTACTGGGGCCTGTAGCTCACTAGTTTGTGGTTCCCTGCAATTATTTACCTCTGCTATCATGCTGGTTTCGGCTTTGTAGTAAGGTCCTCGACATACTTCTCGTTCAAAGAATTAGCACTTTAAAATTTTAGTTTGCCTACATAACATCAGTACCTTGGAATATAGTTCCTGTTGGAACGATTAACATTTTGTATTCTGCACATTTGTTATTGCAGCTGCTCTTTAGCTATATAACATCAAATCTGGACTTGAACTATAAATATTTAGATTATATTTCAAGTTAATTGTGCTACTTTTTATTCGCTGGTGTTAGTTACTATGAAGTAGCTGACTGGAGCCAACGATGGATGCTTAGCCTCTAGTTATAAGGATTACCTGCTGCTGCTTTTGCTACCTCTTCTGTTCCCTGAATGAATGGTCCCGCTGCTTTCTCACATGCGGTTTCTGTTTCTATTTTTCTTGCATAGTGTTCTTCTCTCTTAGAATCATAGTCTGGTCAGGCTGCTTGTGCTGTCAAATTTGAACTATTTATTAGGGTTGATTTCTATGCCACTAATGCCTACTGCCTTCTCCACGCATCCAGCGGAGTACAAGACGTCCTCCTCCTCGATGCAGCCATTCCCAACGAGCTCTCTTTGCCGGAAGAGGTGCAGAAGCAAGTCCAGCACCCCCTTCGCCCCTGCATCCTGTCCTACATCGCCTGGACGAGCTCACTGATGGTTGCGTCCTTACCTCCTAGCGTGGTGAGCCTCTCCCCACTTTACCCCAAATCTAGATGATACTTGCAATCTGAATACATATCATGTTTCGGTTCAGTTTAGAGGCAGATTCAGTTGTTGGGATGAATATGTGAGCTTGATTAGTTGCTGACGGTTTAGGGCAAGCTAATGCGGATCCACACAATATAATATAGCTATTTTTTCTAACATGCACCGTTCTTCATGTTGCTTTCCTATTGATCTTTTGGGAGTTAATTTGGAAGTTCCAGCATGTTAGATATAAATTCAGCTGCAACAGTGTATCTTGCTAAAATGGGCTTGTCTTACAGATGCGTGTATGTAATACGTACTTGAGAGAAAACCTAAAAAACTGTACTTTTATCAGCAGCATCTTAGAACTTTAAGTGTATATTTTGTTTATATTGCTATATGCTATTATTGTTACTTGGATTTTTATTTCCTGTCAAGTAACTATATTTTTTCTTGAACAGATGTGGACTTTAATTATGCTCCTGTTGTTTTCTAGTCAAATAAGCACAGTGGAGTTTACTACCAACTCTTGATCTATGTATGCTCACCATTCCTTTTTGTTGCCATCCGTTGTTTGTTTTCACACGAATGATTTTGTTTCACTACTTTGCATCATGGCAGAGAAAAAATATAGAACTTGATAACTTGTAGTAAGCTACTTCTAGTTTCTACTTCTATTTTATCCTACTGACTATAATATTTTATAGTGTGACATATTTTTCATCATGTGGCAGATATTGGCTTATGGGAGCATTTTCAACAACAAAGATATGACGAGAGGATCCACGGCCAGGAATGCGGGGTCCCTTGGTTGTACGACGAGCATTGTGCGTTGCTTGATGGGTGTGGTGCTGGCTGTAGAGTAGCATAGTGTCCTCCGAGGCATGCCTGTGGAATTAATCTTTTTTGGGTTCTTTTTTTGGTCCTGTACAGGTGTATCTTGGGTGTGTTTATGTCATTTTTTGTTTTTAAGGACCTGAGCATATATTTTCTGTTAAATTATTATTGGCTTCAAATTTCCATGGACCAAGAGAAATCTGTGATGGGCTAATGTCATGGACTGAGAAATTAGTGGGCCTTTCTTGAAATTAATGGACCTAAATTCAAATTGGCTTGATTACCATATGGGCCACCACTCTTGGAGAGTTGAAATTTAGTGGGCCAAAATTTTAGATGGGCTGATTACAACATGGGCTGCCACGTCAGATCCATGTCAGATGATGACGTGGCAGACAAGCTAACACCGTTATGAGCATGGCAGTTAACAGCCATCGATGACGGTTAAAAACCGTCATGGTCCGTGACGGTTTTCGATGATCCGTCATGGAGCATGCTGTGGTTAAATTATGACGCGATATACATGACAGAATTCAAATCCGTCACGCATGCCCCTCGATGACGGACTTGCGCAAGTCCATGACAGACCGAAACCGTCATGTATTAACAGATTTCTTGTAGTGTATGTTGTGATTATTATCCTACCCTAGTAGAAAAGGGGGCAACGGTCCAGGCCGGGTCAGCCCATTAGTCCCAGTTCAGTCTAGAACCGGGACCCATGGGGGCATTGGACCCGGTTCATGAGCCGAGGGGGCCGGCCGGGCCACGTGGGCCATTGGTCCCGGTTCGTCTGGACCTTTTGGTCCCGGTTGGTGGGACGAACCGGGATCAATGGCCTCGCTCCTGGCTCACCACCATTGGTCCCGGTTGGTGGCATGAACCGGGTCCAAAGGCTCCCCTTTAGTCCCGGTTCATGCCACCAACCGGGACCAATGAGGTGCCTATATATACCCCCTCGCGTAAGAGCTGAGCACACTGCTCTGTTTTTTTTGGCCGAGGGGGAGAGGGCTTGGTGGTGCTCTAGCTCACCTCCTATGCACACAAGGTGTTCGATGGAATGCCCGAGCCACACTACTTAAGCTTTCTCCTCTCCAAGCTCGACCTTCAAGCTCCATTTTCCTCACGCCCCGTCCCCGTCTTCACCGCCGTCGATCACCCACGCCGAGCTCATCGCCGGCACCACCGTGGTGAGCCTCTTGTTCTTATCTTCTTTTTTAAAGGAAACAATATTGTTACTTGTATGTTTACATAGATACTTGTATTATTTTCTTACTTTTATTATTGCATCTTATATAGTGCGATGGTTTTGGTATCCGCCCCCGTCGGCCCTCGTCCTGTCTATGATTCGGATGTGGTATATATATTATCTTTATAACTATTGGTTCATTTATTGTTTATGAAAATTATGCCGACCAACGTGACATAGATTTTATTTATGTAGGATGTATGTGAATCGGAAATTCCAACCGACCCTATTGTCGAGAGGTTAAATTTAGTTGAAGAAGAAAACAATTTGTTGAAGGAAAAAATAAAAAAATTGAGGATGAGAAGATGATATTGGAGTTGCATGTTGCGGACGTCGTCGATGATCACAAGATCAAGATGGATGCAATGCGCTTGAAGATTAGAAAGATTAGAAAATATGCCATTCATACTGAGGCTTGGTATCATTATGCCGTTGGATCAATTGTTACCTTGGTTGCGATTATGATTGCATTTGTTTTCGCATTGAAATGTTTTACATAGTTTCAATGTATGGTTTAATTAATTAGATGCTCTGGAGAGCTATATGTTGTTACATGAGAACTATGTATGTACTTTGGTTTTAATGTGATGATGAACTTCTATTAATTTGGACACTTAATTATATATAACGCACGCAGATGAATCGACAATGGATGTACGGTGACAGACACACCTCTGAGTACATTAAGGGCGTGCATGAGTTTCTCGATGCGGCTGAGGCAAACAAGCAGAATGGTTTTATTTGTTGTCCATGCACTGAATGTGGGAATACGAGGTCTTACTTTAACTGGAAAATCCTTCACTCCCACCTGCTTTACAAGGGTTTCATGCCACACTATAATGTTTTGACGAGGCACGGAGAAATAGGGGTTATGATGGAAGACGGCGAAGAAGAAGAGTACGATGACAACTATGTGCCCCCTGAATACGGTGATGCTGCAACGGGGGGGAGCTGGTGAAGATCAAGAGGAACCAGATGATGTGCCCAATGATGTTGCAATGGGTGAAGCTGCTGTAGATCAAGAGGAACCAGACGATGTGCCCGATGATGATGATCTCCACCGGGTCATTGTCGATGCAAGGACGCAATGCGAAAGTCAAAAGGAGAAGCTGAAGTTCGATCGCATGTTAGAGGATCACAAAAAAGGGTTGTACCCCAATTGCGAAGATGGCAACACAAAGCTCGGTACCGTACTGGAATTGCTGCAGTGGAAGGCAGAGAATGATGTGGCTGACAAAGGATTTGAGAAGCTACTGAAAATATTGAAGAAGAAGCTTCCAAAGGATAACGAATTGCCCGACAGTACATACGCAGCAAAGAAGGTCATATGCCCTCTAGGATTGGAGGTGGAGAAGATACATGCATGCCCTAATGACTGCATCCTCTACCACGGTGCATACAAGGATATGAACGCATGCCCGGTATGCGGTGCATTGCGGTATAAGATCAGACGAGATGACCCCGGTGATGTTGACGGCGAGCCCCCCAGGAAGAGGATTCCTGCGAAGGTGATGTGGTATACTCCTATAATACCACGGTTGAAACATCTATTCAGAAACGAAGAGCATGCCAAGTTGATGCGATGGCACAGTGAGGACCGGAAGAAAGACGGGAAGTTGAGAGCACCCGCTGACGAGTCGCAGTGGCGAAAAATCGAGAGAAAGTACTGGGATGAGTTTGCAAAGGACCCAAGGAATGTAGCGGATGGCATTAATCCTTTCGGGGAGCAGAGCAGCAATCACAGCACCTGGCACGTGACTCTATGTATGTATAACCTTCCTCCTTGGATGTGCATGAAGCGGAAGTTCATTATGATGCCAATTCTCATCCAAGCCCTAAGAAACCCGGCAACGACATTGATGTGTACCTAAGGCCATTAGTTGAAGAACTTTTACAGCCGTGGAATGGAAACGGTGTACGTACGTGGGATGAGCACAGACAGGAGGAATTTAACCTAAAGGCGTTGCTATTCGTGACCATCAATGATTGGCCCGCTCTCAGTAACCTTTCAGGACAGACAAACAAAGGATACCACGCATGCACGCACTATTTAGATGACACTAAAAGTATATACCTGGACAAATGCAGGAAGAATGTGTACCTGGGCCATCGTCGATTTCTTTCGACCAACCATCAATATCGAAAGAAAGGCAAGCATTTCAAAGGCGAGGCAGATCACCGAAAGAAGCCCGCCATGCGTATCGGTGATCACGTACTTGCTATGGTCAATGATTTACACATAATCTTTGGAAAGGGTCCCGACGGACTAGCTGTTTCGAATGACGCTGAGGGACACACACCCATGTGGAAGAAGAAATCTATATTTTGGGACCTACCCTACTGGAAAGACCTAGAGGTCCGCTCTTCAATCAACGTGAACCTGCTAGGCTTCTTCGGCGTGTATGGGAAGACAAAAGATACACCTAAGGCACGGGAGGACCTGCAACATTTGCATGAAAAAGACGGAATGCCTCCGAAGAAGTATAAAGGTCCTGCCAGCTACGCTCTTACGAAAGAAGAGAAAGAAATCTTCTTTGAATGCCTGCTCAATATGAAGGTCACGACTGGCTTCTCGTCGAATATAAAGGGAATAATAAATATGCCGGAGAAAAAGTTTCAGAACCTAAAGTCTCATGACTGCCACGTGATTATGACACAACTGCTTCCGGTTGCATTGAGGGGGCTTCTACCGGAAAACGTCCGATTAGCCATTGTGAAGCTATGTGCATTCCTCAATGCAATCTCTCAGAAGGTGGTCGATCCAAAAATCGTACCAAGGCTAAGGAGTGATGTGGCGCAATGTCTTGTCAGTTTTGAGCTGGTGTTCCCACCATCCTTCTTCAATATCATGATGCACGTCCTAGTTCATCTAGTCGACGAGATTGTCATCCTCGGTCCCGTATTTCTACATAATATGTTCCCCTTTGAGAGGTTCATGGGAGTCCTAAAGAAATATGTCCGTAACCGCGCTAGGCCAGAAGGAAGCATCTCCATGGGCCATCAAACAAAGGATGTTATCGGGTTTTGTGTTGACTTCATTCCTGGCCTTAAGAAGATAGGTCTCCCTAAATCGCGGTATGAGGGGAGACTGACTGGAAAAGGCACTCTTGGAAGTGACTCAATAATATGGAGGGGCGGATATTCTTGGTCTCAAGCACACTACACAGTTCTACAGAACTCTACCTTGGTGACCCCGTATGTCGATGAACACAAGAACAGTCTGCGCTCCAAACACCCGGAGCAGTGCGACGACTGGATTACATGTGAACACATCAGGACTTTCAACAGTTGGTTGGAAACACGTCTCAGAGGTGACAACACTGTTTGTGATGAGCTGTAGTTGTTGTCCAGGGGACCATCTTTGACTGTATTGACTTACAAAGGATACGAGATAAATGGGAATACATTTTACACGATCGCCCAAGATCAAAAGAGCAACAACCAAAACAGCGGTGTCCGCTTTGATGCAGCAACCGAGAGCGGAAAGGACACATATTATGGTTACATAGTGGACATATGGGAACTTGACTACGGACATGATTTTAAGGTCCCTTTGTTTAAGTGCAAATGGGTCAATCTGTCAGGAGGCGGGGTACAGGTAGACCCACAGTACGGAATGACAACAGTGGATCTGAAAAATCTTGGGTACACTGACGAACCGTTCGTCCTAGCCAATGATGTGGCACAGGTTATCTATGTGAAGGACATGTCTACCAAACCGAGAAAAAGAAAAGATAAGGAAGCGAATACATCATACGATGAGCCGAAGCGCCACATAGTTCTTTCAGGAAAAAGGGATATCCTGGGAGTGGAGGGCAAGACAGACATGTCTGAAGATTATGAAAAGTTTCATGAAATTCCTCCCTTCAATGTCAAGGCTGACCCAAGCATCCTGATAAACGAAGAAGATTATCCATGGTTATGGCGCAATAAGCAAATGACACAAGCGAAGAAAGAGTGAAGACTTTCTCCCGCAACTATTATGATGATACCATGCCAACTTTGTAACACACGAGTATGCTATGCCAACTTTTTCAGAGTTCATTTGAAAACTATGAATTTAGGTCGAATTTTCTCTATAGGTGCATCTATGTTCACTTTTTTAGTAAAGTTAATCACAAACATGTGATTCACACAAATTTCAAAGAATTCAAATTTTAACTATTCAAATTTGAAAACTAATGGAACTAACAGAAAGTTTATAATTTTTCTAAAACTAATGGCACTAACAGAAAGTTTATAATTTTGCTGACCTAAAAGCAAAAAGAATTAAAAAATAATGGAAAAAACAAAAGAAAAATTAATAACACAGAAAACAAAACAAAAAACTCAAAAAAAATAGCAACAATAAGTATTTTGTTGTAAGTAGAAACAAAATAAAATAAATAAAGCAACAAAGAAAACAAAAAAACTAAAAAAGT
>NC_041382.1:12144246-12144882 GCF_002162155.2 Triticum dicoccoides | reverse complement strand
TATATACCCCCTCCCCGATAATATTATTTTCCCGCATGTACGTATGTCGTGTCGATATAAACTCCTGATAACTTCAACACGTGGGGTGGGGTCGATATACCCCCTCCCGATAACTTCAACACGTGGGGGGTCGATATACCCCCTCCCGATAACTTCAACACGAGAGGGGGTCGAACATGAGAGGAAGAAGAGGATAAAAAAGAAGAGGAAGAAGAAAAAAAGAGGAGAAGAAAGAATAGAGGAGTCCTCTTTTTTTATCGGGGACGAGGGTCGAGAAGGGGTCTAGGGTCGCCGAGGGGTCGAGGGTCGAGAGGGGGTCGACGGACGCCGAGGTGTCGAGGGTCGAGAGGGGGTCTAGGGTCGCCGAGGGGTCGAGGGTCGTCGAACATGAGAGGAAGAAGAGGATAAAAAAGAAGAGCAAGAAAAAAAAGGAGCTCCTCTATTCTTTCTTCTCCTCTTTTTTTTCTTCTTCTTCCTCTTTTATAATTGGGAACGAGGGTCGACACCCGCGTCACTTGTGGAATGTGGATGTAGTGTCCGACACCGACGGCCACATGTATCTCACACCCACGATACTTACTATTTAGGGTTTCCTCTACCGCTCGGCGACCCTGACCCTCGACGACCCTCGTTCCC
>NC_041382.1:12139483-12143619 GCF_002162155.2 Triticum dicoccoides | reverse complement strand
AGTATCGTCGATGTGAGATACATGTGGCCGTCGGTGTCGGACACTACATCCACGTCCCACAAGTGACGCGGGCTTCGACGCCCGCGTCACTTGTGGGACATGGATGTAGTGTCCGACACCGACGGCCACATGTATCTCACACCCACGATACTTGCTATTTAGGGTTTCCTCTACCGCTCGGCGACCCTAGACGACCCTCGTTCCCGATAAAAAAAGAGGAAGAAGAAGAAAAAAAAGAGGAGAAGAAAGAATAGAGGAGTTCTTACTCCTATATTCTTTCTTCTCCTCTTTTTTTTCTTCTTCCTCTTCTTTTTTTATCCTTGAAGCATTGTCGAGGCCACCCCAAACCCTAGAGAAGCAGCGTCGAGGCCACCCCCAAACCCTAGAGAAGTAGCATCGAGGCCACTAATTAATATTAGTTCTATGTTTGCCACTAATATATCCATCTATCATGTTTGAATAATAATTGCCATGTTGTAAATATTTGTAGAAACTATGGACAGCGCCCGAGACGAAGTACAAGAAGAGTTGTTGGGGGACATAATCGCATGAGGAAGTGATGTCGTCTGGTTGTTGTTTCTCAATGACACCGATGGTCTGGAAGCAGCTGGCTATGATTATGATGGCTCCGGTGACCTAATGCCGGTGCAAGAAGGAGACCGTGAGGATGGCTCCGGTGACCCAATGCCGGTGCAAGAAGGAGACCGTGCTAACGTCTCCGGTGACCGAACCGAGTCCGGCCAGGTATATGTATTAGTTAAGCTTCTGCTGACTAGCTAATTGATGCATTCATTGTTTTGGTATGTACACATATTAATTAAGTCTTTGATCTTTTCTCTAGCCCTCCGGATCGAGCACAACTTCGATAAAGAGACGAGGCCGAAGAAAAAGTTGAGCTCGGATGAAAAGTTTGAGATCATAGCAATCACGCCCAACGGTCAACCGATTGAATCCCGATCAGCATCCAGCAATGGTTAAAGCCGGCTACAGAAGACCCTGAGGTGTCTTATGTCAATGATATGCAGAAAAATGATCTTTGGACTGAGCTGAAGTCAAATTTCACCCTACCGCCAGAGGATGATTCGGAGAAGCCAGTTAAAGAGCAATTAATCAAGTCTTTTGCTCTTAAGAGGATGGGAGAACTATTCAGGAGGTGGAAGAAAGAGCTGAATAAGTTTGTCAAAAATAAAGAGACACCAGAATTCAAGGGCAGATATGAGAAGATTAGAGATCACTGGCCCGCATTTGTGGCCCACAAGACATCGAAAAAGAGTAAGAATATGTCGGCGACAAACAAGCAAAATGCTGCGAAGAAGAAGCATCACCATCGCACGGGGTCAGGTGGCTACCTCGTAGCTCGGCCTAAGTGGGCCAAGGCTGAGAATGATCTGGTTGATAAAGGGATCGAACCAGAGACAATTAACTAGCCAGACCGTTGCCGGACTTGGTTCTTCAGGGCTGGCGGAAACTTGGACCCTGTATCAGGGAAGTGCATTTGGACGGACGAGCAAATGGAAATACCAGTCAAGAGGCTTAAGCACTATATCGAAGCAGCGCAGCATGGGACATTCGTTCTAGACAGAGAGAACGACGAGCTCATAATGGCCCTCGGGAATCCTGAGCACCCTAGACGGACACGAGGCACGCCAGGCTCCATTCCGTGGAAGGCTTGGTTTCCGGACGCAGGCGGTTACAAATGCCACGAGAGGAGGAAGAAAGTGGAGCAGACCCAACTGCAGGCGCTGCATGCTAGGGTACAAGCGATAGAGGAACGAGAAGCAAATCGCAGCAAACAAACTGCCAAAGCTTCCCCCGAAGCTACCCCGCCATCTTAGCGGAGAAGCAGCGTGGCTTACACCGAGCTGCTTCAGCCGGAGCATGTCTTGACGGCTCCTGCCAGCTATCCCGTGGATGCTATCACGGAGTCTCAAAATTGTCACCTTATGACGCAATGGATTAATATGAAGGTCAAGGCAGCTGTTGGCTCTGTTTTTCCTACTGAACCCGGCGCAACTTTTCACTGCCGGCCGATTCCAGAAGGATATGCTAGGGTGATGGTGGATGAAATAACGGAGGGATTTGAGGACCTCCAGCTTGACCACCCTACCGGTGAAGGGGAGACTCGGTTGGGTTCTGCTCTGAAGACTCCATGCCTATGGCGGAAGGAGCTCATCAACCTTCCGAACTGGACGCCTCCGCCTCCTCCTCCTCCTCCTCCTCCGGCGAGTCAGGGCACTCCACCTCCTCCACCGCCTCCTCCTTCAGCGAAAGACAATCAGGGCACTCGGCCGGCTCCTTCTCCGGTGCGTGGCGGCACTTTGCCTCCTTCTCGCCTGCGCCGGCGCGCCCGAGCAGCCAGCCTCCTCCTTCTCTGCCTCGTCAGCAAGGGCGGAAGAGACTTGCCGCCGCTCCGACTGCTCCGGCGCGTTGTAGTCCTTCTCCTCCGCCTTGTAAGCAAGTAAAGAAGACAACCGCTCCATATGATCTGCCGGTGTCTAGTAGTACAGCCAGAGGCGGGAGGACATACAGATTCGGTCCTTCTCTGAAGACTCCAGAGAAGTTACCATACGAGAGGACCCCGGAGGAGAACGCCGAGATCGCGTGAGAAGAAGTGAGGAACTTCTTTGAAGGGGTGAAAGCAAAGAAACATCCACCTCCGGAGGAGAAGGTAGATCCAGTGAAAGCGAAGCGCACTCTGGCTGCCCTGACAAAACCACCCAAGTCTCCGCCGAAAGGAAACTATGAGCGCATTATTGGAAAGGAATTTGCCGAAGCGGAACGGTCGGGAAGTACTGTCAGTGATCAAAGGCTGAAAGAACGACGAGCTGGGAAACAAATTGCCCAGCTCGACGAACAAGTGAAGCAATCGTGCCCCCCGCTCAAGGTGCCTAGCGACATCGTCACTAATGATCCAAGGATGGTGCCCGGTTATAGAAATCTTGGAGATTACCTGCCCGACGATGTACATTATGATTTCATGGAGGTGCAGATATAAAGATACAGGTACGGGAAGCCTCTCGTCAAAGATGAAAGATCTCTATCAACGATGATGCGAAGATTGCATGATTGGTACTTGAAAATCTGCAGAGAGTCTGGGGGGAGGAGTACTTTGTATGTGAGAGTTAAAAAGGAGCATGACCTCGTTGGAATTGAACTGTTGCATGTTCCATTTGAGGAGTTCTTTCAGTTTTTCAATCAATTGGCCCTCGATAAAGCAACGGTCACCTGCTACTGTTTGTAAGTAGTACTACTTCTGTCATTAAGTCTCTCTATATAGCTCAGCTCTTTCATTGCATGTATTTATAATTATCCTCACTATATTATGCAGATTGAAGATCGTCGAATTGAAGAAAAGACAAATCGGTGATATTGGGTTCATTAACACAAATCTCATAGATGCAACTCAGGTTAAATTTCATGCTGCAGATACCGAGGCTAACTTGCTACCATCGTTGGTAATAATGAAAATAAAGATATAATACTCTTTCCTTACAACTTCAAGTGAGTGTTACTGTCTTGTCATATTCAGTTTCCCTTATATATTAGTCAAGGTTATAGTAATGTAATTGATGAGTTATGCATGCGTGTGCAGTTTCCACTATATTCTCCTAGAGATTAAGCTTGAGCAGGGACTAGTAACCGTCTTAGACTCAAGATGAAAAGATCCCCAGGACTATGCAGACATGACTCAAATGCTCGAGAAGTAAGTTAAATCGATCAATATCCACCATATCAGCAACTTTGTTCATTTCCTGATATATCAAGTAATTGTTTTCTTTGTCTGGCAGGGTTTGGAAAAAATTCACCAAAAAAGCTCGACTCCTGAAGAAGCTGCAATTTAGACACCCAAAAGTAAGTACTATAGTAGCATGTTCCGCACATCTCCTATTGATTCAAGCGCTAGTTTCATCAATACCATTTGGCATTCTTGCTTAATAGTTTGATTGACCTCTATTTCTTGTAAAGTGGTTGTGGCAGGAACAAGGGAATGATTTCTGTGGATACTACGTTTGTGAGTCCATCCACAACACGACCTGTGAGCGGGGCTACTCTGACGAACAATATGTAGTGCGTAAATAACAACATTCACAATTTTATTTTATTACCATCATTTGTGTTGAGTTTCATTCATTCAT
>NC_041382.1:12138434-12139009 GCF_002162155.2 Triticum dicoccoides | reverse complement strand
TATATATATATTGACCCCCTTCTTCAAATTAGATGTTTCGGAAGCGGGATGAACTCCTAGCACCAGCTCGCATGTGAGCAATTCAAGAGGAATTGGCGGCATTCTTTCTTGACCACGTGATCGCTGAAGACGGAGAATACTATGTGGGCCATGCATCCGTATGTTAGGAGATTATATTTGTAAGAGATAATTATTGTATATATGTAGCCGGTAGTGTCGGATAGATATACGAGAACTTGTTGTTTGACCAATCTCTCGGAGAAGGAGAGGTGGTCGATACCACTTCTCTCTGTATGCATATATGTTCATGACGATCTTCTGTTTCCTTCGTTTGCTTACTAGCTAGCTAGCGTGTCTAGTCCTCTCTATACGTATGTATAGTACGTAGCATCGACCAAGCACGGACATAAGAGAGGACACTTCTCTCTATTAATTATAGCTAGCTAACACAATATATGAAACACCTAAATTAACCCCCCAAAACCCCCACCCCCCCCCCTTTCAGAAAAAACAAAAACCCCAGCCACAGAAATGCTGACGCGTGGATGTCTATTGGTCCCGGTTGGTGCCACCAA
>NC_041382.1:12101393-12138424 GCF_002162155.2 Triticum dicoccoides | reverse complement strand
AAACAAAAACCCCAGCCACAGAAATGCTGACGCGTGGATGCCTATTGGTCCCGGTTGGTGCCACCAACCGGGACCAAAGGCCCTCCTGCCTGGGCTCCGCGCACAGGCCACGTGGAGGCCCATCTGTCCCGGTTCTGGATTGAACCGGGACTAAAGGGACAGGGCATTAGTACCGACCCTTTAGTCCCGGTTCAGGAACCGGGACAAAAGGCACTTACGAACCGGGACAATTGGCCCTTTTTCTACTAGTGCTACGGACTAAAACCCTCGGTTTATATCGACACCGGAGAGGGTTAGGGTTACACAAGGTCGGTTACAAAGGAGGAGATATCCATATACGTATTGCCTAGCTTGCCTTCCACGCCAAGTAGAGTCCCAGCCATACACCAGACGAAGTCTTCAATCTTATATCTTCATAGTCTAACAGTTCGGCCAAGAAGAATCACCCCAGTCATGATCATTACAACAAGTAGAGGACATAGCAAAACTAGCATCCCCAAGCTTAGGGTTTTGCATATTATTAGCAAAATTGGCATCAAGAGAGTTTATAGTAAAATCATTGCAATAATGTTTTTTATTCAAAGATCTATCATGAATCGCTTCATAAAGTAATTCATCACACTTTTCAGATTCGCGAATTTCAAGCAAAACCTCATAAAGATAATCTAGTGCACAAAACTTAATAGCAACTGGTTCATCGTAATTGGATATCTTAAAAAGATTAGCAAGCGGATGAGGATCCATAGATCTTAGGTTCTTTGTTTAGTAATAAATAAAAAACTATTCCAACCATACGAGCAAACAAGAAACGGGCAAAAGAGGCAAATAGAGAAAGAGAGGGAGGAGGATAGAGAGAGAGGGTGAATAAAACGGCAAGGGTGAATTGGGGGGAGAGGAAAACGAGAGGCAAATGGCAAATAATGTAATGCGAGAGATAGGGATTGTGATGGGTACTTGGTATGTTGACTTTTTGCGTAGACTCCCCGGCAACAGCGCCAGAAATCCTTCTTGCTACCTCTTGAGCTTGCGTTGGATTTCCCCGAAGAGGAAGGGATGATGCATCAGAGTAGCGTAAGTATTTCCCTCATTTTTTGAGAACCAAGGTATCAATCCAGTAGGAGGACACACTCAAGTCCCTCGTACCTGCACAAAACGATAGCTACTCGCAACCAACGCGATTAGGGGTTGTCAATCCCTTCACGGTCACTTACGAGAGTGAGATCTGATAGACATAATATTTTTGGTATTTTTGGTATAAAGATGCAAAGTGAAAAGTAAAAGGAAAAGCAAAACAAGATTAAAGTGATGGAGATTGATATGATCAGAATAGACCCGGGGGCCATAGGTTTCACTAGTGGCTTCTCTCAAGAGCATAAGTATTCTATGGTGGGTGAATAAATTACTGTTGAGCAATTGACAGAATTGAGCATAGTTATGAGAATATCTAGGCATGATCATGTATATAAGCATCACGTCTGTGACAAGTAGACCGAAATGATTCTGCATCTACTACTATTACTCCACTCATCGACCGCTATCCAGCATGCATCTAGAGTATTAAGTTAAAAACAGAGTAACGCTTTAAGAAAGATGACATGATGTAGAGAGATAAATTCATGCAATATGAAATAAACCCCATCTTGTTATCCTCGATGGCAACGATACAATACGGCCTTGTTGCCCCTTCTGTCACTGGGAAAGGACACCGCAAGATCGAACCCAAAGCTAAGCACTTCTCCCATGGCAAGAACTACTAATCTAGTTGGCCAAACCAAACGGATAATTCGAAGAGACTTGCAAACATAACAAATCATACATAAAAGAATTCAAAGAAGATCCAAATATTATTCATAGATAGACTTGATCATAAACCCACAATTCATCAGTCTCAATAAACACACCGCAACAAGAAGAAGATTACATCGAATAGATCTCCATGAGAGAGGGGGAGAACTTTGTATTGAGATCCAAAAAGAGAGAAGAAGCCATCTAGCTACTAACTATGGACCCGAAGGTCTGAGGTAAACTACTCACACTTCATCGGCGGGGCTATGATGATGTAGAAGCCCTCCGTGATGACGGCCCTCTCCGGCGGAGCTCCGGAACAGGCCCCAAGATGGGATCTCATGGATACAGAAAGTTGCGGCGGTGGAATTAGGTTTTTGGCTCCTGTTCTGATTGTTTGGGGGTATGTAGGTATATATAGGAGGAAGGAGTACGTCGGTGGAGCTCCGAGGGGCCCACGAGGCAGGGGGCGCGCCCTAGGGGGGGCACCCCCTACCTCGTGACCGCCTCTCTGATGCCTTGGTGTAGGGTCAAAGTCTCCTGGATCACGTTCGGTGAGAAAATCACGTTCCCAAAGGTTTCATTCCGTTTGGACTCCGTTTGATATTCCTTTCTTTGAAACACTAAAATAGGCAAAAAAACAGCAATTCTGGGCTGGGCCTCCGGTTAATAGGTTAGTCCCAAAAATAATATAAAATTGGAAAATAAAGCCCAATATAGTCCAAAACAGTAGATAATATAGCATGGAGCAATCAAAAATTATAGATACGTTGGAGATGTATCAGTGGTCGATAGAACTTGAGGGAATATTT
The DNA here is from genome assembly GCF_002162155.2 of Triticum dicoccoides. Taxonomy (NCBI): domain Eukaryota; kingdom Viridiplantae; phylum Streptophyta; class Magnoliopsida; order Poales; family Poaceae; genus Triticum; species Triticum dicoccoides. The sequence goes on along the minus strand of NC_041382.1, from coordinate 12,135,827 downwards.
GTTCTACCTTTAGCTCCTCGTTGGGTTCGACGCTCTTACTTATCGAAAGAGGCTACAATTGATCCCCTATACTTGTGGGTTATCAAGACCTTTTTCTGGCGCCATTGCCGGGGAGTCATAGCGTGGGGTGAATATTCTCGTGTGTACTTGTTTGCTTTACCACTAAGTAATTTTTATTTGTTGTTCTTAGTTGTTCTCTATCTTTAGTTATGGATATGGAACACGAAATACCAAAAAAATTAGGTGTACTTGCTGCTCATGGAGATGTGGAACCTCCTAAAACCCTCGATGCTCAATATGTGCAAAATATTATGTACCACTTTGATAATCCTCAGAAAACCTCATTCAATTTGATAATGGGAGTAACGTTAGATCAATGTGAATACTTTAGGGATTATCGCTTGACACAAAAAGGGAAACTATTATGGGATCAAATTTATATATTGAAGTGGTATGCTCGGCAAGTATGCTTGAATTATGATTATAATTGTTGCTCTAGGATGAATGCTCCACACCTTCCCTTTTCATGCAAATTTAATGATAATGAAACCTTAGCTTCTTATGCTAATGGTATATATGATTACTATGATGTGGAACAAAATAGAAGAATTTGTTGCTTTTAAGGGTGCTTATGAAATTGAATCTATGTTTGAAAAGTATGAAGCTTTTGATGATGATGTTTATAGGCCTGAAAATTTAGCTATCCTAAAATATTGCTATGATAATTATGAATATAATTCCTATATTAATGCACTTATTAAGAAAGTCTCCGCTGTCCAAGAAGAGACTAATATTTTGCAGGAATCCATGGAAGAAGAAATTGGTGAAACTGTGAGCTCATTGGATGAAAAAGATGATGAGGAGAGAGAAGAACAAAAGGAGGAAGAGCGGATTAGCTACCCATGCCCACCTTCTAATGAGAGTAACCCTCCAACTCATACATTGTTTAATTTCCCTTCGTGTTTACCGAAGGATGATTGCTATGATCCCATTGATTCTCTTGAAATATCCCTTTTTGATGATGCTTGCTATGCTTGTGGCCAAGATGCCAATATGAATTATGCTTATGGAGATGAACTTGCTATAGTTCCTTATGTTAAACTTTAAATTGTTGCTATTGCACCCACGCATGATAGTCCTATTATCTTTTTGAATTCTCCCAACTACACTATATTAGAGAAGTTTGCTTTTATTAAGGATTATATTGATGGGTTGCCTTTTACCGTTGCACATGATGATTTTGATGAGTATAATATGCATGTGCTTGCTGCTCCTACTTGCAATTATTATGAGAGAGGAACTATATCTCCAGCTCTCTATGTTTCCAACATGGTAAAATTGCAAGAAACTCTTTACACTATGCATTGGCCTTTACTATGTGTTCATGAATTGTTCTTTTATGACACGCCGATGCATAGGAAGAGAGTTAGACTTCGTTGCTGCATGATATATGTTACTTTGTGCTCATTACTAAATTACAAATCATTGCTAATTAAAATTGGCTTTGATATACCTTGGGATCCGGGTGGATTCACTACTTGAGCACTTTATGCCTAGCTTAATGGCTTTAAAGAAAGCGCTGCCAGGGAGACAACCTGGAAGTTTTAGAGAGTCATTTATTTCTATTGAGTGCTTTCATATAGTTTAAAAACAACAAAAATAAAGAGGGGAACCCAAAACTTCTCAAAAAAAGTGAAAGTGAGAGAGACAAGCATTGTGAAAATGGGGGACGTCCTTGAACTTTGTTCATGCCCATGGGAACTTGGTGATTCTTAATTATAGAAACTTTTCAAAAAACATAATTACCCCCTTGTACAATTCCATTGTATTATAAAAATAATGTGCCAAGGTTTGCTTTTAGGATGTTTACAATGCTTGATGGTTTGTGCGGTGCAGGACAGAAACTTTGGCTGTAGTGCGCGATTCTAAGTTTTTTACTGGAACGTCAAATGGTTCTGATTCTTTTTGCACTGTCTTTCTATACAAATTGTTTATTTTTCCTAATTTTGACAGAATTGTTCAACTATCGGAAGTACGGTGAATGTTCATATTATTACAGACTGTTCTGTTTTTGACAGATTCTGTTTTTGATGCATAGTTTGCTTGTTTTGATGAAACTATCAACTTATATCAGTGGATTAAGCCATGGAAAAGCTATATTACAGTAAACACAATGCTAAAACAAAATATGAATTGGTTTGCAACATTACTTAGAGTAGTGATTTGCTTTATTATACTAACGGATCTTACCAAGTTTTCTGTTGAAGTTTTGTGTGGATGAAGTGTTCGATGATCGAGAAGGTTTTGATGTGAGAAGAAGGAAGAGAGGCAAGAGATCAAGCTTGGGGATACCCGAGGCACCCCAAGTAAATATTCAAGGAGACTCAAGCGTCTAAGCTTGGGGATGCCCCGGAAGGCATCCCCTCTTTCTTCAACAAATATCGGTATGTTTTCGGATTCGTTTCATTCATGTGATATGTGCAAATCTTGGAGCGTCTTTTGCATTTAGTTTTCTTTTTCTTTTATGCACCATGCTGGTATGAGATAGTCCTTTGTTGATTTATAGAATGCTCATTGCACTTCACTTAAATCTTTTGAGTATGGCTTTATAGAATGCTTCATGTGCTTCACTTATATCATTTGAAGCTTGGATTGCTTGTTTCTCTTTACATAGACAACCGCCATTTGTAGAATGCTCTTTTGCTTCACTTATATTTGTTATAGCGTGGGCACATCTTTTGCAGAAAGAATTAAACTCTCTTGCTTCACTTATATCTATTTAGAGAGATGACAGGAACTGGTCATTCACATGGTTAGCCATAAAATCCTACATAAAACTTGTAGATCACTGAATATGATATGTTTGATTCCTCGCAATAGTTTTGCGATATAAAGGTGGTGATATTAGAGTCGTGCTAGTTGAGTAATTGAGAAATTGAGAAATACTTGTGTTGAGGTCTGCAAGTCCTGTAGCATGCACGTATGGTGAACCGTTATGTAACGAAGTTGGAGCATGAGGTGTTTATTGATTGCCTTCGTTATGAGTGGCGGTCGGGGACGAGCGATGGTCTTTTCCTACCAATATATCCCCCTAGGAGCATGCGCGTAGTACTTTGTTTAGATGACTAATAGATTTTTGCAATAAGTATGTGAGTTCTTTATGACTAATGTTGAGTCCATGGATTATACGCACTCTCACCCTTCCATCATTGCTAGCCTCTTTGGTACCGTGCATTGCCCTTTTCTCACCTTGAGAGTTGGTGCAAACTTCGCCGGTGCATCCAAACCCCGTGATATGATACGCTCTATCACACATAAACCTCCTTATATCTTCCTCAAAACAGCCACCATACCTACCTATCATGGCATTTCCGTAGCCATTCCGAGATATATTGCCATGCAACTTCCATCATCATCATATACATGACTTGAGCATTTATTGTCATATTGCTTTGCATGATCGTAAGATAGATAGCATGATGTTTTCATGGCTTGTCCGTTTTTTGATGTCATTGCTACGCTAGATCATTGCACATCCCGGTACACCGCCGGAGGCATTCATATAGAGTCATATCTTTGTTCTAGATATCGAGTTGTAATATTGAGTTGTAAGTAAATAAAAGTGTGATGATCATCATTATTAGAGCATTGCCCCAGTGAGGAAAGGATGATGGAGACTATGATTCCCCCACAAGTCGGGATGAGACTCCGGATGAAAAAATAAAAAAATAGAGAAAGGCCAAAAAAGAGAAGGCCCAAAAAAGAGGAAAAAAAGAGAAAACAAAAAATGAGAGAAAAAAAGAGAAGGGGCAATGTTACTATCCTTTTTCCACACTTGTTCTTTAAAGTAGCACCATGTTCTTCATATAGAGAGTCTCTTGAGTTATCACTTTCATATACTAGTGGGAATTTTCATTATAGAACTTGGCTTGTATATTCCAACGATGGGCTTCCTCAAATGCCCTAGGTCTTCATGAGCAAGCAAGTTGGATGCGCACCCACTTAGTTTCAGTTTGAGCTTTCATATACTTATAGCTCTAGTGCATCCGTTGCATGGCAATCCCTACTCCTCACATTGATATCTATTAATGGGCATCTCCATAGCCCGTTGATATGCCTAGTTGATGTGAGACTTTCTCCTTTTTTTCTTCTCCACACAACCTCCACCATCATATTCTATTCCACTTATAGTGCTATGTCCATGGCTCACGCTCATGTATTGCGTGTAAGTTGAAAAGGTTTGAGAAACGTCAAAAGTATGAAACAATTGCTTGGCTTGTCATCGGGATTGTGCATGATGTGAATATTTTGTATGGTGAAGATGGAGCATAGCCAGACTATATGATTTTGTAGGGATGAGCTCTCTTTGGCTATGTTATTTCAATAAGACATAATTGCTTAGTTGGTATGCTTGAAGTATTATTGTTTTTATGTCAAAGGATAGACTATTGCTTTGAATCACCCGTGTCTTAATATTCATGCCATGATTAGACATATGATCAAGATTATGCTAGGTAGCATTCCACATCAAAAATTATCTTTTTTATCATTTACCTACTCGAGGACGAGCAGGAATTAAGCTTGGGGATGCTGATACGTCTCCGTCATATCTATAATTTTTGATTGTTCCATGCCAATATTATTCAACTTTCATATACTTTTTGGCAACTTTTTATACTATTTTTGGGACTAACATATTGATCCAATGCCCAGTGCTAGTTCCTGTCTGTTGCATGTTTTTGGTTTCGCAGAATATCCATATCAAACGGAGTCCAAACGGGATAAAAACGGACGGAGCTTATTTTTGGAATATTTGGAAAATCTGGGAGAAAGATCAACGCGAAACGGTATCCGAGGTGGCCACAAGGCAGTGGCCCACGCTCTCCCTAGGAGGGCCCCCCCCCCATCCTCGTGGGCCACCCATAAGGCGGTTGATGCCCTTCTTCGGCCGCAAGAAAGCTAATTTTTGGTAAAAAAATCACGGCGAAGGTTTCAGTCCAATCGGAGTTACGGATCTCCGGATATAAAAAAACGGTGAAAGGGCAGGAGAACAGAACACAGAAACAGAGATAGACAAAGAGACATATCCAATCTCGGAGGGCTCTCGCCCCTCCCACGCCATGGAGACCATGGACCAGAGGGGAAACCCTTCTCCCATCTAAGGAGAAGGTCAAGGAAGAAGAATAAGGAGGGGGATCTCTCCCCCTCGCTTCCGGTGGCGCCGGAATGCCGCCGGGGGGCCATCATCATCACCGCGATCTTCACCAACACCTTCGCCATATTCACCAACATCTCCATCACCTTCCCCCCTCTATCTACAGTGGTCCACTCTCCCGCAACCCGCTGTACCCTCTACTTGAACATGGTGCTTTATGCTTCATATTATTATCCAATGATGTGTTGCCATCCTATGATGTCCGAGTAGATTTTCGTTGTCCTATCGGTGGTTGATGAATTGCTATGATTGATTTAATTTGCTTGTGGTTATGTTGCTGTCCTTTGGTGCCCATCATATGAGCGCGCGCCTGGATCACACCATAGGGTTAGTTGTATGTTGATAGGACTATGTATTGGAGGGCAAGAGTGACAGAAGCTTCGACCTAGCATAGAAATTGATGAATACAGGATTGAAGGGGGACCAATATATCTTAATGCTATGGTTGGGTTTTACCTTAATGAACGTTAGTAGTTGCGGATGCTTGCTAAGAGTTCCAATCATAAGTGCATAGAATTCCAAGTAAGGGATGGCATGCTAGTAGTGGCGTCTCCCACATAAAACTTGCTATCGGTCTAGTAAAGTAGTCAATTGCTTAAGGGACAATTTCGCAACTCCTGCCACCACTTTTCCACACTCGCTATATTTACTTTTGCTTCTTTACCTCAACAGCCCCTAGCTTTTATTTTTGTGCTCTTGACTTTCTTGTTAACCTATCCAAAAACACCTACAAAGTACTTCTAGTTTCATACTTGTTCTAGGTAAAGCGAACGTCAAGCGTGCGTAGAGTTGTATCGGTGGTCAATAGAACTTGAGGGAATATTTGTTCTACCTTTAGCTCCTCGTTGGGTTCGACACTCTTACTTATCTAAAGAGGCTACAATTGACCCCCTATACTTGTGGGTTATCAAGGGGCATCGATCACGGAGGGCTTCTACATCAACACCATAGCCTCTCCGATGAAGTGTGAGTAGTTTACCTCAGACCTTCGGTCCATAGTTATTAGCTAGATGTCTTCTTCTCTCTTTTTGGATCTCAATACAATGTTCTCCCCCTCTCTCTATTCAATGTAATCTTCTTTTGCAGTGTGCTTGTTGAGGCCGATGAATTGTGGGTTTATGATCAAGTTTATCTATGAACAATATTTGAATCTTCTGAATTCTTTTATGTATGATTGGTTATCTTTGCAAGTCTCTTCGAATTATCAGTTTGGTTTGGCCTACTAGATTGATCTTTCTTGCAATGGGAGAAGTGCTTAGCTTTGGGTTCAATCTTGCCGTGTCCTTTCCCAGTGACAGTAGGGGCAGCAAGGCACATATTGTATTGTTGCCATCGAGGATAACAAGATGGTTTTTTATCATATTGCATGAATTTATCCCTCTACATCATGTCATCTTGCTTAAGGCATTACTCTGTTCTTATGAACTTAATACTCTAGATGCATGCTGGATAGCGGTCGATGTGTGGAGTAATAGTAGTAGATGCAGGCAGGAGTCGGTCTACTTGTCTCGGACGTGATGCCTATATACATGATCATACCTAGATATTCTCATAACTATGCTCAATTCTGTCAATTGCTCAACAGTAATTTGTTCACCCACCGTAAAATACTTATGCTCTTGAGAGAACCCACTAGTGAAACCTATGGCCTCCGGGTCTATCTGTTGGGGAACATTGCAGAAAACAAAAATTTTCCTACAGTTTCACCAAGATCCATCTAGGAGTTCATCTAGCAACGAGTGATCGGATTGCATCTACATACCTTTGTAGATCACGCGCGGAAGCGTTCAAAGAACGGGGATGAGGAAGGCGTACTCGACGTGATCCAAATCACCGGAGATCCTAGTGCTGAACGGACGGCACCTCCGTGTTCAACACACGTACGGTTAGCATAATGTCTCCTCCTTCTTGATCCAGCAAGGGGGAAGGAGAGGTTGAGGGAGATGGCTCCAGCAGCAGCACGACGACGTGGTGGTGATGGAGCTGCAGTACTCCGGCAGGGCTTCGCCAAGCACTATGGAGGAGGAGGATGTGTTGGAGAGGGAGAAGGAGGCACCAAAGGCGTGTTGTGAGAGGCCCTCCTTTCCCCACTATATATAGGGAGTCCAAGGGGGGGCGGCCCTAGAAGATCCAATCTCCTCGGGGGGGTGCGGCCAAGGGAGGAATCCCTCCTCCCCAAGGCACCTAGGAGGTGCCTTCCCCCTTTGGAACTCTTCCCTTCCTTGAACCCTAGGCGCATGGGCCTCTTGGGGCTGGTGCCCTTGGCCCATATAGGCCAAGGCGCACCCCCTACAGCCCATGTGCCCCCCCGGGGCAGGTGGCCCCACCCGGTGGACCCCCGGGACCCTTCCGGTGGTCCCGGTACAATACCGGTGACCCCGAAACTTGTCCCGATGCCCGAAATAGCACTTCCTATATATAATTCTTTACCTCCGGACCATTCCGGAACTCCTCGTGACGTCCGGGATCTCATCCGGGACTCCGAACAACATTCGGGTTACTGCATATACATATCCCTACAACCCTAGCATCACCGAACCTTAAGTGTGTAGACCCTACGGGTTCGGGAGACATGTAGACATGACCGAGACGACTCTCCGGCCAATAACCAACAGCGGGATCTGGATACCCATGTTGGCTCCCACATGCTCCTCGATGATCTCATCGGATGAACCACGATGTCAAGGATTCAAGCAACCCCGCATACAATTCCCTTCGTCAATCGGTATGTTACTTGCCCGAGATCCGATCATCGGTATCCCAATACCTCGTTCAATCTCGTTACCGGCAAGTCACTTTATTCGTACCGTAATGCATGATCCCGTGACCAGACACTTGGTCACTTTGAGCTCATTATGATGATGCATTACCGAGTGGGCCCAGTGATACCTCTCCGTCATACGGAGTGACAAATCCTAGTCTTGATCCATGTCAACCCAACAGACACTTTCGAAGATACCCGTAGTATACCTTTATAGTCACCCAGTTATGTTGTGATGTTTGGCACACCCAAAGCACTCCTACGGTATCCGGGAGTTACACGATCTCATGGTCTAAGGAAAAGATACTTGACATTGGAAAACTCTAGCAAACGAACTATACGATCTTATGCTATGTTTAGGATTGGGTCTTGTCCATCACATCATTCTCCTAATGATGTGATCTCGTTATCAGTGACATCCAATGTCCATAGTCCGGAAACCATGACTATTTGTTGATCAACGAGCTAGTCAACTAGAGGCTTACTAGGGACATGTTGGTGTCTATTATTCACACATGTATTACGATTTCCGGATAACACAATTATAGCATGAATAAAGACAATTATCATGAACAAGGAAATATAATAATAATGCTTTTATTATTGCCTCTAGGGCATATTTCCAACAGTCTCCCACTTGCACTAGAGTCAATAATCTAGTTACATTGTGATGAATCGAACACCCATCGAATTCTGGTGTTGATCATGTTTTGCTCTAGGGAGAGGTTTAGTCAACGGATCTGCTACATTCAGGTCCGTTTGTACTTTACAAATATCTATGTCTCCATCTTGAACATTTTCACGAATGGAGTTGAAGCGACGCTTGATGTGCCTGGTCTTCTTGTGAAACCTGGGCTCCTTGGCAAGTGCAATAGCTCCAGTGTTGTCACAGAAGAGTTTGATTGGCCCCGACGCATTGGGTATGACTCCTAGGTCGGTGATGAACTCCTTCACCCAAATTGCTTCATGTGCTGCCTCCGAGGCTGCCATGTACTCCGCTTCACATGTAGATCCCGCCACGACGCTCTGCTTGCAACTGCACCAGCTTACTGCCCCACCATTCAAAATATACACGTATCCGGTTTGTGACTTAGAGTCATCCAGATCTGTGTCGAAGCTAGCGTCGACGTAACCTTTTACGACGAGCTCTTTGTCACCTCCATAAATGAGAAACATTTCCTTAGTCCTTCTCAGGTACTTCAGGATATTCTTGACCGCTGTCCAGTGTTTCCTTGCCGGGATTACTTTGGTACCTACCTACCAAACTTACGGCAAGGTTTACATCAGGTCTGGTACACAGCATGGCATACATAATAGAACCTATGGCTGAGGCATAGGGGATGACACTCATCTCTTCTATATCTTCTGCCGTGGTCGGACATTGAGCTGAGCTCAATTTCACACCTTGCAACACAGGCAAGAACCCCTTCTTAGACTGATCCATATTGAACTTCTTCAATATCTTATCAAGGTATGTGCTTTGTGAAAGACCTATGAGGCGTCTTGATCTATCTCTGTAGATCTTTATGCCTAATATATAAGAAGCTTCTCCAAGGTCCTTCATTGAAAAACTTTTATTCAAGTAGGCCTTAATGCTGTCCAAGAGTTCTATATCATTTCCCATCAAAAGTATGTCATCTACATATAATATGAGAAATGCTACAGAGCTCCCACTCACTTTCTTGTAAACGCAGGCTTCTCCATAAGTCTGCGTAAACCCAAACGCTTTGATCATCTCATCAAAGCGAATGTTCCAACTCCAAGATGCTTGCACCAGCCCATAAATCGAGCGTTGGAGCTTGCACACCTTGTCAGCATTCTTAGGATCGACAAAACCTTCCGGCTGCATCATATACAATTCTTCCTTAAGGAAACCATTAAGGAATGCCGTTTTGACGTCCATTTGCCATATTTCATAATCATAGAATGCGGCAATTGCTAACATGATTCGGACGGACTTTAGCTTCGCTACCGGTGAGAAAGTCTCATCGTAGTCAACCCCTTGAACTTGTTGATAACCCTTAGCGACAAGCCGAGCTTTATAGATGGTCACATTACCATCCGTGTCTGTCTTCTTCTTAAAGATCCATTTATTTTCTATGGCTCGCCGCTCAACGGGCAAGTCAGTCAAAGTCCATACTTCGTTTTCATACATGGATCCTATCTCGGATTTCATGGCTTCTAGCCATTTGTCGGAATCCGGGCCCGCCATCGCTTCTTCATAGTTCGAAGGTTCACCGTTGTCTAACAACATGATTTCCAAGATAGGGTTGCCGTACCACTCTGGTGCGGAACGTGTCCTTGTGGATCTTCAAATTTCAGTAGGAGCTTGATCAGAAGTATCTTGATCATCATCATTAACTTCCTCTCTTGCCGGTGCAGGCACCTCAGAAACATTTTCTTGAGTTGCGCCATTTTCCGGTTCAAGAGGTAATACTTCATCAAGGTCTACTTTCCTCCCACTTACTTCTTTCGAGAGAAACTCTTTCTCTAGAAAGGACCCATTCTTGGCAACAAAGATCTTGCCTTCGGATCTGAGGTAGAAGGTATACCCAATAGTTTCTTTAGGGTATCCTATGAAGACGCATTTTTCCGATTTGGGTTCGAGCTTTTCAGGTTGAAGTTTCTTGACATAAGCATCGCATCCCCAAACTTTTAGAAACGATAGCTTAGGTTTCTTCCCAAACCATAATTCATACGGTGTCGTCTCAACGGATTTCGACGGAGCCCTATTTAAAGTGAATGCGGCAGTCTCTAAAGCATAGCCCCAAAAAGATAGCGGTAAATCGGCAAGAGACATCATAGATCGCACCATATCTAATAGAGTGCGATTACGACGTTCGGACACACCATTACGCTGAGGTGTTCCAGGCGGCGTGAGCTGTGAAACTATTCCACATTTTCTTAAGTGTGTGCCAAACTCGTGACTCAAGTATTCTCCTCCACGATCTATCGCAGGAACTTGATTTTCCTGTCACGTTGATTCTCAACCTCACTCTGAAATTCCTTGAACTTTTCAAAGGTCTCAGACTTGTGTTTCATTAAGTAGACATACCCATATCTACTCAAGTCATCAGTGAGGGTGAGAACATAACGATAGCCACCACGAGCCTCAACGCTCATTGGACCGCACACATCAGTATGTATGATTTCCAATAAGTTGGTTGCTCGCTCCATTGTTCCTGAGAACGGAGTCTTGGTCATTTTACCCATGAGGCATGGTTCGCACGTGTCAAATGATTCGTAATCAAGAGACTCTAAAAGTCCATCTGCATGGAGCTTCTTCATGCGTTTGACACCTATGTGACCAAGGCGGCAGTGCCACAAGTATGTGGGACTATCATTATCAATCTTACATCTTTTGGTATTCACACTATGAATATGTGTAGCATTACGCTCGAGATTCATTAAGAATAAACCATTCACCATCGGAGCATGACCATAAAACATATCTCTCATATAAATAGAACAACCATTATTCTCTTATTTAAATGAGTAGCCATCTCGTATTAAACGAGATCCTGATACAATGTTCATGCTCAAACTTGGCACTAAATAACAATTATTGAGGTTCAAAACTAATCCCGTAGGTAAATGTAGAGGTAGCGTGCCGACGGCGATCACATCGACCTTGGAACCATTCCCGACGCGCATCGTCACCTCGTCCTTCGCCAGTCTCCGCTTATTCCACAGCTCCTGCTTTGAGTTACAAATGTGAGCAACTGCACCGGTATAAAATACCCAGGAGCTACTACGAGTACTGGTAAGGTACACATCAATTACATGTATATCACATATACCTTTCGTTTTGCCGGCCTTCTTGTCCGCTAAGTATTTGGGGCAGTTCCGCTTCCAGTGACCACTTTCCTTGCAATAAAAGCACTCAGTCTCGGGCTTGGGTCCATTCTTTGGCTTCTTCCCGGCAGCTTGCTTGCCGGGCACGGCAACTCCCTTGCCATCCTTCTTGAAGGATTTCTTACCCTTGCCTTTCTTGAACTTAGTGGTTTTATTCACCATCAACACTTGATGTTCCTTTTTGACTTCTACCTCTGCTGATTTCAGCATTGCAAATACTTCAGGAATGGTCTTTTCCATCCCCTGCATATTGAAGTTCATCACAAAGCTCTTGTAGCTCGGTGGAAGCGACTGAAGGATTCTGTCAATGACCGCGTCATCGGGGAGATTAACTCCCAGCTGAGTCAAGCGGTTATGTAACCCAGACATAGTGAGTATGTGCTCACTGACAGAACTGTTTTCCTCCATCTTACAACTGAAGAACTTGTCGGAGACTTGATATCTCTCGACCCAGGCATGAGCGTGGAAAACCATTTTCAGCTCTTCGAACATCTCATATGCTCCGTGTCTCTCAAAACGCTTTTGGAGCCCCGGCTCTAAGCTGTAAAGCATGCCGCACTGAACGAGGGAGTAGTCATCGGTACGTGCCTGCCAAGCGTTCATAACGTCTTGTTCTGCAGGGAGAACAGGTGCGTCACCCAGCGGTGCTTGTAGGACATAATCTTTCTTGGCAGCTATGAGGATGATCCTCAGGTTCCGGACCCAGTCCGTGTAGTTGCTGCCATCGTCTTTCAGCTTGGTTTTCTCTAGGAACACGTTGAATTTGAGGACTACGTTGGCCATTTGATCTACAAGACATATTGTAAATATTTTAGACTAAGTTCATGATAATTAAGTTCATCTAATCAAATTATTCAATGAACTCCCACTTAGATAGACATCCCTCTTGTAATTTAAGTATAACATGATCCGAGTTAACTAGGCCGTGTCCGATCATCACGTGAGACGGACTAGTCAACATCGGTGAACATCTTCATGTTGATCGTATCTTCTATATGACTCATGCTCGACCTTTCGGTCTTCTGTGTTCCGAGGCCATGTCTGTACATGCTAGGCTCGTCAAGTCAACCTAAGTGTTTGCATGTGTAAATCTGTCTTACACCCGTTGTATGTGAACGTTAGAATCTATCACACCCGATCATCACGTGGTGCTTCGAAACAACAAACTGTCGCAACGGTGCACAGTTAGGGGGAACACTTTCTTGAAATTATTATGAGGGATCATATTATTTACTACCGTCATTCTAAGTAAACAAGATGCAAAAACATGATAAACATCACATGCAATCAAATAATAATAGTGACATGATATGGCCAATATCACATAGCTCCTTTGATCTTCATCTTGGAGCTCCATGATCATCTTGTCACCGGCATGACACCATGATCTCCATCATCATGATCTCCATCATCGTGTCTCCATGAAGTTTCTCGCCAACTATTACTTCTACTACTATGGCTAACGCGTTTAGCAATAAAGTAAAGTAATTTACATGGCGTTTCTCAATGACACGCAGGTCATAAAAAAAATAAAGACAACTCCCATGGCTCCTGCCGGTTGTCATACTCATCGACATGCAAGTCGTGATTCCTATTACAATAGCATGAACACCTCATACATCACATATATATCATTCATCACAACTTTGGCCATATCACATCATAGAACACTTGCTGCAAAAACAAGTTAGACGTCCTCTAATTGTTGTTGCAAGTTTTACGTGGCTGAAATAGGGTTCTAGCAAGAACGTTTTCTTACCTACGTGAAAGCCACAACGTGATTTGTCAACTTCTATTTACCCTTCATAAGGACCCTTTTCATCGAATCCGCTCCAACTAAAGTGGGAGAGACAGACACCCGCCAGCCACCTTATGCAACTTGTGCATGTTAGTCGGTGGAACCGGTCTCACGTAAGCGTATGTGTAAGGTTGGTCCAGGCGCTTCATCCCACAATACCGTTGAAGCAAGATAAGACTAGTAGCGGTAAGAAAGTTGACAACATCAACGCCCACAACAAATTGTGTTCTACTCGTGCAAGAGAACTACGCATAGACCTAGCACATGATGCCACTGTTGGGGAACGTTGCAGAAAACAAAAAATTTCCTACGGTTTCACCAAGATCCATCTAGGAGTTCATCTAGCAACGAGTGATCGGATTGCATCTACATACCTTTGTAGATCACGCGCGGAAGCGTTCAAAGAACGGGGATGAGGAAGGCGTACTCGACGTGATCCAAATCACCCGAGATCCTAGCGCCGAACGGACGGCACCTCCGCGTTCAACACACGTACGGTTAGCGTAACGTCTCCTCCTTCTTGATTCAGCAAGGGGGAAGGAGAGGTTGAGGGAGATGGCTCTAGCAGCAGCACGACGGCGTGGTGGTGATGGAGCTGCAGTACTCCGGCAGGGCTTCGCCAAGCACTATGGAGGAGGAGGATGTGTTGGAGAGGGAGAAGGAGGCACCAAAGGCGTATTGTGAGAGGCCCTCCTTTCCCCACTATATATAGGGATTCCAAGGGGGGGCGCCGGCCCTAGGAGATCCAATCTCCTAGGGGGGGTGCGGCCAAGGGAGGAATCCCTCCTCCCCAAGGCACCTAGGAGGTGCCTTCCCCCTTTGGGACTCTTCCCTTCCTTGAACCCTAGGCGCATGGGCCTCTTGGGGCTGGTGCCCTTGGCCCATATAGGCCAAGGCGCACCCCCTACAGCCCATGTGGCCCCCCGGGGCAGGTGGCCCACCCGGTGGACCCCCGGGACCCTTCCGGTGGTCCCGGTACAATACCGGTGACCCCGAAACTTGTCCCGATGCCCGAAATAGCACTTCCTATATATAATTCTTTACCTCCGGACCATTCCGGAACTCCTCGTGACGTCCGGGATCTCATTCGGGACTCCGAATAACATTCGGGTTACTGCATATACATATCCCTACAACCCTAGCGTCACCAAACCTTAAGTGTGTAGACCCTACGGGTTCGGGAGACATGTAGACATGACCGAGACGACTCTCCGGCCAATAACCAACAACGGGATCTGGATACCCATGTTGGCTCCCACATGCTCCTCGATGATCTCATCGGATGAACCACGATGTCGAGGATTCAAGCAACCCCGCATACAATTCCCTTCGTCAATCGGTATGTTACTTGCCCGAGATCCGATCGTCGGTATCCCAATACCTCGTTCAATCTCGTTACCGGCAAGTCACTTTACTCGTACCGTAATGCATGATCCCGTGACCAGACACTTGGTCACTTTGAGCTCATTATGATGATGCATTACCGAGTGGGCCCAGTGATACCTCTCCGTCATACGGAGTGACAAATCCCAGTCTTGATCCCTGTCAACCCAACAGACACTTTCGGAGATACCCGTAGTATACCGTTATAGTCACCCAGGTACGTTGTGACGTTTGGCACACCCAAAGCACTCCTACGGTATCCGGGAGTTACACGATCTCATGGTCTAAGGAAAAGATACTTGACATTGGAAAACTCTAGCAAACGAACTATACGATCTTATGCTATGTTTAGGATTGGGTCTTGTCCATCACATCATTCTCCTAATGATGTGATCTCGTTATCAGTGACATCCAATGTCCATAGTCAGGAAACCATGACTATCTGTTGATCAACGAGCTAGTCAACTAGAGGCTTACTAGGGACATGTTGGTGTCTATTATTCACACATGTATTATGATTTCCGGATAACACAATTATAGCATGAATAAAGACAATTATCATGAACAAGGAAATATAATAATAATGCTTTTATTATTGCCTCTAGGGCATATTTCCAACACTATCTTCCATCATATTAATCTTCCAACACTTAGTTATTTCCATTGATTTTTATTTTGCTTTTATTTTACTTTGCATCTTTATCATAAAAATACCAAGAATATTATCTTATCATATCTATCAGATCTCACTCTCATAAGTGACCGTGTAGGGATTGACAACCCCTTATCGCGTTGGTTGCGAGGATTTAATTGTTTGTGTAGGTGCGAGGGACTCGCGCGTAGCCTCCTACTGGATTGATACCTTCGTTCTCAAAAACTGAGGGAAATACTTACGCTACTTTGCTGCATCACCCTTTCCTCTTCATGGGAAAACCAACGCAGTGCTCAAGGGGTAGCAACAGGCACACCTCCTCCTTTCGAGGAAGGCTGCTCGCTTGACTCCATAGCCGTATAGGTCTCTAGGAGGGTATTCGGCTGGGGGCCGAATTTGCCATGGCCCCCATTGCCAGTCTCCATGGGGACTTTCTCTCCCATGTGTCCGATGGCCGAGGAGTCATCCTCTGGCGCCGCCCTGGTGGCCTCCTGAACCTTTCCCTGGCCTGGGAAGGTCCTTTGGGACATCACCTCGTTGTCGACCCTAGCCGTGGGAGAGTGAGCGGTCGTCGGTGCTCGCTGGCCATCGCCTTTGAATCCAATGAACCCCCTGATGAGGATCGCTGGAGGCTGTCGTGGGCCGGACTATAATAGCACAATCTAACATATTAATACCATGAGGCTGGACACGGGGACATGCACAAGTTTTTAGTACTTACGATGCGGCCAGGGGCTTGGTCCTGAGGGGCCGCTCCGGACTGCTGTCGACGTCCCACGCGGAGTTATCCGTGAGGGGTCCTTTTCCCCTCTTGGGCGCCTCTGCCTCCAAATTTGTGTAGGCCGCCCTCTTATTCCTTCCCCCCCCCTCCAGGGGGGAGTTGCTTTCTTCCTCCTCCGCGTCATCGTCTTCGGTGACCGAGGAGTGAGTTTCGTCTTCGGACGACACGTCTGAAGTTCCCTTATGGCGGGGGCCACTTCAGACCCCCTTGGCCTTTTTCTTGGCCTTCTTCTCCGGAGTCTTGTAGGGCACTGGAACCAGCATCTTCTCCAAGAGCGGGATAACTGGTTCTTCGGGCAGCGGAGCCGGACATCGAATCCACTCCGCTTTCTCTGTCCATGCCTGAAAAGTGAAAAGTAAAAGTTTTTAGATACCTTCCTTGAATAACAAAGAGGAGGATGCACCTTGAGACATAAATGACTTGCCGCATTAGCAGGGTGGGAAAGATCGTGCCCACGGTCCGAGTCTATGGCCCGCGGTGTCTCGGTGCCCTTGAAGAGCAACTTCCAAACATCTTCATGAGTGGTTCCGAAGAGCCTCTCCAAAGTCTGGTGCTTCTACGAATCAAATTCCCACAAAGGGCATGTTCGACTCTGGAATGGAAGGATCCGGCGAACAAGCATCACCTGGATCACATTGACAAGCTTTATGTCTTTATCCATCATGCTGTTGATGCGCATTTGCAGCGCCGTCAGTTCATCCGACGAAGACCAGTCCAGGCCCTTCTTTAGACAGGAGGTGAGCCGCATTGGAGCTCCGGACTTGAACTCTGGAGCCACGGCCCAAGTGGCGTCACGAGGCTCTGTGATATAGAATCACTGCTTCTGCCACTCCTTGATGGTCTCCACAAACGTACCTTTGGGCCAGGCGACGTTGGGCATCTTGCTCACCATGGCTCCTCCGCACTCCGCGTGTTGGCCATCCACCACCTTCGGCTTCACGTTGAAGATCTTGAGCCACAGCCCGAAGTGGGGCTAGAGGCGGTGGAAAGCCTCGGACACAATGATGAATGCCGAGATATTAAGGAAGGAGTTCGGGGCTAGATCATGAAAGTCTAGCCCGTGATAGAACATCAGTCCGCGGACAAAGGGGTGGAGTGGAAACCCTAACCCATGGACGAAATGAGGGAGGAACACCACCCTCTCATTGGGCTTCACTGTGGGGACGACTTTCTCGTTGGCTGGAAGCCGGTGGGTGATCTCTTTCGCCAGATACCCGGCCTCCCGAAGCTTGGCGATGTCCTTCTCCTTGACGGAGGAGGCCGTCCATTTGCCTTGCCCTCCAGATCCGGACATGGTGTAATGCTTTCTTGGGGGGGAAATGCAAGAACTTGGGCGCTGGAGTTCGAGAATGGAAGGACAGGGAGAGAGAGAGAGAGAGAAGGCGTGGGTGAAGAAAGGGAATCCTTATCCCCTTATAAGGGTAGTAAATATCGAATGCCTCCCCACTCGCCTTAAAACTCGCCTATTCCCAAGGGTTGTGCAAATGACACGATTGGGTTACCCATGCCCGTATTGATGAGAATCCCGCAATAAGGGGACACGATCTCTGCTTTGACAAGACGTGCCGATGGAAACTACATCTCGAAACGTGGAACGACAGACGAAAACGGTCCGAAATAATGACCGAGTGGATGTGACGACACATTACAAAAAATATTTGTCAGTGGATTAGACTCATGGAATATTATACTCTCTGCAACTGTGTGTGGTGCTTGTGTTACAGGTCCGGATACATTCTTTGCATCTGAAGACTATTCTGGAGTAATCGGAAAAAGGAACCCGTCTTGCAATGCCGAAGACAATCTGCGCGCCGGACACCTCGTCATTGAAGCCTCGTTCAGGGGCTACTGAGGGAGTGCTGGACTAAGGGGTCCTCGGGCGTCCGGCCTGCTAGCCATGGGTCGGACTGATGGGTTGTGAAGATACGAAGACCGAAGACTCCACCTGTGTCCGGATGGGACTCTCCTTGGTGTGGAAGGCAAGTTTGGCGACCAAATATGAAGGTTCCTTTCTCTGTAACCGACCTTATGTAACCCTAGATCCCTCCAGTGTCTATATAAACCGGAGGGCTTAGTCCGGATCAGATATACTCATTACCATAGTCATGCAGGCTAGACTTCTACGGGTTAGCCATTACGATCTCGTGATAAATCAACTCTTGTAATACTCATATCCATCAAGATCAATCAAGCAGGAAGTAGGGTATTACCTCCATAGAGAGGGCCCGAACCTGGGTAAACATTGAGTCCCCCATCTCCTGTTACCATCGATCCTAGACGCACAGTTCGGGACCCCCTACCCGAGATTCACCGGTTTTGACACCGACAATGAGGAGGTGGAAGAGCATCGGCCGAGGCTAGGGTTTGGGCTTGGTAGGGATCGAGGAGGCACATGTGTTGCTGGGAGTGGAAGTCTATGGACTGGCTGGTCGACAGCTTCCTCATTAGAAAGGACGAGGACCCCACAGCTGGGTGGCTGACAGGTGGGCTCGCCCGTGCGTGAGGATTAAATGTGGTCGGTGGGATGTTGGTGGACGTCTGACAGGCGGGCCCGAGGCAGGCACAGAGCGAGTGCGTGGGTGTCTGTTTAGACGCAAACAAGGAGCAAGTTCGCTCTGGGGATGGGTCGGGTCGGATGCAAAACAGACATATTTTTGCGGTTGCGGCCACACGTTTAGCTGTTGCGTCTGTCCGCTTGGCTTCAAACAGATGCAACCTGCCATTTGGGGTCCTGCGTTGGAGTTGTCTATGAGCGTCTACACCGCCCAAAGCCCGGAGAGACGGATTGGTCACTTACCGGTCAAAAAATGACCCAACCGGATGTCTTAAACTGGACTCAAACGTTTGGGCTATTCACCACCCCTCGTATTCAGTTCAAATGTAGGGCGGATTTGAGCCGGGTGAGGCATGTTCGCCGCGTCTGTCCAGCCAGCGTTGGCCCACCACGATCCCACTCCGTCCCCATAAAACTCCCACCAAGAGCAAACCCTATCTCACTTCACTTCACTCTGATCTCCATCTCTTCTCCTTCCTTTCCTCGATCTGCCCCCTCCCGATCTCGGTCTACCATGTGCAGCACCGACAACCACTCTGACGGATCCGACGATGAGTGGGATGCCTTCCTCCGCGAGGAGGGTGGCGAGAAGGAGCTGGCCACGGGTACGGTGGACACGGATGCCTTGTACGATGCACGATTACAAGTATGAACTAGAGGGAGATGGATTATGGTGGTGATGGCGGCTATGGAGATGGAAATGGCAGCGGCTAGGGTTGATGAGAGGGGATGAAGTTGGTTTTGTTCTGTCTTCGCTCTACGTTGTTATGTTAACATTTTGGCATGGTCCCCTTTATAAAAGTTGTCCGGGTGGATGAGTAGCCTCGGAGTCTATGCCATACGAGCGCGGTAATCGTATGAAACGTCGTCTTTTGCACTGTCTTCACTGGTGCGCCTCCTAATGATTTCGTCTATCTCCTTTTCCACTACTTTTCATGTTCACACGTGATTTCTTCGCTTATTAGCCCATTTTTGGTGGAAACACATCAAAAATAGGATTTGTGGAATCCTTCGCATTCATTAGTCATTTGTAGCAATATCGGAGCGAATATCTCGGTTTTAATGAAATGTCTCGGTTCAACAAAAGGGTGAATGAGTGTTAAAATATCACTTATTTAACTCCCCCAAGTTTAAACTTGATCACCCTCGAGCAACATAGAGAGAAATCCGAATCATAAGGAACTCAGTTGTTTAAACCGAAATAACGAGAAGTTTTTGGTTCACTTACGATCGGTACACTTAGATAGCTCTCCGCTTCTTAACCTGAAAACATAGTATACCTGTAGTGGTGGCATGGTAATTGTGCAAGTGTTAGTGATGCAAAGAGAAACAACACAAAGTTTTTGATCTTTAGATAAAACAACTTTGGAACACTCAATTCTATTTATTCTAGACAACACTTACTTGCCGGGAATGCACGAAAGAGTTATTCTTTGGTGGAGCCATAAAAACATAAGTTAGGCAGTGAAAGACATGTAGAAAAACATGATGTTAAAGTGCTCATTAACACACCAACAATTATATCGTCCTCAAGGCTCTTAAGCACTTCATTTCAATCATTATTTGCTGAAATTTTGGTTGTCGCCTGAAGGGATTATGCCAAATAAGTGAACATGCATATAGTTTTGTTATGGCTTAATTTTTGGGAACTATGGACCTTTGATAGTTGTCTCTTTTGAGCTCTTTTGACCAGTCCTCTTTATTTACCACATACACACCCATTCAAGAGAAACCCGCCCTCCGAATGGCGACAGGAAATTCAAGGAGCAATATGCTGCTTTTTGGAAGGATGGAGGGCCGCAAGCCGTCAAGGAGCGTGGTGAGGGGGAGAAGTCGCGGCCATGGGGAAAGACAAGCTCCAATAAAGAGGACAAGCATGATGTGGTGTCGATTGCCCTTGCAAGAAACTTTGCAAGGCATGATGACCCAAAATGATACAAGGGAGGAAAGTGTCGGCAAGACAAATAAGAGAAAATGAAGGCCTACATGGAGATACAAAGGAAGAAGCTCGAGATGAAGGCAAAGAAAGTCGAGATGGAGGCAGAGATTCAAGCAAAGATGCTCGACAAAGGAAGAAGCTCGAGATGGAGCCGGAGATGCAAGCAAAGATGGTCGATAGCGAGGCTACCAAAGGCAAGACCAAAGCAAAAGAAGTGACGCTCGCTTGCATGTTGAAGGGGTGGAGATCATGAAGGTAGACTTGAGCATGGTATCACTGAGGAAGAGGACATGGTTCGAGAACATGCATGCCGACATGCTCAAGGTTGACGATTGATCTACGACGGAGAGCGACATCTTTTTGTATGCCGGCATGACCACGGTCGAGATGGCGTGGTTGAACTCCTACCCCTTGCTGTGTGCTAGCATTTGTGTCGGGTGCTGGCAGGTGTGCCGGCCTGAACCGTGTGATGATTTTTGAAGGCTCGCATGTATGTCAGCCGCCGGCATGAACTCTGGACGATGTCATCATCTTGGCATAATCTTTGATCACGGGTCTTTTTTATGTTGAAATTGTTTTTTGAGCGAACAAGAGTGGGTTCGGTTGGTTCGGTGCACCGGCCCGACATCTGACCCAAACAGACAAAAAAAAACAGGCAAAAATGCGCGTGAGAGCCTTGGGGTTGCTCCATCCGGCTGGCTACAGTGTGAGGCAATCAATCCATCTGACGAACGGCCCACGGACGAAGTCGAGGTGGGGGCGTGACGACCCCGCATCAGCTCCCTCTTCTCCCCATCCACTCAACCTAACACACAGCATCCATCCCCCGCCCGGCCGCGCTCAATCCCCACCCCCACTGTTTCCAGGTCCGATTTTCTGCCCCGGATCCTTGCTCAGTTGCTCCATCGATCACCATGGTAAGTAACAACTCTGATTCTGTCGCATCAAAATCATCTTACTTGCTAGCTGTGTAATTAATTTTACATTTCTTGGTCCGTTCTATGGATCTCATGCCTGTCAATCCATCCGGTTGCTTTTGCAGAAGATGCCAAGTTCATCGTGCTGAGAGCGGGACGCTGACAGGTGGTGGGCGTGGTGAGCGCGCTGCGGGAGGCCAAGTTCGTCCCGCAGATCGTCAGCGTCGGACCGGATCAGGCCGAGAAGAATCCTGACCGCGTCGCCTCCGTCTGGCAGCCCGACGGGTGATTCCATTTCTAATTTATACTCCAGTAGCAACATCTATTATGTTTTTGTGTTCATTTGTTGTCGATGCAGGAGGAGATTTTTCGGCTTCTGCATCGACATCAGACTAGTATACTTTGTCATGCATATAGATTAGTAGATAGATCCCCTATTTATTATCGATCTACTCCCTCCGTTCCTAAATATAAGTCTTTCTAGAGATTCCAATATAGACTATTACGGAGCAAAATGAGTGAATCTACACTCTAAACCACGGCTATATACATCTGTATATAGTCCATAGTGAAATCTCTAGAAAGACTTATATTTTGGAATGGATGGAGTAATACATATTAGTACTCTTTTGTTTGGTTGCAGGTCTACTCTATTGTTCCGGTTGCAGAGAGATCGACATGGATCTGCTGCTACCGCCGATTAGTGCTTCTCTTGGTGCCATGGGCTCCCTTGCACACAAGCTGGATGCGCTCCTCGATACAGAACACAAGGATGAGATGGGGAAACTCGGAACCCGGCTGCTGGAGCTCTCCAAGGCACGAGACCCTCCCGTTACAGCGAGGATCTGGATGAAGGATGTGCGCGAACTATCCTATGATATGGAGAACTTTGTCGACACTGAAGAAGATTGGATCCACAACATGTCACCATTCATGGGCCGTGTGAAGGAAGCAAATGCACGGTACGAGAGGTACAGGCTTGAGAGCGTCCCCAGCCACACATATGTCTTTCCAATTATCCACCACTGTGGCCGGAAGACAGGTCTAGTCGTCGGCCTTCATGACAAGGGTGGCCCGGTTGATAGGCTCTGCCAATTGCTGACCGATGGAGATGAGCAGCTCAAGGTGTTATCCATTGTCGGTGTTGGAGGGATCGGGAAGACCACGCTTGCCAAACAGCTATGGCGTGAGCACAAACTCAGGGACTACTTCCACTGCCGGGCTTTTGTGCGGACGGCCAAGAAACCAGACATGAGGAGGATCCTAAGGAGGATACTCGCACAAGTTCGTCCGCACCAACCACCTGATGCTAGCGAGGTGGACGACCTCATTCACGATCTCACCGAGCATCTACAGGATAAAAGGTATGGGTTTTCTTGGCCCTATGCACACTATGTATTTCTATAACTCGCTTAATCTATTCATCGAAGTTTCATCATTCTGAGAAACATTATAAGTCAACCTTTTAGATCAGAGTGTCTTATGCCACGTTCCATGCTCATTCCGGTGTTCTTTGCATTCATTGTATTCCAGCGCATGAGTATTTTCTTCCTAACCTTGTTCTGCCTTTTGCATTCATTGTCTGCCTTTGTACCAGATAGTATTCAAGTCCCATGCTCATTCTATGCATTTACAGTGAATTGACCACAGAACCACTTAATAGATGGTAGACAATCTCTTGCTCTTAATACTTAATCGGGAAACTCTTATGTGCTAGCACTTATCCATCAATTTATTTATTTTTCCTCCTGAAAAGTTAAAGGGTATCACGAGGGTGGCACACATATATGCAAGGATAGGTACTGGAAAGTACGAGGGTAGTGCTCCAATGGTTGGTCTAATGTGCTTGGGGTATTTACGGTGTTCCACATACTTCTAATTAGACTTTTTTTATCAGGTATATTATTATAATTGATGACATATGGGATACATCAGTATGGGATGTTGCTACATGTGCTTTCCCAGAGGGTAATCATGGAAGCAGGATAATAACAACAACAGAAATTGAGGATGTTGCCCTAGCATGCTGTAGTTACCAGTCCAAGTACATATTTAAGATGGAGCCACTCAGTGTCAGTCAATCAAAACAATTGTTCACCAATGCAGTGTTTGGCTCTGGAAAAGAGAAATCTCCTCAATTAGATGAAGTGTCAGATGAGATTATAAGAATATGTGATGGTTTACCACAGGCAATTATCAGCATATCCAGTGTTCTAGTAAGCCATAGGGAAGCAAATGCAGTAGAGAACTGGGAGCACGTACAGAACAATTTGCCAACAAGTACCAACTTCCGACGAGATACTGAACTTTTGCTACAATAGTCTTCCCAGTTGTGTTCAGACATGTCTGTTGTATCTTGGCATATACCCGGAGAACTATATAATCTTGAAGGAAGATATAATGAAGCAATGGGTAGCTGAATGTTTTATCCGTGCACCAACAGAGAAAGAAAAAATGGAAGTGGCCGGGAGCTATTTTGATATGCTTGTAAATATGGGCATGATCCAACATATAGACGTAGACTATAGCAATGCGGTATTGTACTATGCAGTGAATCACATGGTACATGATCTTATTGCTTCTAAGTCCATAGAAGATAATTTTATCACTGTGATAGATTATTCTCAGAGGCAATTGCGGCTTTCTAACAAGGTTAGTCGTTTGTCCCTCCAGTTTGGCGGCGCACCATTTGCAACTACACCAGCAAGTACTGGACTATCACAAATTCGGTCGCTTACTTTTATTGGACTGATGAGCTGCTTTCCTTCAGTTGTGGAGTTTAAGCTTCTTCGATTTCTGAACCTTCATATTTGGAGTGATCAACCAAGCACATACTTCGACCTCAGGGTTATCTGTGAATTTGTTCTGTTGAGATATTTGCAGGTCACCTGCAGCGACACCGTATATCTTCCAGATCAGATGCAAGGTCTGAAACACTTGGAAACACTTGAAATAAATGCAAGAGTAATAGTTATTCCATCGGATGTTGTTCATCTTCAGAGCTTGTTGCATCTCCGTCTCGGAGGTGGGACAGAACTGCCTGATGTGACTGGTATACCCAGAAATGTCACTGTGCCTAGTGTTGCCAATTTATTGGATGAGTCAAGCAGTCCTCCAAAATCAGTGATGACAATCGAGTTGTTGCCACCCATTTGTAGAATCCCCGAGTGGATTGGACAGCTTAACAACCTCTGCATTCTGAAAGTTGTCGTCGGTGAACTGCTAAGGGATGATATCCATATCCTGGGAGGATTGCCAGCCCTGACTGTTCTCACATTGCATGTACAGCGACGAACTACAGAACTAATTGGCTTCACACCTGGAGCATTTAATGCTCTAGAATATTTTGAGTTCAGGTGTGGCGTACTGCGCCTGATGTTTGAGGAAGGAGCAATGCCCAATCTTCAGAGGATTAAGCTAGGTTTCAATTCTCACAGAGGAGAACAGTACGGTCGTTTGCTTGTGGGCATTGAGCACCTGTCAAACGTCCAGGAGATTTCTGGAATAATTGGGTCAACCGTCGGTGCAGAGGAATATGACTTGCAAGCTGCAGAGTCTGCATTCAAGGATGCCACTGGCAAACATCATAGTAACGTCAGCATAAAAAGATCAGATATTGTTGTGGAAGAGTATGGTCCTCTAGAAAAACAGCATTTGGTGCGAGGGAAACACCCATCGACATCAAGTGAACATACTGGAAGTCGAAAACAAGAGTCCCAGCAAGCTATAAAGCAAAACTCCCATAACAATTCTCAGTTGATTAGCAGGTATATGGTTTCTTATCCTGGTTCAACACTTTCTTTCTTGATTATGCAAAGAAGTGCATAACAGCCCGCAGCATTGTTAGCACAATGGCAGACAAACTGAGGATTAATTAGCCATAAAAAATCTGCACTAACCCATTGCTTTCTTGAATCACATCTCTGCTGTATGGCATAATAATAGCCAGAAAGGGCCCAACTCAACTTCCACCTTTTATTGTTACCGTTTTTGTGTTTTCTTACATGGATTTGACAGGTGCAATTAAAAATGTCAGGAATCTTTAGTGTTTATTCGAGCTATAAAAGTATAAAAATAAAATTTTCTCCTGCAAAAGTCTGACTTTTTTTCTACCAGGAGAAGTGATGGCAAGAAACAAGCAAGTGTGGAGCTACGGAATGACCCGCGATCATCGGTGCAGAAGGTGTGATCCCTAATGTCATAAGTTTAATTTCTTCCAAATAAATTCATGAAATTTTTATGTTCATTCATGTTATAATCTTTCCTTTTGTACCATCATAGAAGGTAAGTGCATGACTTACAAGTACAAATCTCCAAATTATGAGAAAGGACTCTGAGGAAATGAGAAGTACAAAGTGAATCTAAAAAAGACAAACAAAATCCACCTAACGAGAAGTACAACGATGCTATCTCCAATGCCACAAATTGTGATTCCTAAGCTGGAAAAAACAGAAACGGAAATCTAAGCTTGGAGATGATCTATTAGTAAGAAAGTTAAGCCATTTTTTTCCACTGTAAAAGAAGTTTTCTCTTAGTCATGTGTTTTTTGTTTTATTTTATTAACCTTGTAATTTTAGAAGTATACAAAGGTTTTTTCCAAAATGGGAAGCCCTTGTCCTATACATCGATTGATGCACACAGCTAACTTTATTACGGAGTTCTAATCCATCCGTAGAAATAAAGTAAATAACTTGCTGATGGGCTAGAACAACCACCAAAAAATTACATGTTGCACTTATGCATCATAAATCTTATTTCTAGACTCATTGAAAAATAGTGTGCGCTACTATCTCCAAGTTTTTTTCACTCAGAGGGCAGAGACTCCTGTGATTCCGCATGCTGCAATAAGCACCACATACCAGTGGGTAGGCTAAGTTACAAACTCTAATTTTGTTTAAAACATAATCACTGCACCAATTTCAAATAGTCCAACATAAAGCGTACCCCCCTCCCCCTCTGTGTTTGAGCATTAATTAAGTTGTGCACTAACTCCTGCCAACCATTTTCCGAGAAAAAGCCATGTGTCCGCCACAAAAGTTGAGAAAAGGGACATGGGAAAGAGAAATTGATATTGAATGGTTTCTTTCTCGTCACAAAACAGCACTTCTTACTCTCATTCCACTTGCTCCTTGGACTTTGCTCTTAGTTTCGGTTACACTAGCACCTATGAGGTACCAACGAAGTGTTTGATCTTCGGCAGTACTTTTAGTTCATAATAAACTTTTGGCAAAAGTGGCGAGTGTTGTTCACCGTCTCAGAATACATCGATTTGATCAAAGAAGACTTCATTGGACCAAATGTAGCAAGGCCATCCATTTATCACCTGTGATTACTAGAGATAACACTAAGAGATAATCCAGTATATCACATAAATTTTGTCTTCTTTAGCTGACATAGTGTATAAGAAAAGACTGAGCTATAAACCATGTACGTGCATGCAAACCCACGGTCATATCTAATGTACTCTGTCCATCTGGAAATGTATGGCGTTTTTGTTTTGTTTTGTTTAGACAATTTTGATCAACATTAAGATGTTAAAGAGTTACTTCTCACACCTTAGAAAAGATTGTGATTCTTGGTGGACATTAATGGTTTCGGAAATGGAAGAACATTAGGACTCCTTAGTAAATTACCACTAACATCCTTACATCAACACCCAAAAATACAGACAAAAAGGCAACGGACCAGGTAGATCCAACATATATCTCCTAGCCTAGTCTCGTCAATAGCAAAACGCTTCATCACAACGGCTTCTAAGCGTTTGCTTCCTGTGTGATTAATTCAACATTGTTGGGTCATCCTATCGATCTCAATATCTCATCCCTACCCAATCCATTTGGTTCCTTTCGCAGGTGATCGTAATCAAGATAGTGGACATTACAGACAAGCGGTGGAAGTCCAGTGCCTTCAAAGTCCTTTCGAAGTTCCATGGTAAGTTTGGAAAGATAATCATATCATATTTTTTCACTCGATCATTAACGGTAATGTTAAAAATATGACGTCGGATTTTTGACCATGGTAAATGCAAGGTTTTTCATGGCAATTATATTTGTCGTGATGATGGCAGTTTCCTTTAGCATGCATGGCAAATCCTTTCACGCCAACTATAATTGCCATGAAAAACGTTTGATTTACCATGGTATAAAAATCTGACGTTTGTTTTGTAGTAGGGAAGCCCATGATTAATTGCCATGTGAATTTTATAGCAAGCTTGATGCTTTGTTTGTTTTGTTTTTTTGCCGGGGACCAATTCGGTAGCGGCAAACGAGGAGGAGGGGACGCTAACTGTGGTGGGGGACCTGGACCCGGTGGTCGTAGTGCTGGCATTACAGAAGGCCAAACTCAATGTGCAGATCGTCAGCACGGGGTCGCATATCTTCTCAATGGGCGAGGGGTTGATGAACAAACCCGAGGGCCGCAAAATGCCTGGACGTAACCCGCCCGAGGGACAACAGAAGCCTGAATCTAACCCAACCCAGCTGCCGCAGTCTCATCCCCCCGTACTCCCCTCCCTACCGGCCACCCCCCTACCGTCAACACCAACACGAGGTCCACCAGTCCCGGGTGGACCCCAACTCATGTGTCATCCAGTGATCTTTTTTGCATGGGTATTGTGGATTGTATTCATCATAAATAATGTTAGAGCATCTACAGCCGGACCTCTCAAACCTGCCTCATACGTCTGGACATGCTGCCTGGTCACGTTTTTTCAACCCAGACGGTCCCCTCAAATGGCCCTCAAACGACCGGGTTGACAGCAGACGTCCGGGTTGACAGCACCCTTCATGTCCAACCCAAACATGGCGCGGATATGGGGGCACCCGGGCACGCCCGCCACGTCGGTCCCAGTCCATGTTGGCCCACTCGACCCCACATAAATTCCTCTTCAACCGCTCGCCGGATTAAACCCTAGCCACTTCACTTTCTTTCGCCACCCAAGCTCGTCGAGTCCCGTGAGCTAGCTCGTGTCCCATGCCCTACTCTACCTTGTCGGCGGCTGGACCAACATTCTAAGGAGCGCAGACAGCCATGCCATTCAGGGCAGTTGATAAGTGAGGTTCTCCGGTCGAATGCAAATAAGCCAGAGCGTATCTCTTGTTTCGAGGAAGAAACAAACATCCTGGTCTCAATAGATCTTGATTCTATGCATGTGTCAGACACATCATGAGCCAGAACAAATGAGTGCTTTCAACTCACGAGCCGGAACAAACGAGTGCTTTCAACAATAAGCAATACCTGAGCTTCCTTCTACCAACCAGGATTCCGATACCAATTCCAATCTGGCACAGCAAGGAAGTAGCGCACCAGAAGAACCAATACGAGAAGCCTTCCTTCCAGCCAGAATCCGTCTTTCTTGTCCTTTGCATTCGAGGAATGGGTTCCAGCCAGAATCCGTCTTTCTTGTCCTTTGCATTCGAGGAATGGGATCTGCCTTGTGGAAACAAAAGTTATTTGTTCAAGTCAAGCAAGCGGACAGTTAGCTAAGAATACTGGAAGAGAACTCTCTAGCCCTGCACTTAAACTAGACTAGAAATCCGAAAAACACTAGTTTTGGCCCATAGCGAAGTAGAGTTTTTCTTCTCCGCGGACTCCCCATGCTTGGCGCCATAGGCTTTAGAACTTTTGGCACTAGGGAATCATACTTTGATCAGATCCATGGACAGGTTCCCGAGGTCAAATCGGATTATGGACTTTTCCAGCTAAGTGAAAACGCACTTCACTACTAGCAAAGAAGTCAGCTCAGGGCAGGGCCGGTGGTAATCTCAGATAGGAACTTGCCGGGATCCTTCCATACCTGCCATCCACCACTACTACTGATCGTTTCCCAGAACGAGCCATACCTTTTCCCAGAATGAGAATACGGCTGAGGACGAATAGCGGCGCCTAGCTTTAGTTTCCACATGACACGATGGATCTATCACTCTCTTTAGCCATGCCATTCTCTAGAGAAGAGTTCCGAGAATGAATTCCAATTTGGTACCAATCATAGAAATCGTATTGTAGAGTTCTTCTCACGCCTAGCACAGCTACAAGCATTCCTCGAATGCAGAGACAAGATGGAGGTCTGATCCCGCGGAAC
This sequence comes from Triticum dicoccoides, assembly GCF_002162155.2. Lineage (NCBI taxonomy): Eukaryota > Viridiplantae > Streptophyta > Magnoliopsida > Poales > Poaceae > Triticum > Triticum dicoccoides. The sequence goes on along the minus strand of NC_041382.1, from coordinate 12,105,892 downwards.
ATCTACTACCAACTACGGATTACCTTGTTTCCATGAAATCCATGTTTCTGGCACCTTGGCCCCCTCTACCTACGAAATTCTGATTCCTATGGTTGAAGAAAGTACATCGTTGTCAATTCAACCTGAAAAAAGGGAATAAGTTGACAAAGTCCGCTTGAATATTACAGTATGGATCAAAGGAAGCTATACCCGCCTTGATTTCTATCAAACTTATTAGATAGTAAAGCAGACAATTCTGAAATGGAATGTTTGATCGGTATATGTAGGGCTCTCAAAAGAGAATCTATTTCGGCACAGTTGATTTTCAGAAGCCAACTAGAACTTCGCAGCCGCCGTATAGTTGATTGTTCCCACCAGTTTCGTTCTCATCTGGTCAGTTTCACGAATGCAAGGATTTACTACGACTCTCAGGTGTAAACCTTGGTCGTATACAACGGTGAACTAGCTAAATATAGCTAGAGGAGTAATATAGCTAAATATAGCTATAGGGCATTCCACCGAGATGAAATTCTCTCGGCAAAGCAGAACAAGAAGCAGCAGAAAGCAAAACAGTATAAGGGTCGTTCGGAGTTCCAGGCACAAAACAATTCTACAGAACTGGGTATACCAAACAGTTGATCAACAAGGCAAATGTCCACTAAACCAGCTAAACGGCTCACGAATTGTTTGGAATGCGACGGCAAATGTGATCTCCCAGCAATATCTTGAGTCCAAAACCTCACCCATCTACATATATCATCATCTGCGGCAAGAACATAGCAACACCAAAATCCTACCAGCAACTGCTGCAATGCACCCTCACGACAACCAACCATCGACGGTGTCAGACTATGATTCAGTTGCTGTACTACTCCTCTTTGTTCTGTTTCATGTTTTTGGCGGTTTCGTTCTTGTGTCCGAGTCTGAAGAAGACGGCGGATGTTGATCCAGTAGCAAAATTGTGCTTCCTGTTGCATGATTTATGTATCGTGCCGTGCGTAGATATGGATAACATGGAAAAAATCCAGGTTTATGTACGACATGCTCTTTCCTTCCTTCATTCGGTGACGCACAGAGGTGGCAATTGCACCATGTCTCTCGTAAACATTTTGCAAAAACCACTAATCGGCGGATAAGCCTCGATTGAACACGCTTATGACAAGTGGGGCTCTTTTTTGCCAACGTGGCATAACATTTTGTGCCAGATCAATTTTAATTTGAATTTACAAACTAGTCCTTACAATTTACACAGGCACCCCTGAATCAAAAAGAAAAAAAATGCAATTATCCCCCACTCCCTTCGATCCCCATCTCTTTCTTCGTCGCCAGATCCTCCGCTCAGCGCCGATGCACAGGAGGCCGGGCAGCCACTCCCTCGCCTGAGATGCCGCAGCCTCCTCTCTCCTTCTTCGTCCTCGGTGGCCGCGGAGCGCAGACTCCTCTCTCCTCCCTCCACGGAGCGCGGTGGCGCCGAGCGAGCAAAGCGGTGATGACGTCGGCGGAGCAGAGCGGCGGTCGCGTGAGGGTTGGCCATGTAGGGCACGACACTGGGCGGCGACGAAGCTCTGTCGTGCGCCTCCCTACCCACGCACCATATGCAGCAGCGGCGACGGGAGTGCGCAGCAACGACGCCGGACGCGAGCAGCAGCCGCGGCGGCGCCAGACGCGAGCAACCGTAGCGACGCCGGACGAGAGTAGCAGCCGCCGCGTCGGACGCGAGCAGCAGCGGCGGCGCCGGACACGAGCAGCAGCAGCAGCCGCGTAGGCCGCGCATGGGCACGAGCAGCCGCACCGGCGGCGAGTAGCAGCAGTCGCGCAGACCACTCATGGTGGCGAGCAGCGGCACCGGCCGCGAGCTGCAGTAGCCGTGCCGGCCGCGCGTAGGCGCGAGCAGCGGCACGCATCCAAGGAGTTGGAAGGAGGACGGCGATGGTGTGCGGGAGACAGATCCCGATCTGAATCAGGGAGGGTGTTTTCGCTTTTTGAAAGAAGTGTTTGGGGTGTTTTCGCTTTTTTACCCATTTAATGCTGTCTTTGGTAAAATGCTATGCCACATCAGCGAAATAGGGGCTCCATCTGTTATAAACGCACTTAATTGAGCTAGATCCGCCAATCAGTGATTTTTACAAAAAGATTACACAAGAGATGATGCAATTTGTCAAGAAAATGTAACCTAGTGTTTTCTGAAACCCTAGCCCTTAAAGTGATGGTTTTCTGCAACCTAGTGCACGCACCGTGAGCTTCGCCAGCGAGGTACCTAAATGTCAGATTTAATCTCGACAAGTTACTCTTCCATGTTTAGTAGCTCACTGGCGGTGCTATGAAATATATATGTGACGTGCAGCCGGAGGAAGTTGTGGAGACGATCAACGAACATGTGAAGAAGGCCACCAACAACCTCATCACCTCTATCATCTCAGCTACGGATGTCGACGCTGAGACCGATCTGGTGCTCGCCAACGCCGTCTACTTCAAGGGAGCGTGACTCAAGCAGTTCGGCTCCGGCTCGACGGCAGTCCTGTCGAGGCGCAGTTCATGTCCATGTACTTCCCCCACTATGCCTCCTGTATGGACGGGTTCAAGGTCCTCAGGCTCCCCTACAGGCCTAACATTGGTGCCGATCGCTGGAATAAGTTGTTAGAGTTGAAACAGAAGTTTCCGACGGCGCCTCTGAGTTTCCAAGGATTCGCGTCGGACATGCCACTGTATCTTCGTGCGAATGTTCAAGACACTGACAGTCGCAGACATAGCATCAATAATGTGATCAAAACTTTTCTTCTGGTCATTCACTATTATTTTTGTTTTTAATAATGTCTCTTACGCAATCAATCTTCTGTTGTCCATGCAGGCTCCAGACGCCGATGTTATGCAGTTCTCCATGCTCATCTTCCTCCCGGACGAGCGCCACGGGTTTGCCGCCATGGTGGACATGATCACCGCGGCGCCAGGTTACCTCTACAGAATCCTGCCCAGGAGGCAGCCCGATCTCACCATCATCAAGATGCCCAAGTTTGAGATAAGCTTCGACTGGAACCTCGAAAGCGACCTGCGTCGGCTGGGCCTGTCGCTGCCATTTTCGCCGGAGGCGGCCGACTTGCGTGGCATGTTCGATAAGAACGACGGCGGACGCACGGCCTTCCTGACAAGGGTTGTCCACAGAGCGGTGGTCAAGGTGAACGAGCAAGGCACGGAGGCAGGCGCGAGCACAGCTGGCATGCGTGGTGGCGGCCTGCCGCCCAACGTTGTGGAGTTCGTCGCCGATCATCCGTTCACCTTCCTCATCATGGAGGAACGGTCCGGTGTCATCGTCGATCATCCGTTCACCTTCCTCATCATGGAGGAACGGTCCGGTGTCATCGTCTTCGCTGGCCACGTCCTTGATCCGACCAAGTGATTGGCATCAATAAGTATGAAATAAGCTGAAAGTAGTAGCTCGGACCAGCTGGTTAGCTTGTACCGTTTCGTTTGCAAGATTCGTGTTCTCTTTTTGCGAGCATCTCCTTGGACGCCCCGAACTATCTCGGCTCTATAATTCGTCTTCTCTTTTTTGCAACATTAACCCTGAGATTTAGCTGCTAGTACTACCTTTGAACTACCAAAACGTCTTATATTAGTGTATATTGGGAGTATTTACTGGCTAGTAACTACTCCCAGTGTAAACAAATATAAGACGTTTTAGATCACTTTGCAGAATGCACTTTACATTTTGGTTATTTTTCATTGTGCTTGTGCAGTCCTATCCTGATTTTTTTATTAATAATAAATGATAATTCAATTATTCCAAAACTGGTAAAGGTAACTTGAAATTTTGAAAAATGGGAAGTACGCTATGAGTAACGGCGTCCAGGCTGGCCCAGTCGCTATTGTGAACCATGTCCAGGTCTGGACGCTAGTGTTAGTCGCGTACAATGCATGATTGAACCAACCCAGGAATCCCTGAATCGGCTGTCCCCAACCTAATCAGCTTGCTCGTTCAAAGAAATGTCGATTGGTGGATCGTAACAGCGAGCGGCCGGTGAGACCATGTCTCTCATGTGATGATTGGCGTTGTCGGCTGTCATGTCCCGAATGCAACGTCACACTCATGCTATGGCCAAGCATGCTGAAGCGGAACGAGCAGCGCAAGAACAACGACTGACCAATAACGTGCATTCTTGATGAAACTAAAGATGGCCCGAGCGGTGCACTGGTAATGAGTGGGTCAGAATCTTAGAAGATGGGTATGCAAGTTAATTGTGTTGTTGACGTGGCTATTAGTAGTGTCGCTCTTATTCCTATAACGAATGTGAAGGACCTTGACAAGGGTTAGAGCATTTCTCTAACCGGTTAGAGAAGTAAAAATTCGGCCTTACTTCTCTAACCAGGACCTAACTTATCCGGTAACTCCTATAGTGGAGTATATATTTTACTCCTCTCCTTGCGGAGCACCTAAACTTACTCGACTTCTCCGTCGTGGAGTAAAAGGACCACACGCCTCTTTGCCTCTCACCCCTAGTCCCCTGCCACCGTCATGTCGTCGG
>NC_041382.1:12090057-12101007 GCF_002162155.2 Triticum dicoccoides | reverse complement strand
AGCAGATCCGCGCCGCCACGAGCGCAGCGCCGACCCGTCTACCTCCTGCCATCATCACAACTATTCCTCGAGCGTCGCCCCATCTGCCTCCCACGGCACGTTCTCTGGCTTCCCCGAGCTCCCAGCTCCGCCGGCGTAATGAGACCGTACATCGGCATGTGGGGACATGGGTGGCCGAGATGACAGACTGGCACACCCATGAGAAGCTTTGTCTCAGATCCTTCCAATCCGCCTAGCGGGCCGCCAAACAATATGACATTTGGTCGGTCGTCCCGACGGCCACCAGAACTTTTAGTTCTGTGGGATGTTGCGGCTAGATGTCAGCGACCCGCGAGTGGTCTCCACAAAAGAGGCAAGGGAGGACTGGGAGGCGATGGAAAGGCTTGCGGTGGAGTCCTACAACGAGGTGTACATGGCGGATCTCCACGGCCTCTACATAGAGAAAGTGGAGGCGGAGCGCCGCCTGTCCGAGCAGCTAGCTGTGGGTGAAGGAAATATGCCCTAGAGGCAATAATAAAGTTATTATTTATTTCCTTATATCATGATAAAAGTTTATTATTCATGCTAGAATTGTATTAACCGGAAACATAATACATGTGTGAATACATAGACAAACAGAGTGTCACTAGTATGCCTCTACTTGACTATCTCGTTAATCAAAGATGGTTATGTTTCCTAACCATGAACAAAGAGTTGTTATTTGATTAACGGGATCACATCATTAGTTGAATGATCTGATTGACATGACCCATTCCATTAGCTTAGCACCCGATCGTTTAGTATGTTGCTATTGCTTTCTTCATAACTTATACATGTTCCTATGACTATGAGATTATGCAACTCCCGTTTGCCAGAGGAACACTTTGTGTGCTACCAAACGTCACAACGTAACTGGGTGATTATAAAGGAGCTCTACAGGTGTCTCCAAAGGTGCATGTTGGGTTGGCGTATTTCGAGATTAGGATTTGTCACTCCGATTGTCGGAGAGGTATCTCTGGGCCCTCTCGGTAATGCACATCACTTAAGCCTTGCAAGCATTGCGACTAATGAGTTAGTTGCGGGATGATGTATTACAGAACGAGTAAAGAGACTTGTCGGTAACGAGATTGAACCAGGTATGGGATACCGACGATCGAATCTCGGGCAAGTAACATACCGATGACAAAGGGAACAAAGTATGTTGTTATGCGGTCTGACCGATAAAGATCTTTGTAGAATATGTAGGAGCCAATATGGGCATCCAGGTCCCGCTATTGGTTATTGACCAGAGACGTGTCTCGGTCATGTCTACATTGTTCTCGAACCCGTAGGGTCCGCACGCGTAAGGTTATGATGACAGTTATATTATGAGTTTATGCATTTTGATGTACCGAAGGTTGTTCGAAGTCCCGGATGTGATCACGGACATGACGAGGAGTCTCTAAATGGTCGAGACATAAAGATTGATATATTGGAAGCCTATGTTTGGATCTCGAAAGTGTTCCGGGTGAAATTGGGATTTTACCGGAGTACCGGGAGGTTACCGGAACCCCCCGGGAGCTATATGGGCCTAAGTGGGCCTTAGTGGAAAAGAGAAGGGGCAGCCCAACATGGGCCACGCGCCCATCCCCTCCCTTGGTCCGAATAGGACAAGGAGAGGGGGCCGGCCTCCCTCTCTCTCTTCCCCCCCTCCGCGAATCCTATTCCAACTAGGATTGGGGGGGGGGGGGAATCCTACTCCCAGAGGGAGTAGGACTCCTCCTGGTGCGCCTCTCCTAGGCCGGCCGCACCTCCCCTTTGAGCCTTTATATACGGAGGCAGGGGCACCCCAGAGAAACACAAGTTGATCCACGTGATCATATTCTTAGCCGTGTGCGGTGCCCCCTTCCACCATAGTCCTCGATAATATTGTAGCGGTGTTTAGGCGAAGCCCTGCTGCAGTAGTACATCAAGATCGTCACCACGCCGTCGTGCTGACGGAACTCTTCCCCGACACTTTGCTGGATCGGAGTCCGGGGATCGTCATCGAGCTGAACGTGTGCTAGAACTCGGAGGTGCCGTAGTTTCGGTGCTTGATCGGTCGGGCCGTGGAGACGTACGACTACATCAACCAAACGCTTCCATTGTCGATCTACAAGGTATGTAGATCATACTCCCCCCTCTCGTTGCTATGCATCACCATGATCTTGCGTGATCGTAGGAAATTTTTGAAATTACTACGAAACCCATCAGTGGCATCCGAGCCTGATTTTATATGTTGATGTTATATGCACGAGTAGAACACAAGTGAGTTGTGGGCGATATAAGTCATACTACTTACCAGCATGTCATACTTTGGTTTGGCGGTATTGTTGGATGAAGCGGCCCGGACCGACATTACGCGTACGCTTACGCGAGACCGATTCTCCCGACGTGCTTTGCACATAGGTGGCTTGCGGGTGACAGTTTCTCCAACTTTAGTTGAACTGAGTGTGGCTACGCCCGATCCTTCGAAGGTTAAAACAGCACCAACTTGACAAACTATCGTTGTGGTTTTGATGCGTAGGTAAGATTGGTTCTTGCTTAAGCCCGTAGCAACCACGTAAAACATGCAACAACAAAGTAGAGGACGTCTAACTTGTTTTTGCAGGGCATGTTGTGATGTGATATGACCATATCATATCACTTATATTGATTGCATGTGATGTTTATCTTTTATGCATCTTATCTTGCTTTGATTGACGGTAGCATTATAAGATGATCTCTCACTAAATTATCAAGAAGTGTTCTCCCTGAGTATGCACCGTTGCGAAAGTTCTTCGTGCTGAGACACCACGTGATGATCGGTGTGATAGGCTCTACGTTCAAATACAACGGGTGCAAAACAGTTGCACACCGGAATACTCAGGTTATACTTGACGAGCCAAGCATATACAGATATGGCCTCGGAACACGGAGACCGAAAGGTCGAGCGTGAATCATATAGTAGATATGATCGACATAGTGATGTTCACCAATGAAACTACTCCATCTCACGTGATGATCGGACATGGTTTAGTTGATTTGGATCACGTAATCACTTAAAGGATTAGAGGGATGTCTATCTAAGTGGGAGTTCTTTAAGTAATATGATTAATTGAACCTAAATTTATCATGAACTTAGTACCTGATAGTATCTTGCTTGTTTATGTATAATTGTAGATAAATGGCCCGTGCTGTTGTTCCGTTGAATTTTAATGTGTTCCTTAAGAAAGCAAAGTTGAAAGATGATGGTAGCAATTACACGGACTGGGTCCGTAACTTGAGAATTATCCTCATTGCTGCACAGAAGAATTACATCCTGGAAGCACCGCTGAGTGCCAGGCCTGCTGCTGGAGCAACACCAGATGTTGTGAACGTCTGGCAGAGCAAAGCTGATGACTACTCGATAGTTCAGTGTGCCATGCTTTACGGCTTAGAACCGGAACTTCAACGACGTTTTGAACGTCATGAAGCATATGAGATGTTCCGGGAGTTGAAGTTAATATTTCAAGCAAATGCCCGGATTGAGAGATATGAAGTCTCCAATAAGTTCTATAGCTGCAAGATGGAGGAGAACAGTTCTGTCAGTGAGCATATACTCAAAATGTCTGGGTATAATAATCACTTGATTCAGATGTGAGTTAATCTTCCAGATGATTGTGTCATTGACAGAATTCTCCAATCACTGCCACCCTACAAGAGCTTCGTGATAAACTATAATATGCAAGGGATGAATAAGACTATTCCCGAGCTCTTCGCAATGCTGAAAGCTGCGGAGGTAGAAATCAAAAAGGAGCATCAAGTGTTGATGGTCAACAAGACCACTAATTTCAAGAAAAAGGGCAAAGGGAAGAAGAAGGGGAACTTCAAGGAGAACAGCAAACAAGTTGCTGCTCAAGAGAAGAAACCCAAGTCTGGACCTAAGCCTGAAACTGAGTGCTTCTACTGCAAGCAAACTGGTCACTGGAAGCGGAACTGCCCCAAGTATTTGGCGGATAAGAAGGATGGCAAGGTGAACAAAGGTATATGTGATATACATGTTATTGATGTGTACCTTACTAATGCTCGCAGTAGCACCTGGGTATTTGATACCGGTTCTGTTGCTAATATTTGCAACTCGAAACAGGGACTACGGATTAAGCGAAGATTGGCTAAGGACGAGGTGACGATGCGCGTGGGAAACGGTTTCAAAGTCGATGTGATCGCGGTCGGCACGCTACCTCTACATCTACCTTCAGGATTAATATTAGACCTAAATAATTGTTATTTGGTGCCAGCGTTAAGCATGAACATTATATCTGGATCTTGTTTGATGCGAGACAGTTATTCATTTAAATCAGAGAATAATGGTTGTTCTATTTATATGAGTAATATCTTTTATGGTCATGCACCGTTGAAGAGTGGTCTATTCTTATTGAATCTCGATAGTAGTAACACACATATTCATAATGTTGAAACCAAAAGATGCAGAGTTGATAATGATAGTGCAACTTATTTGTGGTACTGCCGTTTAGGTCATATCGGTGTAAAGTGCATGAAGAAACTCCATACTGATGGACTTTTGGAACCACTTGATTATGAATCACTTGGTACTTGCGAACCGTGCCTCATGGGCAAGATGACTAAAACATCGTTCTCCGGTACTATGGAGAGAGCAACAGATTTGTTGGAAATCATACATACAGATGTATGTGGTCCGATGAATATTGAGGCTCGTGGCGGGTATCGTTATTTTCTCACCTTCACAGATGACTTAAGCAGATATGGGTATATCTACTTAATGAAACATAAGTCTGAAACGTTTGAAAAGTTCAAAGAATTTCAGAGTGAAGTTGAAAATTATCGTAACAAGAAAATAAAGTTTCTACGATCTGATCGTGGAGGAGAATATTTGAGTTACGAGTTTGGCGTACATTTGAAACAATGCGGAATAGTTTCACAACTCACGCCACCCGGAACACCACAGCGTAATGGTGTGTCCGAACGTCGTAATCGTACTTTACTAGATATGGTGCGATCTATGATGTCTCTTACTGATTTACCGCTATCGTTTTGGGGTTATGCTTTGGAGACGGCCGCATTCACGTTAAATAGGGCACCATCAAAATCCGTCGAGACGACGCCTTATGAACTATGGTTTGGCAAGAAACCAAAGTTGTCGTTTCTGAAAGTTTGGGGCTGCGATGCTTATGTGAAAAAGCTTCAACCTGATAAGCTCGAACCCAAATCAGAAAAATGTGTCTTCATAGGATATCCAAAGGAGACTATTGGATACACCTTCTATCACAGATCCGAAGTCAAGACTTTTGTTGCTAAGTTTGGAAACTTTCTAGAGAAGGAGTTTCTCTCGAAAGAAGTGAGTGGGAGGAAAGTAGAACTTGACGAGGTAACTGTACCTACTCCCTTATTGGAAAGTAGTGCATCACAGAAAACTGTTTCTGTGACACCTACACCAATTAGTGAGGAAGCTAATGATAATGATCATGAAACTTCAGAACAAGATACTACTGAACCTCGTAGATCAACCAGAGTAAGATCCGCACCAGAGTGGTACGGTAATCCTGTTCTGGAAGTTATGCTATTAGATCATGATGAACCTACGAACTATGAAGAAGCGATGGTGAGCCCAGATTCCGCAAAATGTCTTGAAGCCATGAAATCTGAGATGGGATCCATGTATGAGAACAAAGTGTGGACTTTGGTTGACTTGCCCAATGATCGGCAAGCAATTGAGAATAAATGGATCTTCAAGAAGAAGACTGACGCCGACGGTAATATTACTGTCTACAAAGCTCGACTTGTCGCAAAAGGGTTTTGAAAAGTTCAAGGGATTGACTACGATGAGACCTTCTCACCCGTAGCGATGCTTAAGTCTGTCTGAATCATGTTAGCAATTGCCGCATTTTATGATTATGAAATTTGGCAGATGGATGTCAAAACTGCATTCCTGAATGGATTTCTGGAAGAAGAGTTGTATATGATGCAACCAGAAGGTTTTGTCGATCCAAAGGGAGCTAACAAAGTGTGCAAGCTCCAGCGATCCATTTATGGACTGGTGCAAGCCTCTCGGAGTTGGAATAAACGCTTTGATAGTGTGATCAAAGCATTTGGTTTTATACAGACTTTTGGAGAAGCGTGTATTTACAAGGAAGTGAGTGGGAGCTCTATAGCATTTCTGATATTATATGTGGATGACATATTACTGATTGGAAATGATATAGAATTTCTGGATAGCATAAAAGGATACATGAATAAGAGTTTTTCAATGAAAGACCTCGGTGAAGCTGCTTACATATTAGGCGTAAAGATCTATAGAGATAGATCGAGACATTTAATTGGACTTTCACAAAGCACATACCTTGACAAGATTTTGAAGAAGTTCAAAATGGATCAAGCAAAGAAAGCGTTCTTGCCTGTGTTAAAAGGTGTGAAGTTGAGTAAGACTCAATGCCCGACCACTGCAGAAGATAGAGACAAGATGAAAGATGTTCCCTATGCTTCAGCCATAGGCTCTATCATGTATGCAATGCTGTATACCAGACCTGATGTGTGCCTTGCTATAAGTCTAGCAGGGAGGTACCAAAGTAATCCAGGAGTGGATCACTGGACAGCGGTCAAAAACATCCTGAAGTACCTGAAAAGGACTAAGGATATGTTTCTCGTATATGGAGGTGACAAAGAGCTCATTGTAAACGATTACGTTGATGCAAGCTTTGACACTGATCCGGACAATTCTAAATCGCAAACCAGATACGTGTTTACATTAAACGGTGGAGCTGTCAGTTGGTGCAGTTCTAAACAAAGCGTCATGGCGGGATCTACATGTGAAGCGGAATATATAGCTGCTTCGGAAGCAGCAAATGAAGAAGTCTGGATGAAGGAGTTCATATCCGATCTAGGTATCGTACCTAGTGCATCGGGTCCAATGAAAATCTTTTGTGACAATACTGGTGCAATTGCCTTGGCAAAGGAATCCAGATTTCACAAGAGAACCAAGCACATCAAGAGACGCTTCAATTCCATCCGGGGTCTAGTCCAGATGGGAGACATAGAGATTTGCAAGATACATACGGATCTGAATGTTGCAGACCCGTTGACTAAGCCTCTTCCACGAGCAAAACATGATCAGCACCAAGGCTCCATGGGTGTTAGAATCATTATTGTGTAATCTAGATTATTGACTCTAGTGCAAGTGGGAGACTGAAGGAAATATGCCCTAGAGGCAATAATAAAGTTATTATTTATTTCCTTATATCATGATAAAAGTTTATTATTCATGCTAGAATTGTATTAACCGGAAACATAATACATGTGTGAATACATAGACAAACAGAGTGTCACTAGTATGCCTCTACTTGACTATCTCGTTAATCAAAGATGGTTATGTTTCCTAACCATGAACAAAGAGTTGTTATTTGATTAACGGGATCACATCATTAGTTGAATGATCTGATTGACATGACCCATTCCATTAGCTTAGCATCCGATCATTTAGTATGTTGATATTGCTTTCTTCATAACTTATACATGTTCCTATGACTATGAGATTATGCAACTCCCGTTTTCCAGAGGAACACTTTGTGTGCTACCAAACGTCACAACGTAACTGGGTGATTATAAAGGAGCTCTACAGGTGTCTCCAAAGGTGCATGTTGGGTTGGCGTATTTCGAGATTAGGATTTGTCACTCCGATTGTCGGAGAGGTATCTCTGGGCCCTCTCGGTAATGCACATCACTTAAGCCTTGCAAGCATTGTGACTAATGAGTTAGTTGCGGGATGATGTATTACAGAACGAGTAAAGAGACTTGCCGGTAACGAGATTGAACTAGGTATGGGATACCGAAGATCGAATCTCGGGCAAGTAACATACCGATGACAAAGGGAACAAAGTATGTTGTTATGCGGTCTGACCGATAAAGATCTTCGTAGAATATGTAGGAGCCAATATGGGCATCCAGGTCCCGCTATTGGTTATTGACCAGAGACGTGTCTCGGTCATGTCTACATTGTTCTCGAACCCGTAGGGTCCGCACGCTTAAGGTTACGATGACAGTTATATTATGAGCTCATACATTTTGATGTACCGAAGGTTGTTCGGAGTCCCGGATGTGATCACGGACATGACGAGGAGTCTCGAAATGGTCGAGACATAAAGATTGATATATTGGAAGCCTATGTTTGGATATCGGAAGTGTTCCGGGTGAAATCGGGATTTTACCGGAGTACCGGGAGGTTACCGGAACCCCCCGGGAGCTATATGGGCCTTAGTGGGCCTTAGTGGAAAAGAGAAGAGGCAGCCTAAGATGGGCCGCGCGCCCCTCCCCTCCCTTGGTCCGAATAGGACAAGGAGAGGGGACCGGCCCCCTTTCTCTTTTCCCCCCTCCGCAAATCCTATTCCAACTAGGATTGGGGGGGGGGGAATCCTACTCCCAGATGGAGTAGGACTCCTCCTAGCGCGCCACCTCTAGGCCGGCCGCACCCCTCCCCCCTTGAACCTTTATATACGGAGGCAGGGGCACCCCAGAGAAACACAAGTTGATCCACGTGATCATATTCTTAGCCGTGTGCGGTGCCCCCTTCCACCATAGTCCTCGATAATATTGTAGCGGTGTTTAGGCGAAGCCCTGCTGCAGTAGTACATCAAGATCGTCACCACGCCGTCGTGCTGACGGAACTCTTCCCCGACACTTTGCTGGATCGGAGTCCGGGGATCGTCATCGAGCTGAACGTGTGCTAGAACTCGGAGGTGCCGTAGTTTCGGTGCTTGATCGGTCGGGCCGTGGAGACGTACGACTACATCAACCAAACGCTTCCGTTGTCGATCTACAAGGTATGTAGATCATACTCCCCCCTCTCGTTGCGTCAGTGGGGGGGGGGGCATCGTGACGTCAAGCGACGAAGACAACGGCGACAACAGAGGTAGTGGAAGCGGAGGCGGCAACAATGGCGACTTCAGGACCAAATTTAGAAGAATCTTCGACGACGACCCAGCCGACGGCACATGCCCCGGCCAACCCCATGATTAGTGGAATGTCCATGGCGGACTGGATGTCGTTTGTCCATGATACAGATATCAATTAGATCAGTAAGTTTAGTTCCGTTAGTAGACTATGTTTTAGTTGTTGAAAATGTTAAATGTTATTAATAGGTGTCGAATTTCGGTTAGTAAGTTTGTTTGAATTAAATTTGTGTTCATCATATCCGAATTTGTTTTTTTACTCCGCTCAATTTACGAGATCAGCTAGGTCGGGCAAAAATTTAGTGAAGTAAAAATTGTCCACTAAGCTTTACTCCGCGGTTTACTGTACTATATTTTAAGGGATCGCCTAGAGATGGTCTTAGCTCTCTTCCTCTGGACCTCTCCTCTCTAGTTTTTTCGTAACCAGGCATGATGCTTGAGTGAATCAATACGAGAGAGTAGTAATTCGTTGTGTTTGATGGAGTAGTAGCTGGGTTTGTAACATCGGCCGAGAATGCTTGACGCACGTCAAGGACGAAGAGCAATGATTGCAAGCGGACTAGGTTTTACGGGTCATGGAACATCAACGAGAAACGACTCAGTTCAGTTTAATTAGAGCACCGGCCGAACCACATAACTGGACGCTGTTGGCAATAGCGTCCAGAAGTGGACGTGGTTTTTAATGGCGTCCAGGCGTGGACGCTGTTGTTATTTGCGTCTTTCCTATTTTTAGAATTTTCACATATCCTTTACGAGTTCTGGATTTACTGAATTATTAATTATTAATTATAAAAAAATTGGGTCCTATCCTTTTAGTAACTATTTCTCTATTGCAAACATGAAACAAAAGAAGCAAAATGGGCCTGACCCGAACAACAGTGGGATACTCCTTTCCCTCTCTCTTTTTGAGGGGAAACCTGTTGGCATTTTAATTATCCAAGGATGAAAGAGTTACATCATTGAGTACATGCGGTAATAAGATATCTAGAGGTTCATCATCCCATAAGACAATTGGGAATCATAAGCATGTCTAGTTATTAGGTGTGCCAACCTGTATTTGCTTCCCTAGGGCAATGTTGAAATTTCAGTAGCGATATTCCATGTGCTAAATCAAAACAATCCGCCAAGATCACTCGGTATGGAGCTCGGATGTCAGAGCAACTCCAGCAGACCCTGCATCCTTTCGACCCGCAAAACGTTTTTGCAGTTCACGGAAAAATGTCTTTGCGGGCCGGCACGGACGGCTGCAATTGCAGACCCCACATAATGGACCTGTAAAAAAGGACGGGTTGGGGTTGCGGCGTCTGATTTGGTGCAGCTTCTCCCGGCACGCAAAACTTAAATTTACAACTAAATTTGATCTAGCATATTGCATTGCTTTGCTTTATTAACAACATTGGATACAAAAGACATCATCAAATCTTTGCTAGAATAGCAAGACCAAAGAAAACAAGAACTACAAGTTTGCATTTTAGAAGATTTTCAACTTCCATAACTGCTCCCACTAGTTGGACTAGTATCTTCTCCATGCATTCGTTGTTGATCTGTGGATTCTTGATTTTGCATTCTTCTTTCTTCATCTTTGGTTCGGAAGAAGTAGATGTTGCCTCCCCTCCAGTTGCACATGCAGCCACATCATTGCCTTCGATTGTACTAAGAAGTGCACTAACATCTATTAAGTTTCTTTCTATCAACAAATCAATGTATTGGCCTTCCCAAAACCAAAATGAGCATCCATCGTCCTACACGAAAGAATGAGCAAGCTCGAAGTGAGCTACCGCAATTGAACTAAAGAATGAACTATGAAACAAGCTACCGCAAGTGCACGTACCCGTCGTTTTCGCATTTGAAGAACACCCATCGGGGGTGCTTCGGCGTGCCCGAAGTGAGCTGCAGCACTTTTCGCGTGCAGTCGTCACAGTCTATGAGCGGCATGGGCAAGCCACAAAGACGTTGCGTGAGCGCCGAGCCCGGTGGACGGCCGGACGAGTCCATGCCAGCAAAACTTCGG
>NC_041382.1:12077820-12089572 GCF_002162155.2 Triticum dicoccoides | reverse complement strand
GAGGGGACGAACCTGCATGCGGCGATGCGCCCTTGCCTGGGCTGCGGGAGAGGCTCCCCGACCACTCCGTCACTTGGGGCAGCAACTGGCGGCCGAAAAAAGCCAAATCCGGCAGCCCGCGATGAAGTGCCACAGATCTGCAAATCCGGTGGCCCGCCGACGCAGGGGGGAAGGGAGGGGAGGCCTCGTGCGTGTGGCGGCCTTCCGGCGTGCTCCTGCCGTCTGCATTCGCCGGAATCTTGGGCGGCGGCGCGAGGGGGAGAGAGAGGTGGTTGGTGGGAGAAAGCACGGGATGAAATGTCCTCCCACCAACCGCTTCTGCTTATATGTAGGGCACCGCAGCCGTGAGGGGGAAACCCGCATTTTCCTGGGTTGGGGTCGGGATTTTGCCGCGCCCCCTAAAATTTTTTGCGGGCCGGGACGGGATGCGGATCTGATCGGGCTGGTTTTTTTCGCCCCGACCCGTATTTTGGCGGTTATTTTGCGGGTCGAGGCAGGATGCGGGGTCTGCTACAGTTGCTCTCAGTGTCTCCTTTGCATGCTTGAACAATCTCAAAGCAATCTGATTCCATGAGTACACGAGAACATCTGATATCAAGAATCAACTGTAGGCCACGCTTAACTGCCATTGCTTCTGTCGAGGCTGCATCATGCACCTGATGGATCAACTCGGCTACCCCCACAACAGCGCAACCTCTCGAATCTCGGACGACAGCAGCCACAACACCCGATCCATCTTCAAAGAAGGCTGCGTCGGTATTTACCTTATATGATCCGGTCATCGGCTTCTCCCATATTGCAATTTCCATGGAGTCATCTAGGATTTTACCCAATTAATCTGCCCTTTCACACGTCCACCATTCACTACGGGAGAAAATCATCTAGCAACGGGCCAAAAAACACACCAACTCGGGGACGAAAAACCTCACCAAAGGGGAATTTATGCAGTAGTGACCTTGAACAAAGGATGTGTCTTTTAACCAACAAATATGATTGTTCGTATGCCATGAATGCTAATCTAACAACTTCTGATTGATCCTTGATATAATCCAATGACAATTTATTTTAGAGTGGTGTAGCTTGGTGTGGATATTGCATTAGGTGTGAGTTTCACAAAACAGATGATTATAATATAAATATATTTATCAGTTTATATTTTCGAAAGGGCTCACTCAAGCTAGAATGCTAGATAGCTAGAAATATGTGATCATCAAACACCTATAAGGAAAAAAATACAGAAGATTTTTAGAGCGTGGCTAATAACATAGCCAAAAGATGGCTATATGCTAGTACCATGTCATTTGGAGATATCATTTATAATCACTCATACATTGAGATTTGGCTATTAGATTAGTCTTTTTTCTACCTTATCTTCTTTTCTTTTCCACTTTTCTATTATGTTTTCCACGTAGCACATATGGAAGTGGGCCCTTACACAAGAGCCAACTCGCTCCTTTCGGTTTCTCTCTTTTCGACATCGGAACGACTTTGCACACGACGTTCAACTTTCCGCACCTTGAACGACTGATGATCCAAAGGTCCAGCTCCAGGCAGTGGACATGATGAAAGGTCGCGGTGAATCGTCGTGTAAAAATCATCCAAATAGTATCGTCCGTGTAGCGTTGTTCTTTCGACATTCCACATACTACTTGCTGCTATCGAACCTGTCACAAGTTCCCTGGATGAGCTTTAGATTAACTGGTCCCTATGTCCTGAATACTTGTGCATGGTTGTCCCCCGCCTTTTGCCTTGATGAATATTGCTAGTGCTTGTACTTATTGTTCGCAGTTGTTGCAACAGCTGCCTTCTCCAAGAAATGCATTGCTCTACACTATGAGCATCATTAGGGTCTCTCGCTTGTCAATTCCTAGGGACCGTTATAGGGATTCACATAATTATATCATGTTAAAACTGCATCTCAAGACATCTCCCTAGGCAAGTAGGCATCACGGATTCAATAGTGCACCTCTGTAATTGCATCTAGTAGTAGCTTGCGGATTTCATGAACAGTCCAGGGATCTGCATCACAGCACTCAAGATGGACATTAGTTACAGGGAAAAAAAGAAAAGGAGTATCTTGAGAATATTGTTCTTTTGATAACATTATTTACAGATTTGACTCAAAAAGAACAAAATACATGGAAAAATGGAAATAATTTCTTTTGAACCAAACGCCGTACGAACACGGAAATTACATTGACTGAAGAAAATTATGTGTGAAGACTGAAGAATGGCATGAAAAATTCACCGCGATTTTACTTTTACTTATGCATGTTCTTATACTCTGATTTGACTGTGTTTATTAGATACTACCTCCGTTTTAGCTGTAAAACCATGATACTTATTTTGAAATGGAGGGAGTATTGTTTTCAACATTCGCGTGGTCGTGCCTTCTCCCTCTTCTAGCAAATTAAACACACAAGTCTGCAAAATTCTTGTGTTCTTCAACCCTCAACTGTATTCTAAGAATATATTTTTGTGTTTTCCTTGTTCTTATAAATTTCATTATCCAACAAATCAAATACGCAAACTGCTCTCTTTGAGAAATTCTCGGCGAAATTCTCGTGAACAACCTCGGGGTGAAAGTGAACAGTTCTAGCCCTTTTCTGAAACTTTAGCATAGGGTGATAGCCCATTTCACTTTTACTCCTGCATGTGTTTTGAGTTTAGTTTGACCCTGGTCATTAGAAATTTAGGATTCGTTTGTTGTTGCTCCTCTATCAAATCAAACACACAAGTCTGCAAAAATCTTGTGTTCTTCAACCCTCTGCCGTGTATTTTTAGTTTTTCACATACTTTGACTTTGATTTGATCGTGTTGATTAGAAATGTAGGGTTCCCGCGCTCTCCTTCTTCTAGCGAATCAAACACACAAATCTCCGATTTTCTTGTATTTTTGGATCCTATGTTGTGTACATTTGTTCTTAGAGTTTATTTTTGAATTTTCTCTTTCCTTGCGATTTTCAGTTTGCTGCAAATCAAATGGACGAACAATGGAGAGATTTTTTTTCTTCATATAATCCCTGAAAAGGATCGGGTGCTACTATCATCATAGCGATAACGGAACAAGTTTTTATTTGAAATTCTTGTGAGCAGAGTACCCTCAGGCATGCATGCTCTGCTCCCAACCAGACTAAGAACAGGTGTGCACTGAATATACAGACCAGCTTCACTCTACACTGAATATTAACAAGCCCATTTGCATACGCCGGATGATGATCCATCGTCGTCTATGCATCACGGGAGGTGGCGGTGGAGGGTGTCGGGCGACATGGAGATCATCTGGAGGAGGCTGGAGGTGGAGAAGGTCTCCTCCAGGGAGATCTCGATCTTGCTGCTGCTCCCCATGTTGTCCCTGACGAGGTGCATCAGCTCCCGCGCCACCGCCACCATCCCGACCCCGCTCTCGGCGCTCAGCAGGCACCGCACCGCCAGCTCCAGCACCTTGCGCACCTCCTCCGCCGCCGCCGGCAGCTGCCCCTGGCTCTTCTTCCCCGACGACGACGCCAGGAGCAGCGTCGGGTCGATCACCTCGTGGAGCCTGCCCTCCCTCACCTTGGGCGCCACCGAGTCGAAGGGGTTCTGGTGCCGCAGCCCCGTGAGCAGCTCGATGAGCAGCAGCCCGAAGTTGCACACCACGTCCTGCTCCTGCGCCCCGGCCGTTGATGAGGACGACGAGCCGTAGTAGTGGTGGTGGTAGCTGGTGGCCGCCGGGGTGGAGGAGACGAGCTTGTGGCCGGCGATCTTGGCGCTGAGGTCGGCGTCGAGGAAGACGTCGCTGGAGCGGAGGTCGTGGAGGAAGGTCGGGGCCGTCTCGTGCGCCTGCAGGTACGCCAGCGCGCTGGCCAGCTCGATGGCGATGTTGACGCGGTGGTACCAGCCGAGCGTGGCGCGGCTGCCGCCGACCGTCCGCCGCAGGTGGTCCTCCAGCGTGCCGCCCGCGAAGTGCTCGTGCACCAGAAGCAGCGCGCGCGCGCCGGGGTCCTCCGGGAGGCAGAAGCCGACGACGCGGGCGATGTTCCGGTGGGAGATCTCGGGCAGGAGAGAGACCGCGTCGAGGGCCACCCGCAGCTTGTCCTGCGTCTCGTACCCGATCCTCTGCACGGCCACCACGCTGCCGTCGTCGAGCACCCCGGCGTGGACCGCGCCCTCGGCGTCGACGGGCTTCTCGCCGCCGTCCTCGAACCGCCTCGTCGCCGCGTCCAGCTGCTCGTACGTGAACTGCCTCGCGTTGCACACGCCCCCGAGGATCTTGGGGATGCACGCCGGGTCCAGATCCCACCGCTGGTTCTCGTCGCCGGAAGGCTGGCGGAGGAACAGCCAGAAGGAGACCGCTGCCGCGAGGAAGAACACCGACACGAAGAAGCCGGCGAGCGCCACCGCCTTCTTGGAGCAGAACCTTCCCTGGCAACAAGCAGCGCCGTCGCCATCGCCGCACTCGAGCCGCTTGGAGCAGCCGGTGCCGTGCGCGAAGCCGTCGCCGACGAGTCCAGACGGGCACGCGCACCGCACGCCGCCGCGCACCGTCGTGGAGTTGACGAGCGTGGCGCCCTCAGCGCACGCCGCGAGCGCGCTGCCCCTCGGGACGGCCCACTCCACCTCGATCGCTCTCGTCACGCCCGCCGTGGCCGACGACCGGTTCTTGACCCAGCTAGAGAAGCCCCGGCACCCAAATCCGGCGAACACGCCGAGACCGTCGCCTGGCTTCCACACGCTGCCGTCGGAGAGCGGGTAGCAGCACCCGGCAGCGGCGGGCTTCTTCCCGGCGCAGGCCGGCGCGGCCACGTCGTCACAACCAGCGCGACAGAGCGAGGAGTCCTCGCAGGCGTAGAGGCGGAGCACGTTGGCCGGGGCGACGGCGAGGAAGGACGCGGCCGCGTCGAGCGCGGCCGCCGGGGAGGATGGGTGCGAGAAGGCGGCGTACGCCGGGTCGCACGGCGGGGCGGTGGGCGGGGCGTAGTCGAGCAGGAGGGACGTGCCCGAGGGGAGGAACTCCAGGACGCGGAAGGCTGCGGCACCGAGGGTGAGGGTGAGCGTGGCATTGTTGCCACCGCCGCCGTCGCAGGAGAGGTGGAAGGGGGAGGAGGAGTTACCATCGGCGGCCGCGCAGGCGGCAGAGGAGTTGAGGTGGAAGGGGAACGGGAGCACGAGGTCGCCGCAGCTTTCGGCCCCGCCACCGCAGCTGCCGCCGGTCGGTTCAGCGCCGGAGACGACGAGGAGGAGCGGGAGGAGGAGGCAGAGGAAGGGTGGCGGCGGAGGAGACATGGGTGGCATGCAGATGCAGCGGCGGTGGACATGGCGCTGTGGTGGTGAAGTGCTTTGGTACTAGTACTGGTAGCATCGGTGATGACGGAGGAAGATTGGGGTTGGGAATGGTGAGCTCGATGGTACGACTACGTGGGTTGGCGCGCGAAGTTGGGCGGTTTAGCGAGGCAACTGCATTTGTTGGTGTGAAGTTTGCAAGGTTCTTCGTTTCTTTTGATTATCAGTTCACGTGCGGGTTGATTATGTGTCCCCAGATCGACGATGTGTAGCTCGAGGTATATATTCATGTCAATGTATTTTTTTTGTTGGAAATGATGCTAATATTAGAAGTGACAAGTTCTATAGCTCATTAGGGATAAAAAAAGTGAACGGAACAGAGTGATGTCACAATTGTTTCTTTTCTGTAATTTGTATCCAAATGATAAGTACCTCACGTGTGGTATTTAGCATTTCAGCCCGGGCGACTCCTGTGCCATCGATTTACAATCTCAAATCTTAAAGCAGCCACATCAGTTTTTTTTCCGTTCGGTGTAAAGAAACATCGCCGCAAACGCGTCCTAATCCCCTCGCTTCTTTGTCTTATCTCCCTTCTTCCACACTCCTCCTCCTCCTCTCCCATTTCTCCGGCGACTGCAGTGGCGGCCATTCCCAATGGTGGCACCATGGCGTGGCGTGGAGGCGCAATGGTGGGGTGCGGAGGCGGAGGCTCGCGCGCGCGTCATGCGCAGACGAATCTCGGCCGCGACAACGTCGATGACGGTGGGGGAGAGGGACCTGACGTGTGATTTCAGCCCGAACGATGGCGCTCGAGGGACAGTCCATCCAGGAACTACTCCAAGTGTACTTGCACGGCCAATAGATTAGGCGCACCCACGCCATGGCCCTCGACATCGATTAGGATATATCCAGGTATGAATTCAGTAGCAATCTTAGTCCCATTGCTGTTGTTACTTACGTACTACTTACCATTTTTTGTTCTTTTTGAACTAAGTGTAATGTGTGTCCCTGTCCCACAGCAATTTTTTTTATGCTTCTCTGTAGGAATACAACAAATTGGTAAATTTGCCATGTGTCCAGTACAAATTATTCCAGTTTTTGCCATGATTATTATAGTATTTTTGTACTAAAATTTCCATGTCATAATTTTTCAAAGTTGTATCCTTATTGGCAAAACTTTTTGGGAATCTCCTTTTGTAAACTCTGAGCAGACATGGCAATTTGCCATAGCGGGGGAGTAGTTTTTAGTTTGCATGGGAGAAGGGAAAAACATGTATGTGTTTTTTTTGCTACAATTATATAAGGGAAAAAATGTACATGTACATGGTACTACCTCCGTCCTGGTTTATTGGGCCTCCTTGTAGTTTGGGTCAAACTATGATCTTTGATTTAACTATTAAAAAAGTAAGTTATATACCCTAAAAATGGTATCATTAGAAACCTCTTTCAAATATGAATCCAATAATATAAGTTTTGTCGCATACAACTTATAATTTGTTAGTTGAATCTACGGTCAAAGTTGGGCACAAAATATGAAGGAGACCAATAAACCCGGACGGAGGTAGTAGATGCTAATTTCTTATACAAGCACAATAATTCTAATTAAAATACCATGGAAATTCAACATACATGGAAAATTTCTTATTTAAGAGAATGCCAATTTTCATTAAAATACCATGACATTTTTAAAAATATATTTGCCATACATTTTCTATCTTACAGTGCACCAAGAAAACACACTGCACTACTTGGGTTTCTGCTTGTATGCGGCCACCAATTTGATAAAATTGCCATCGACCAAATTTTCTTGCCACCTACCATGTTTTCTATAGAGCATGGCAAGTAGTATTTTTTTATTGCTATACGCCAAATAACTCTTTACAGTATGGGCAATCTACAGAAACTAGCATGTGCATCAATCATGTCACTATTATAGCTAAAATCAGAAAAGATTATAGCATGCAAAATTTAAATTTACTTTTGCATGATATTTTCATGAAATTTTATCTACATAATATGAATTTTTAAAAATAAATGGACTAATCACATGGTACTTTGATTTTTGTGTTGGAAAATTTACTTATAATTTTTGCCATGGCAAATTTGACTTAATTGCCTTGGGAAACTTACTTTCACATACATTGGAAATTCATTTTTATTTCTAATGGCAAATTTACCTTTTCATTTGCCATGGCAAATTTACATTTTATTCTTCCATGGAAATTTCATGAAATTTTATCAACATAATTTGAATTTTTTTTGTGAAAATGAATGGACTAATCACATGGCAATTTGTACAGATTTTTGTTTTCTCTAGGACATGACAAATTTAATTTTAATTTTTGGCATGAAAAAGTTAACTTAATTGCCATGGCAAACTTACTTTCACATAGATGGCAAATTTAACTTAATTGCCATGGAAAATTTTCATTCAATTTTGCCATGGAAATTTTCATGAAATTTTATCTACATAATATGTCAATTCTTTTTGTCACAATGAAAGGACAAATCACATGTTAATTCGAACGGATTTTTGTTTTCTCTAGGACATGGCAAAATTATTGTTAAACTTTTAGCATGGCAAATTTAACTTAATTGCCATGCCAAACTTACTTTCACATACATGCAAATTTAACTTAATTGCCATGGAAAATTTAACTAAATTGACAAGTAAAATTTACATTTTATTTTGCAGTGGCATTTTCATGAAATTTTATCTACACAATATGGCATTTTTTGTGAAAATGAATGGACTAATCACATGGCAATTTTGACGGATTTTTGTTTTCTCTAGGACATGGCAAATTTACGTATAATTTTTTTCATGGCAAACATACTTTCACATACATGGCAAATATAATTTAATTGCCATGGCAACATGATATTTTATCTATCCATGGTATTTTCATGACATTTTATGTACATAATATGATTATTCTTTGTGAAAATGAATGGACTAATCACATGGCTAATTGTACATATTTTTGTTTTCTGTTTTCTCTAGGACATGGCAAATTTACTTATAATTTTTGGCATTGCAAATTTAACTTAATTGCCATGACAAACGTACTTTCAGGTACATGGCAAATTCACTTCTATTACTAATGGAAAATTTAATATTAATATGGCATGGAAAGTTTAAATTAATTGTAATGTAAAATTTACATTTTATTTGGCCATGGCAATTTCTTCAAATTTCATCTACATAAGATGGTATTTTATTATAAAAATGAATGGACTAATCACGCGGCAATTGTGTACGGATTTCCATTTTGATGCAGAGGAGGAATCTCCACTAGGGCATGGCAAATTGCTTTTTAATGTATCATGGCAAATCAATTGTTCTGTTTTTCAAGGTTTTCCTCCTTTTTTATTTTTGTTTCTTTGCTTGTGGTCTTGTTTTAGTGAAAAAGTAGACAAGTCATAACACCAACGCAATTTTTTTACACTCAAGTGTCATGAAGTGTGTTTGAACATCGTGGCAACTCATTATTTTTTCTGTAATATAACCTTTTTTATAAATATATGGTAGTTGTGTTCATTAGAGCATGGCAACCTTTTATCATTTAATATGAATTTTCTAAATTATTTTTCAGGAGTGTTTTCTTGGTCTAGTGCATTTGTTAAGCCTGTGTGTTTTTCTCTATTTGTTGGGGAGGTTAGAATAGTTTTTTTGGGCCTACAATGTTGTAATTTTTTTTCCAAGTCATTGAGGGAAAGGTGTTTTTGGGCTCGTCCGATGGAGGCCGTTTGGGCTAGTCCGTTGGAGGCGATTGTGAGCACGTCGTTCGGGAGGGGGGAGACCATACTGAATGAAATCATTTGCTCACCCCCTGTCCCGATGAAGGGAAATTTTGATCTAGTTCCTTCCTAGACCGAACGTGTTACAGTTATCAGCATCCATTTGTATGGGAAGGAGAAACATGAAAGGACCCCAATATCTGATGATCGAATGCTAGTGGGTAGTCTTGGCGAACAATTGGTTCGCCGGCTTCAACGACCCCAGCGATACTTTTCGTTCACTAGACAGAACCTCTCCAGCGCGAATCTTCTCTGTTGGAAAAAAGAAAGGCACAATATAGCCTAAACCTATTTTTTGGACCTAACTTATATTAGGTACTAAAAAACAAAAATGTCATGAGATAAACAATAATAAAGTCCATCATGTTAGAAAAATAGATCATATAAAACAAAAATACCTTGAAAATAAAATTTACATGCATTAAATAGAAAACGACCAAGATAGTGGGGTATGTTTATACACACATTTTAATGTATATAAATTTTAAAATCTTATGCACACAAAAAAGGTGCCCGTGATATTTGTACCTAAAATGACATAGAAAATAGAAATGACTTGTTCTTGGCAAAGAAAAATGCCATGCTCTTTCTAATAAACATTCCATGATCTACAAAAAAAATCATGTTTCTTAATAATAAAAATGGCATGCTCTTACTAACAAAAATAACATGATCTACACCAAAAATAAAGAATGCCATGCTCTATAAAAAATTTCAGGCTAATTATAATAAAAGAACCCTTTTTCACTAAAATAAAAGTGTCGTGGTTGTAAGAAAAATTACATGTTCTTTAAAAATAGAAAATGCCATGCTCTATACAAAAAATGTCATGCTATTTATAATAGAAATGTCATGCTCTACCAAAAAATGACATACTCTTTGAAATAAAATGCAGTGTTATTAATAATAAAAATGTCATGCTCTACAAACAAAATGACATGCTCCTTAAAATAAAAATGACATGCTATTTCTAATAAAAAATGCCACACTCTCAGAAAATAAAAAATGGCATGCCCTTAAAGACTAAAATGCCATGGTCTTTAAAATAAAAGTGACATGTTATTTATTGTAAAATTGCCATGCTCTTAGAAAATAGAAATGTCATGCTCTTAATGATTAAAATGACACGCTCTTTGAATAAAAAATACCATGCTATTTATAATAATAAATTCCATGCTCTACAAACAAAATCTCATGCTCTTTAAATAAAAATGTTATGGTCTAAATAAACAAAATGCCATGCTATTTGAAAACAAAAAGTCATGCTCGTAAAAGTTTGAAATGACATGCTCTTTAAAATAAAATACCAGAGCCTAACAAATAAGTGCCCCTGTTGTCATGGAAAAAATACATAAAACATCGCTTTGCAAAAAAATGGTATAGCTATCCGGCGAACGTTTCCTAGGGGTGGAGATGCCAGCAAACGTAACTAGACACACCCGATGTGGATCACACGGTGGCAGTTTTCGCCTAGAAAAACCAATAAAATAAACAAATTGCAGAACATTACTTGGTAAAACAAGTGCAATGATCTACTAATATAAAAATAATTGCCATGACCCAAATAATAAATGTGCCATGGCACAGCCAATGAAATTACCATGGCAAAGAAAGAATTTTCCAATCGAAAAATAAATAATAGTTGTCATATATGTCGCATCCTGCCTATACTGAAACTACCATCTTCTACTGCCATGCCACCCATGCAAAAAACTACCACAGAATAGTTAAAAAAGATTTACCTGATCTATTTAATATAATTGCCATGCTCTTATAAATAAGAAATTCCATTACACCTACAAACGGAACTACTAAAAACAGAACATGGTAATTGTCATTGAAAAAAGTCATGCACGAGAAAATGATGTGTTTGCAATTATGGCAATTGTTTGGAAAAAAATGCTCTGCCCCTAACAAAATCAACATCCCTGTCAAGGCTGACGTCTCAAGTTATTGAATTTTTTTTGTATCCTATATGATTGAAAATCCTCCACTCGACCAGAAACAACATGGATGCTACATAGCCATAAAAATTCTGCCCTGAAACGGCAAATAACAATGGATGTTATGTTCAATAAAAATGTCATGTAAGGTGCAACGGGAGTGTTGTGGTGTAGTCTTACAAAATTGCCATGGTGTTATATATTTAAAAACAAAAGAGATTATGAAAAAAGTTTGATTTTTCACTGTAAAATATGCCATGACAAAACTAAAACATCACAAAGAAAATAAAATCCAAAGGGCCATGGTATTTTGTTTATTATTAGGCCGTATGTAGTTTCAGTATAGGTGTTATGGTACTTTTGTTGTATGTGCCATGGCCACTTTATATTCAAGGTGACATGGTATTTTAATTTTGCAATTTCTCAATAGGTCATGGCAAAAATAGTAGAAAAACACTATAGGTTAAAGTGATATGTATATAACTAATGACATGGCAATTTTCATGGGTGAAAAACTGAATTTGTGTGCCAACTTCATAATGACACCCATGGTAAAATCCAGAATGTGGCAATTTTTTGTTCTATTTGCCCATGCCAATTCCTACATGAGATGTTCTATTTCAAGTGTTTGTCCCTGCATTTTTAAATCAAATGCGACCACGCTACATACAAATCATGGCAAAAATTCCACAATCCGAATAGATTCAAGTAGCACTAAACTAAATAAGCATAAAAGTTGAACATGAG
>NC_041382.1:12037136-12077536 GCF_002162155.2 Triticum dicoccoides | reverse complement strand
GCCTTCATGAACTCCGTGGCGTCCGGCCCGACCGCCCCTCCTGCTCCTCCTAGTGCCCTCATCCCTGTCATTGCCTCGCCACCTTGCTCCATGCTCGCGCAGGTCTCCTCCTACACACAGGCCAACCGCAATGGCGGTGGATCTGCACCATCGTCTGTACGGAAGGTATATATGTTAGGTTGGGCTGGCCCATTATTGGTTCCATTGGTTTTTCTTTTCTACTTTTTCATCCAGTTATTCTCCAATTTTTAGCTAGTTTTGCTTTCTTTTCAGTTTTTTCATATATTTTGCGGAAACACACTTACATAGGTCTAATTGTCCGTGTCCATTTTTAGTTGTAAACTTTTTCCTCATGCATGAACATTTTCTTGAAACGTGAACATTTCTAAGGAAGACAAGTCATTTGTTTCATTATATGACCTTCTTTAATAACTTGATTTTAAATATGGATGTATATTCTTGTAGAACATATGATTTAGTTTCATAATATATATTTCAAGAGAGATGGATATAATAATATTGCTGTTATATAAAAATTGAAATATTTTCCCAAAAATAAAAATCTTAATATGCCATTCATTTGCTGGCCCATAATGGAGCTGTTGTTGGGACAACATCCTCCCACGCCCTTTTATGGTTGAAGGAAGGATGGGCCATGGCTTGCCCAAACCATATTTGGCGCCATATGCGCTAGTTAAAGTCCATTTGGCAATTGGCGCACACCCCTTCGGAACGAATAGGCCGGCCCATATGACACAGTGTACCTTTTTTGTATGGGGTTTATTTGTTTCGTGTTGTCGATTACTCTTTGGTTATATTTTCTTTCTTTGTTTGTCGTATTTCTTTTCCTTTTCTATTTACCTATTTATTTTTCAGATGATTGAACTTTTTTCAAAATTGTGAACTTTTTCTAAGTCCTATTTTTGTTAATTTTTTATGAAATTCTTTCCAAAAAACTAATTCATGTTTTTCCATATTTGCAAAATTTATTCAAATTATTTGAAATTCGTGAACTTCTCCTAGTCGTGAACTTATTTGAAATTTGTAACGTTTTCCAAAAAAAATATTAAATCCAGAACTTTTTCCATTTCACAAACTTTTTCCAAATTTGTTCACATTTTTTTCAAATTCGTGAATTGTTTCATATTTATGAACTTTTTCGAATCTAGAAACAATTTTCCAAATTCTTAAACTCTTTTCAAACTGATTTTTATTTCAAATTTCATGAACTTTTTTTAGAATAATCAATGGTCAACGGCCTTGGTCAAAGGCTAGGTCTACGGTCAATGATCGTGGCGAACGTTAACGACAAACAACGAACGAGCGAGCTGACCGATCGAGCCAAAAAGAGGTAGCACGCTAAAGGACCGCAACCCACGTGAATCATGTGAGCGCCCTAGAGTTTCCCAGCGCCTCAAGCGCTAAAGAGGAGGTCTCCATGGCTTGGACATTCTAGAAAGAGGAAAGTATAGTTTTCACCCTCAAATCCCTTTGATAGATCCAAACCCCGTAACTCTAATATCATATGATTTACACTTCAAACTTCATAAACCAGTTTAATCATGCCCCTGAGTGATTTTGATCATTTGGTAGGAACTCATCATGTGCTCCTCACCGATCGATTCATTGGCGCGGGGCACAGGTCATCAAGCCCTTGTCAGTATCGGCTGAAGCATCGATTCTCGTGCTACCTCCTCTGGATTGACGTCGATGAGGCACTCCACACCAAGTGCGTCGATCGACATGTGGAGGACAAGGTCGACGCCAACATCGGGGAGGAGCTGTGAGATTACTTCGCCCTAGCCACTGCCTTGAAGCACATTGCACATGCCATCGGGGAGCTTTCATGCGACCATTGACAACATCAAGCCAACACCCGTCGCCTTGAGGCCATGCAGGCATCCAAGGTCTGCCACATGGACAACTCCTACTACCGGTCCATGTACCGGCTGGATGCCACCGCCACCATCCTTGCTCGCCTTTTCAGCCTTGGCCCCGCCGCTAAGTTCGTAGCATGGTAGCACGATTTTTAGTTTTTTTAAGATTCCTGCATTCATCAGGATCTTTTGTTAGTGAATTTCAAAAATGATTGCGCATTGAAAAAATTATGCAGAACTAAAAAAATCACATATTAGAAAAAATGATTGATAATTTTTTGAAATCTTAATAAATGCAAAATATGCACATGCATTTGAAAAAGTCTAGGAATTTAGATAATATTCAAAAAACTTCAAAAATATTCATAATTTTTGGAAAAAATAATTATTTTGTTTAGAGATAAGAGGTAAAAGGAAAAAGGAGAAAAGAACAAACCAAGTGAAAATAGTAAAAAAAGATCTAAAAAAAGTAAGAAGCTTGCCAAAATCGAATGGAAATGAAAATGGTGAAGGTACATGGGCCAGCCATTACAAACCTAGCCCGTTGGGGATATGGAGAGAGCAACTAACTAAGGAGCAGGGCGTGGTCGAGGAGAAAGGGTAGGAGTCTAGCTCTACCCGTCCCCATAGTGACTAGGGTTTTCTGTACTCCGGTGGCCCTCTCGCCATTGAGTTTTTTCCTACCTGTCTGGTACATGATCGACGTCAGTCTCCTAGTGCCATCCCTCGGGCTGAACAAGGGGACGATGGGTCCGTCCGCCCGGCCTTGGGAGTTTGGCGGTGATGAAGTCGGCGGTGGTGTCAGATCGCATGGGAGGTTTTCATCTATGTGGCGTTTCGAGGTCATGATTGCTTCGGGATTGGGTCCAGCGGGGGATGCGAATCAGGCTGTTGTTCCTGCTACGACAGATAGAGAAAAGGAATAGAAAAAAGCGACTAATGCCTCTGCAGCTAAGTCGGGTTTCAGGAGAACATCATAGGAGAATTTGCACCTTCTTTCATCATCAAAGAACCTTCCTAATGGAGACGAACTTGACACTACATCTCGTTCTTTGAAACCTACAGGGAAAGATGAAGATGTTCACTATAAATCTGGAGCTAAGAAGAAGCTTGATTTGTTAGAGGTGGAGCCACCGCAAGCTACTACCAGTGTTGTTGGGTGGGAGGGGCCGTACCATACTCATCCACCTCCTCCTCCTCCTCCTCTGCAGCACGTGTCCCCGAGGGAAAAGAAGCTAAAGAACACTTGGTTAATAGCGAAGAAACCTGAAAGTTTGGTATCATTGGCGGCCTCCCACGAGGAGGGTCGCCATGTCAATTGAGTCCTCTGAGCTGGAACGTCCGCGACAGTTTGGGAAGCCCGCGACAACACGGTCAAGTTTGCCCCCTCTATTTTTTATTTGCTAGAAACTTAGATTGATAAAGCAATAGTAGAGGGTTTGGCAGGAGCATTAGGTTATGACAATGTTTATGCCAGTAGTTCGGGTATAAGTGGTGGAAATGGACTTTTTTGGAATAGTGATATAAAATTAATGGTTATGGGCTCGTCTATGTATCATGTTGACTTCTCTGTCCAACATATTGGTTCTCTTCCTTGGCGTCTTTCGTGTGTTTATGATGAAGCACAAACTAATGAGAGATATAAAACATGGGACATTATGAAAGGAATGGTTGCAGATAGCCCTCTCCCATGGATTTGCCATGATGAACATGACGGAGTTGGCCAGTGCTCTCAGGCTCAGATTCAAGTATTTCGGGAAATCATTGATGTATGTGCACTTAATGACTTGGGATATAGAGGGAAATTCTAGACATCTGAGAAGAAGGTGGCCAGGCGCACTAGCACCCATGTCCGTAAAATTGGCTTGCACAGTACCCACAAGTAATATTATCCCACTTAACGGCGGCCTCCTCCGATCACTCACCTATCTTGCCGCGGCTTGAGCAGGAGCTCAACCGCTGAGGACCTCGTTAGTTCAAATATGAGTTGATGTGGGAGAATAATCATGATGAACTAAAAAAAATAGTGAAAGTTGTGTGGGATATGTCATATGCAGCACTGTGGGTCACAAATGTTAAGGCCAAATTGAAAGGATTATCGAATGACCTCCTAAGGTGGAGTACTGACTCATTTGTGAACATCAGAAAAGAAACCAAAACCTTGAAAAAAGAAGTAGAGGATGTTCAAAATAATCCATTGATGGACCGAACCATGCTGAATTGAAATTGATTGAGAGGCTTGTTGAGTTATATTACCGGGAAGAGATCACGTGGCGTAAACGTTCTCGAATGGAATGGTTAGCTACATGATGCAAAAATACCAAATATTTCCATCAGAGAGCTGCATGAGGCGAAGGAAAAAACTCATTAAGGCACTGACCAAACTTGATGGTCCAACACTACCAACCTGGCCAAGATGGAGTTGATGGCAAAGGAGTTTTTTAGCTCCCTGTTTACCTCGGAGGGGGTTCAGGGGATGGACAAGGTGTTAAACAGTGTGCCTCTGAAGGTTTCAGCAGAGATGAATCAGTCCCTCATGGCGCCATATTCATAGGGTGAGGTCAAAACTGCTTTGCTCTAAATGTTCCCAACAAAGGCCCCAGGCCTAGATGGTTACCCTGCACATTTTTTCAGCGACACTGGTATATTTCCGGGAAAGAAGTGATGAGTGCAGTACTTAGAATTGTGATGGGTGAGGATAGTGTAGAGGCCATTAATGAGACAGTTCTTGTCCTTATTACAAAGGTAGACAATCCTACTCTAATCTCCCAATTTAGACCCATCAGCTTATACAGTGTTCTCTACAAGATTCCATCTAAAGTTATCGCTAACAGGTTGAATGTTATCCTACCTGACATTATCTCTGTTGAACAATCAGCCTCTGTTCCTGGAAGGCTAATTACAAACAATATCATATCAGCCTATGAGTGCTTTCACTTTATGAAAAGAAACAGGGCAAAGAAAAATTGTTTTGCAGCTCTGAAACTGGATATGATGAAGCATATGATAGAGTGGAGTGGTAGCACTTGGAGGCCATCATGCTCAAACTGGGCTTCAACCAACATTGGGCATCTCTTATTATGGGTATGGTCAGATCGGTTTCCTTTTTAGTTC
This sequence comes from Triticum dicoccoides, assembly GCF_002162155.2. NCBI lineage: Eukaryota > Viridiplantae > Streptophyta > Magnoliopsida > Poales > Poaceae > Triticum > Triticum dicoccoides. The sequence goes on along the minus strand of NC_041382.1, from coordinate 12,072,545 downwards.
TGTTTAATGGAAAAAAGTTGAAGGACTTTGAACCATCACATGGTATTCGTCACGGAGATTCAATTCCCCATTATATTTTCTTAATAGCACAGGAGGGCCTTTCGTGCCTATCGAAATCTAATCAGTCATCAAACTTAAGCTGCATTAAGGTGGTCTCATAGGCTCCGCCAGTGAACCATCTTCTATTTGCATATGATAGCTTGATGTTCGTCAAGGCAAGTGTGGAAGGGGCAAATGAGGTGTCGAACTTGTTGAATCATTACTGTCTTGCTTCGGGACAGAGAGTAAATGGGGATAAGTCTTTGATCTTCTTCAGTAAGTGATGCCCTCATATTACTAGAGAAGTTGTGAAGCCAGCATTGCAGTTTCCCACTGAATCGTTAAATACGAGATATCTAGGTGTGCCAACAGATGTTGGGCACTCAAAGAACGATACTTTAAATTTCTTCAAGGATCGATTATGGAACACGATAAAAGGGTGGATTGAGAAGGTTTTATCGGCTGGCAGTAAGGAGGTTTTGATGAAGTCAATGGCCCAAGCAATACCTGTTTATTTGATGGCTTGTTTCAGATTACATCGAGGCTTAGGTGAGCATATTAACTCTTTGATTTGCGGTTTTTGGTGGGGTAGTAAAGATGGCAAGCGAAAGACTCATTGGGTATCTTGGAAAGTCAGGACTAGTCCTAAGTTCAGGGAGGGGGGGTCTCGAATTTAGGGATATGGAACTCTTTCATTTGGCACCATTGGCCAGACAGACATGGCGACTCCTACAAGACCCATCATCACTAAGCACCAGAATACTGAAGGCTGTTTACTACCCAAGGACAGACATCTTGGAAGCTAACCTGGGCTCAAATCCATCGCAAATATGGCGTGTAGTAGTTGATGGCAAAGATGTTCTACAACAAAGCTTAATTAAGTGCATTGGGAATGGCCTTTCCATGCCAATATGGGATTGTAACTGGGTACCTAGGGAACCCTTACTTTCGAGACATCCAACAAAGCATCCTGGATTTTTGGGCATGGCAATTCGAGTGCAAGGGAATTTTGTCGGTGTGCTCTGCATACATGTTAGTAGATACAAAGATAAGGAGGGAAAACTGTTTAGATGGTACTGCCGAGATATCCAACATGTAGCAGACAAGGAAAGAATGGACCAAGTTGTGGAAAAACTTACTATACCATCTAAAATCAAAGTTTTCATCTGGAGATTGGCACAACAGTCACTGCCAACAGCAGATCTCCATCAGCACTGGCATATGGGAACCACAAATACATGTAAACTGTGTGGCCACGCGTTGTGCATGGGCTTTGGCAGATGACTATCTGGCAGAGCTAGTTGCTTTGGAGAAGTCGGTTATTCAGAAGGAGAGGATAAATCCTGATACTCGCCACAAATTGCTCCCACCACAATCAGCTCATGTCAAAATCAATGTGGATGCAGGATGCGCCCTCAGCATGCTATACGTGCCTGTAGGAAGAGGATAACGTGGATCATATCTTGGCACAATGCATTTATGCCAGATAAGTGTGGCACCAATGTTTTCATGCTATGCAGGTAAATGTAGAGATCCCAGATACACTTGATACTTTCCAGGAGTGGTGGTTCAAGACAAGGAGCCACTTTCGACAGCCATACAAGCAAGGGTTTGACACTTTTGTCATCGCTGCAACATGGTCGCTTTGGAAGCAAAGAAATGCAAGAGTGTTCAACTGGGCTGAGCAAGTTAGTTCTCCTACTAGGTTAGCTCAACAAATTCTAGATGAGATCAAATCTTGGAAGCTTGCGGGAGGGGGTGTGCTAGGCTTGATTACATTTGTGAGAGAGTAGTCGCATCATCCTAGTTGGAGTTCGGAGTTGGTGTACCCTCATCGATGTTCGCAACGTTGTAGGGATCTTGTAAACTTTATGCTTGCTTCTATAAAAATACGGCATGCTGTTGGCGTACTCTCGAAAAAAAAATCAATGTGGATGGGGACTTTGCTTGTGTGGGAAATAGGAGTGCATCTGCTGCCTTTTGTAGGTATGCCAGTGGAATGGAGTCTATATTGGTGCCTCCGCTTTGGTTGTCAACAACATACATGATCCAACAGTTATTGAGGCCCTAGCTTGCCGGGAGGGCTTGGCTTTGGCAAAAGACCTACAACTTAGTAGTGTGGATATTGCACCTGACAACTCAGCGGTAGTGCAAGATATCAACCAACGATCCCAAAGAGCCCATGGTGCAATTTTCAAGGAGATCGTCGAACATGAATCCTTGTTACATAATTTTTTTATTGATGAACTTAGGAACTTTAATCTCGAGGCTTGTAGTCCGGCGAAGCACGGGACAACTCTAGGTATAGGACGCCACATCTAGCTTGGTCATCATTATGATCCTATTTCTGTACCGGTAAACGTTCTTGAGCAATAAAGTTTGGTGTGATCACCTAAAGAAAAAACTAACTAAGGGTTAACCCTTGCGGGCTCTGGAAGGGTCACTCTTCTGGCATGGGAGCGCGCCAAGTGGTGCGCCCAACCTGCTGCCACATGTCGTGTGTTGAGCGTTCCCTCTGAATTTATTTTTTCCTGTTTTTTACGCATTTTTTAGAATTAGATGTTTCTTTGTTTTTATTGGCCTTTTGATTTTCACCCGGTTTCCCTAGGTTTTAGAGAATTTTTTGCGAAGCATAGGTGTGCTTCTTCAAAAGGAAAAAAAAATATGATACCACGAGAAGCACAGATTTGCTTTAAGAAAATATGAGCTTCCACGAGAAACACAACTGTGCATCTCGAAAAAAACTGTTCTTCCACAAGAAACACGGAAAATAGGAAAAGGTTAAAAAGCGCAACCGTGCTCTGGGGCACCCGTTTTTCTTCCGTTTTTTCGTATTTTTTTAGTTCTTTCTTTTCTTTTGGTATTTGTTTTTTTGGTTTCCAGTATTTTCAATATCTGTTTTTTCCAGGTTTTTTCGTGTAAAAAGTCCATTGAAAACCTATTAATATGAGATTTAGTTTTGAAGATCTCAACGCGAGAAATCCAAAAGTGAAAACTGTTCGGGATTTGGATGCACGGTTCAAGAGATAAAACGTTTTGAATAAATGAATCAACGGAAAAAGAGATAATTCTCAGGTTACGACAAGCAGTGCATGACTTGTCTTTTTTTTTTTGAGTTCAGCAGTGCATCACTTGTCAGCGTCTGAAAATGTGGGGAGTAACCTTTGCAAAGGGTAACTCTAACGTGTGATTTCGGGGTATTTTACGCCTTAACCCAAAATATAATATTTCAGTTAATTTTTTTTGTGCGTGTGAAGATGATATTCCTATTAATTGTCTGCTTGGGTCGTGTAGGAAGAATGACACACACGCAACGGACGTGCGATTGTCTTTTTTCCTGTTATTATTCTCTTCGGAACATCTATTTTGCGCGCTATGCCCTCATGATCGAGCAAGGCGCACCCCCTCCCCGCGAGCGCCCCTTTTGGGCCATCCCAAGCAGGGTGGGATGTGCCCTGTTATTTCCATTCTGTTTTTTTTGCTTTTACATTTTCTTAAAATAATATTTATGTATTTTTTCTAAAATTCCAAACTTCAGAAAATCTTGAATTTTAAAAAATAGTTCTAAAAACCACAAAATATTCATGGATTAAAAATGCGTATGATTTTAAGAAAAACGTTCATGTACTGAAAAAATGTTTGCGATTTGAGCAAAATGTTGGCAAATTCAAAAAATGTTCCCCAAAACGAAAATGATTGCGAACTAGATTTTTTTTATCATTTCAAAAAATGTTCATGCATATGAAAATAGGTTCTTAGAAAAATGTTCACGAATTTAAATAAATGTATGTCGATTAAAAAACGTAACTGATATGTTTTTCATGAGTTTCGAAAGATGGTCACAAATTTAAAAAAATATTCGCAAATTTGAAAGAGGATAACCTGGCGCATGACATGATTTGTCCTCAAGTGACAGAGCATTACCTATATTTTTAAAGAGGATAGCCAAAAATTATTCCAAACCCAAACTTTAGTTGAAATGTGAGCACAAAAATAAAAAAGAACAAAATTTTCGAAAATTATAAACGTTTTTCAAAATTTAACATTTTTAAATATCTGGATAGTATATATAGTATTTCTATTACAAAGGTAAATATAAAAGTAAATCAAATTTCAATTGAAGGCGAACTTTAGTTATATTCTGAGCACAACTATAAAAAATAATATCGTATTTTAAATTTCATATTGTTTAAAAAACCAAGAACATTTTTTTACATTAATAGCCATAACTCTGTAGTTTTAAAGAAAACAAACATTAGTCATAAATCCAAAAAATGATAAATACAATAAACAACTTTTGTTCAGAAATTTATAAGCATTTTACAAAATGGAACATATTTAAAATGTGGTTAGTATATATAGCATTTCTATTCAAAAGATAAATATAAAAATAACTCAGATTTATTACGAAGATGAACTTTAAATAGATTGTAAGCACAAATATAAAAAAATATCTTGTTCGAGATTTCAGAATTAAAAAAAGAACGTTTTTTAAAGCAGTAGGTATAATTTTGCAGTTTAGAAAAAACAAGCATTGCTCATAATTATAAAATAAAGACAAAAAAACACGGGGTAGGCCCAACTCGCCGAGTACAATGGCGTCATCGGGCGCGTGTTGGCCAGGCCCAACAGCACGCTCTCCTTCGGACACTCGGATGCCTCACTCGGCTCAACGGCCGGCCGGTCCATTTTTTTTCTTATATTGATTTTAGCTTTATTTTTTCCTTTTTATTGATTTTCTACTATTATTTTTCGTTCTTTCATTTTTATTTTATTTTATTCCCTATATTTCATGTCTATTTTATTTTCTTTCGTTTCATTCCTTTGATTTTTTTGCTTCACTTTGAAAAAATTCAACCATTCTGAAAGACCGAAGTTTCATTCAAACATAAATTTAAATCATTGAATATTCATTCAAGATAAAAGCTAAATTTAAACATTACGATATTTTACATATTTCAGCGAACTAAACTTAAAAAAAAATCCTAAACTACTCCTCGTTGCTTGCTTGCCACGAGGTCGATAATGTCTACGCCGTCGTCGCCACCGCCCCCCTGCAGCTCCATCATTATCGTCGTTGCGGCTGCCGAGGTTGTCAATCGACCCCGTCGGCCTCCTCCTCCACCGCAGCTGCTACCTCCGCGGCTACCTGCGATGTCCAGAGAGCGACGAGGTACCCTAACGTGTCTTCAGGGTCATAGTCCTCTTGGAGGACGAGCTGTTCCGGCGGGAGGATCACCTTCGGCAGGGCATGCGGGGCGGGCGGCGCGGGTGCCGTTGGTGCGGATGGTCGCTGCCCGCCGAAAATGCATTGGGCACTTCCGCACCGCTGCGCTCCACTGGACATGAGGGAGGTGTCGGCTGCCGCCCTCCGAAACTGGCTGATGACGTCGTTGTAGCTCTTGCCATCCCAAAACTACTGGTGGCCGATAATGTTGCACCTGCCGCCCGGGTGGGTGCGGTGCTCCTCCGTCGTGGCGCCAGGGACCAACATCAGGTAGCCGTCCTTGTCGATCTTCTAGTTGTGGGGGAGTTGCACCCTGGCGGCACGAGGAGGCCAAACCGGTAGAGCTCCTCTGTCTTTGTCTTGCCGAGGCTCGATGACCAGGAGCTGCGGTTGTTTCCGTCGCCTCCGCCACCGGAGCTGCTGCCGCCGTCGTAGAACGCATCATCGGGAGAGGGGCTTGGAGAGCGTCGGGGTGTGGGTGGTGGGGTGAGGAAGATGGGGGCTTGTAGAGCGTCGGGTGTGGACGGCGGGGTGAGGACGACGCGGCCTTTTATAGCCCACCGGGCGACAGGGCAGGTAGGCGGACGGGCGGCCGGTGTTACTCCCGCAATAATGGCGGCGGCCTCGGGAGACGACAGGGGGCCTCGGGAACCGACGCCACCCGGGCTGACGGGGCGACACGGGCGGACGAGGTAGGTACGTGGACGGGCGGCCGGAGTGATCTTAGCTGTCATTGTGTTTAGGGGGGTTGTATCGAAGAAGAAATGATATATACTCCCTCCGTTCCTAAATACAAGTATTTTTAGAGATTCCACTATGAGCCACATACGGATGTATATAGATGTATTTTAGAGTGTAGATTCACTCATTTTATTCTGTATGTAGTTCATAGTGAAATCTCTACAAAGACTTATATTTAGGAACGGAGGGAGTAGAAAAACAAGGTGGGAAGAGGATTGAAATACAAAGCAAGCCATTGTTCGTTTGAACCAAATTTATTTATCTCTATCCCTGAGGGTAACAAACTTTTTCTAGATGTGTGTACTGGTGGATGGAGAGGCGGAATGCAGTAAAAAGAATCCCAAAGAAAGCGAACCTATAGCTATGTTCCATCTAGAAGGTGGACGTCAGAATGATCGACAATACTATAAGAGAAAGGGTAATTGGATTCTGGTTCTCTGCCCTTAACTCACGTATCACACGAGCTATATATGCGTGGATGTCAATTAGCGAGCAATATGCATGTGTAATAACTCGTCAACAGTGGTCTCCCGCACGCTCATGGAAGCAGTACTGAGACTAGCTATATACCGGACACAGGGACACTCGTGCATCATGTGCTACCTGCAGCTAGTGCGTGTGTGTGTGGAGGAGAATGGCTCCGGACAGTGAACGTACGGGTCGACTGTCACCCACAGCAACCCGGCCAGCCTCAGTGCAAGATTCCAAAGCAAGAGACGCCAACCAGGAGGCAAGAATAAGGTCAACTCCACCACGCGACCCCAAACGTACGTCTGGATTAGTCGGATTTTGTCCCTTTGGGGCGTCGATGGATTCGCCCGTGTCCGACTTTATTCGATGGGTCGTGCATGCGCCCACCGCTTGACCGCACCCCAAATCGTGTCCGGGATGGACGTGAATAAAAAAAATTAAAAAACTAGAATGAAATAACTAAAAAAGTAAATAAACACATTAAAAAAACATAAAACGTATATAGGGGTCGGCCATAAAACGGCCCAGTTTTCACGGCCACTTAAAAGGCCCAGTTTCATAATTAACATATAAAAACAAAATAAAAAAATGCCTCCCGCGCGCTCCTGCCGCGCCCGTCGGTGCCGTGGCCGTCGCCGTCTTCACTGGCCGCCGGTGTCGTCGTCGTCGCTGACGAGGTCGACGTAGGACGGCGGCGTCCACAGATGGGCCGGCGGTGCGTGGTAGACGGGGGCGGGCTGGACGGCCGGAGGTGCTTGCACCACCTCCTTCCGTGGCGACGCCTCCCGCTCCGGTGACCGCGGCGGAGTGGGGCACCAGTTCACGCCGACACCGGCGGCCATCTCTGGAGCAGTGCAGGACCAGCCCCACCCCTGGCCCAGCAGCTGCTGGAACGCGGCCACCGGCTCCTCCTCCTCGAGGATGGCTACCTTGCCGGCAGCAGAGCGGGCCGTCATCTTCTCCAGGCCCTCCCATTGCCGCTCATTGTGTGTGTACATGGAGTCCTCCATGACACGCGCCATGAGACGGACCTCCTCCTCGTCCATCATGCGAGGAGGTGGTGGTGGCGATGGAGACGGCGAAGGCGGCGGCGTGGGCGTGACGCCGCGCACCCGCCTATGCCCACGCTCATGGGGAGCAGGTGCTGCGCGCTCCTGTCGTGGCCGCCGCGGCCCCGTCGAGGTGCGGGCGAAGAAGGACGCGCGCCTGGTGTCGTGCTCGTCACGAAACCAGGTGTCCCAGAGCCCGGAGTTGGGGACGCACCTGGGGTCGTAGAAGAGGTCGTCGGGGAGGAGGCGGCGGTGGCGCTCGATCTCCTTCTCGCGCGCACGGCCGCTCGTCGGGACCGGCGGGATCGGGACCCGGTCGGCAGAGAGATACCAGTTATTGGGGAGATGGACGTCGCTCCAGGGGAGCGGCGTCCTCGTCTCCCAATAACGGAGGCGCACCGACGAGCGGACGTAATGCCGGTCGCGGTCGCCGGCGGATGTGGGCGCGATGGAGAAGGCGGGCTGCACGGGGGCCCGGCGTGGTGGCGATGGCGAGCCGCGGCGGCGTCCCGGCGAGGAACCAGCCTCGCGGTCGTGCTTGCCTTTGCGGCCGGACTTCTAGAGGCCCATTGCTGCGGGCGGCCGGCCGGCGAGGTGTTGACTAGGGTTTAGGATGGGGCTGTCGGTTTCGAGGAGGCCGCGGGGTGGCGTGGGGCAGTGTGTGCGACGACCCGTCCACGCTTCCCACTTAAAGAAGGACGGCGATCGTTCGACGTGCGGATGACAGGTGGGGCTGCCCGCTCGTGTGCATTGATGTGGGCGGGTGGGGGGTAGGTGGCCGCCTGCCACGCGGTCCCGACACGGACGAGGCGCGCGTCCGTTTGGTGTCCGTCGCGACCCAAACCCGGCGCATGTTTGCGCTCGAAATGGGTCGGCCCGGATACAAAACGGACAAAATGGGTCCGGGCCGTCGCGTGCTGGGCTGCCTCCTTTGTCCGTTTTATCCCAAACGGACGAGGCCGGACACATTTTAGAGCATTTTCACTATTACCCAGTCAACTTCGAGGACTACAAGCATGCAGCACTGCTGTTACCAGGGCAAATATAATTGACAGTCAAACAGGAGACGTCTGTGTGCATCAACCGATATAGAGGCCGGGTGTGTACCCTCATATTCGGCAAAAAAGAAAATCTACGAGAGGAGTTTATATGCCCGGGACACTCTGAACTGAGAAGAATTTCCATAAAACTTGCAAGATTCTTCCTGGTCAGAGGCTGCCAAAGGCGGAAGGAAATACTTTACTCCATATGAAGATGTCTTTTTTTTAGAGAAGGAGGTTAACCCCTGGCGCCTCTACATCAATCGATGCGTGCAACTATCTTTATTAATTATTTTATACATCAATCCATCTGAAAACACCACTCACACCTACAGACTCGATAATGTGGATCATCGCCGATCCATCCACATAACGTATCTTGATCAACATCCGGTGCAGCCTACCTAAAGCGCACACCACATGCACACATTTTAGGAGCCGCCATCATCATCGGACCACTGATCCATCTTCAGGAGAGACATCCGCATCATCCTTGCCAACCCGGGCATCCGTTGACGCCACCACAGCACCCAACGGCGCCACCGCCCTGCTCTCGTCCGTGCAGATACGAAGACTCTGGAAGATCTGTCGTGCGTAGCACCTGCCAACCAGGCATGACTCAGCGTAGCACCTGTCGGCCAGGCATGACTTGACAGCTCCACCGAAGCTCCATGCCAGAGGAAGGCGCTCCACCTCCTGCCTTTGTCTTCCAGCGCTGCTCCACAAACCATGCTTCCAAGTGAGAAACGACACTGTAGTGCCGCCATCATCCGATCCGGAAGACCAAATCCTAGGGTTTCGCCCGAAGCAGCACGAGTGGGTCAACAACAGTTACACGACGATGCCGTCATCAATGTAACGGCGCAAACCGCCGCCATCGCCCGCCAACGGCTCGTTTTTCACCGGCAACTATGTCTCTCCGACTCGTAGCTAGGACTGCGGGCCGACCATCTCTGACGGAAGAGATGACCACCACGGCCGACTGCACCGGCCAGAACAGATCTGACTCGAGGTGCCACCAACGCTACCACCAGGCCCTCCACGCTGCCGCCGCCGATCCAAAGGCAGATGGCGTGCCACCGGCGCCGCCGACCGCAGCGTTGTCGCCGCGCCCGCGGCCCGCGCCGCCTCGCCACAGATCGGATCGGGCGCGTCTCCATACGAATCGGGACTCCGCACAACCCCAGAGACGCGGGAGAGAGGTGATGCCGTCTGCCATCGCCATCGGCCCCTGGGTTTAGACCGGCGGCGTCCCCCAGCGGCGGCGGCGAGAGGGGAAGAGGGAGTGCAGGCTGGCGGCGGCTAGGTTTTTGGGTGCCGCCCAAGTCGCCCTAGCGGGAGGCGACGCGGGGGCTTCGGCTCGCTCATGAAGATGTGTAACTGAGAGCTGCATATTTTTTTGCCAACATTCACTTGATTTGCTCTCTATCAATTAATTTTCCAACTAACCAAATTACCAAAAGAAGGTGGACTGTCCAGAATGCAATTAAAATGCACGAGGCATGATCCTTCTAGACATGAATGGTATATGTGGCCACGTGTGGTAATGGAAGGAGTCTCTAACTGATAAAACAATTATATGCACGTCAAGGATGCGGGCTCCCCGGCTGTCCTATAAATACCAGGAGAACTAACAAACTTAGATGCACCAAGCAAGACTGTCCTCAAGCACAAGTCTTAAAACATCTGTCTATTACCGATCTGTTCCACAAATTGCCTTCTATCCTACTCCATATAACATCCTTCCAGCTCATCCAAAGATGACTCTTGGTACTCTTCTTATCATGGTGACTTTGCTGGTGTATTTTGTCTTGAAGAATAAAAGAGTGCTATTGTCCCAGCAGCAACCTGGGCGACGAGGCAGGCTGCCCCCGGGGCCTGCCACGCTGCCCATCATCGGTAACATGCACCAGCTGATTCTTAACAAGCCAGCGGTATTCCGGTGGATCCATGGCCTGCTGAAGGAGATGAACACAGACATCATGTGCCTCCGTCTTGGGGCTACTCATGTCATTGTTGTGGCATGCCCACAAATAGCCTGTGAGGTACTGCGAAAAAAAGACGATGTTTTCGCCTCCCGTCCCACCACCTTCGCCTCAGGCTTGTTCAGCTTCGGGTACATGGGCTCCATCTTCTCACCACACGGAGAGCAGTGGAAGAAGATGAGGCGCGTCCTCACCGTTGAGATCCTTGCCTCGTCCATGGAGCTAAAGCTCCACCACCTCCGGGAAGAGGAGTACAGCCACCTTAATAAAACTCTTTGCAGCGACATGGCATGTCCAAGCAACATTGTCAACATCCGTCATGTAACACAACACTTCGTTGGTAACATGATAAGAAGGCTTGTGTTCGGTAAGAGATACTTCAGTGACCTACCAGCTTCATCCACTAGTGGGCCTGGACATGATGAGGTGGCACATGTTGCCGCTCTCTTCACGGCCCTCAACCATCTCTATAGCTTCTGTGTGTCCGACTACTTCCCGGCCCTCGTAGGCCTCGACCTGGATGGCCAGGAAAAGGTTTCCAAGGATGCCATGCAAACAATCAACCGGTTGCATGATCCCATTATAGAAGAGCGGATCCTCGAAAGGTCATCAAGTCTTGACAAAGGTGGTGAAAAGAAAGAGGCGAGAGACATTTTGGACGTCCTGGTTCATCTTAAAGATGTAGAGGGACAACCATTGCTGTCCCTACAAGAAATTAGAGCACAAACAGCGGTTAGTATGTCGCCTTAAGCTCAAATAGAAAGTTCATTCATTGTTCTTTGAGCCATATTATACATGTATTGATCTTTTCTGTTGCGTTGTACTGATTACTTTATTTATTCTCACATTTATGGATGTAGGAAATGATGTTTGCAGCAGTCGATAACCCATCTAATGCGGTTGAGTGGGCACTTGCTGAGATGATGAACAAACCAGAGATCATGCAAAAAGCAACTGAGGAACTCGATACTGTTGTCGGTAAAGATAGACTAGTCCAAGAGTCTGACATTCCACGGCTAAACTATCTCAAATCATGCATCCGGGAGGCCTTCCGCATGCATCCATACCATGCTCTTAACGTACCCCATGTCGCCATGGCGGACACAACTATTGCTGGCTACACCATACCCAAGGATAGTCACATACTTCTAAGCCGGCTTGGACTTGGCCACAATCCCAAGATCTGGACTGAACCACTAGAGTTTAGGCCCGAGAGGCATTTGAACACCGCGAATGTACTTCTCACCGATCCAGGCCTACGTTTCATTTCATTTAGTAGTGGGAGGAGGGGTTGCCCTGGGATTTCACTTGGTACCTCTATGACAATGATGTTGTTCGCAAGGATGCTGCAGGGATTCACTTGGACAAAGCTTTCCGGCGTTAAGAGTATCAGTCTCCGAGAAGGCAATGTGGGCCTTGCACTAGCTGAACCCCTTGTTCTGCAAGCTAAACCACGGTTGGCCGCACATCTCTATATATGATCCAATTAAATAGAGTTAATATGCGCTTTCTCATTTATGTATCAATAAAGTGTATCTGGAACTAGTGTATGTTACATGTTTCTGGCACTGCGTTCAGTTCTCTTGTAATGTTATGACACTGCATGTGTGTACAAACAAAGAAGCAATCCATAATTATATCACTAATGTAATGGGTGTACTTATCATTATGTAAAACAAAACCTCTGTATTTTCCATTATGGTGTACCATGCAAATAATCCTTGGAATTGCACAAAAGTTTTATGTTTATGTTGTATACATGCCTGTCTGTACAATTGTGTGCCCAGCTTTGATCCGGTCTTACCATTATATCACTCATGCATTAATATATTATGTATTGCCAACTTGTTGTTCTATGAACTAGGATTTTTTTTCTCTATTAACTAGGGTTTCTTTTGTCATGAGAAATCTTTTCTTCTGAGATATAAAAGTTGTATCACCATGCATTTTAGTAGAAAGAAACTTATACACAATGATTAACGAGCCGCCAAGGTTCCCCGTCACCGAAAAAGCGAAAAAAAGAAAATGCTCATCATAATCAGGTTCAAGGCCCGGTTCATTTTCCCTTTGAAACAAACAAAATTCCGAAGAACTGGACCGCGTCAGGTTTTGCTTAATAACCAAGTGAAACAGGTTGTCCACAGAGATGGCTTGGTGCTTGAAAACTATGCGAGAATTCTTATTTTGGAAGTAATTTTCTGATTTTCATATGTTTAATGAATTGTATTTTGCAAGACAGTGTATTGTCAGGCTAGTGGTTATTGTTGATAATGCTACAACTAAGTTCTTGTTGTTTGGTTTGTATTCTCAGCCTTTTCATTTACTGCTGCAGGTTCTTCATTTCAATAATTTCACTTCATTTCATCAGTGCAACAACAAAGACAGAAAGAAAAATTTAGTGCTGAATTACACGGGCAAAGTTGCTATAGTAATTACACTTTTTAGCATAAACTGCAAATTAGTCTAAAGAACAAAATCGTCATTATCCACAGGCATTTATGGAATAGACTATCTACCTGTGGCATAGATCATATCATACATCGTACAAGTTGCATTCATGTAATGGATTCTGTATCAAGTATTACAAAAGGAAAAAAGATCAGTTTTAAGCAGACTATATAATAGGTGGAGATAGAGTTTCCAAGTTTATATTGTACCAATCTGCTCTTTTTTCGTTTAGTAGCATGATATTCATTGTTTTACTAACTAGGGAATTAAAAAAGTGGTTGTTCCTAAAGTATTTTCAGATTTTTCTTAATTTTCTTAGATTAGTTGTGCATTTTGGTTAATCATGATTTTTCTTTTAATCATGAATTTCACATTATAAAAATGTGATAAGTTTTAATTTTTGCTGGAAATTATAATATATTTTTTCTTTTATTGTTTTCTAAACACTTATGGCCTTTCGGTTTATGTCTGTCTCTTTCTGTTTAATCTTTTTCTCGGACAGTCAGACCTGCAAATCTGTTGTCATGCAACTTTTATCACTTGTTGACTTATTTTATGTGTTTTCAAGAATTTGGTTATTTATATATTTCATTATGCCCGATGATCTGCCATGTGTTCTGCTGATGATCTAGTCGATGGTGAATTATGAATTCCTAATCCAATTGTGCAGCCATGTTAACACCAAATACAAATAGTACATGTCTCCGGGGAAAGGGCAGGCCTGAGACTGGGACTCGCAGCCACCTTATTTAAGAAATAACTCCAACTGAGTTTTGAGCTAGCCAAGCTCGAGTTTTATTTGTTTTACAACTTCTCTTTATTACTTTCATCAACTTTAATAATATGCAGAGACAATGTTTATAAATCATATGCATATATGTATCTCAAAAGGTACTTTTGAAATATGTAATTTTGTTGATTTCAGAAATGTGCTATTATAGAAGTTTGCTGGCTGATATAGTTGATGGTGGATTTATTAATTCCGGCCTGTTTCTAGCCTGCAGATGTGGAGAATGGATAGTCATGCATTTTTGCTAGATTTAATTTCCACAATACTCTTTCGGCGTCCGATAAGAAAAGTCCTCGTGTTCGATACTAACACGGTCGCCTATGTTAAATTGCATACCATCATGCTATCCTGGAGTAGTTTTGCATAAAGGGCACCTTTATTGGCTCATAATATGGCATGTAAGAGATACAGACAATGAGTGCACACCAGGTCTCTGCATGGTTAAGATGTACGTCACGGCGATCGACCTCTCTATATCGATGACCTCCTGGTCATTGCTTTTACATGTTCCCTGGTTTAAACTAGTTTGGTCCACTGCGGCAACAAGCTTTGTTCACGATGTGTGGACGGTGGATGCATGACCAAGAAGACTTTGGTACTCTGAAGGGTTGAATGTAGTTTTCAATTTTATAAGAGTGTTCTTGTAAGGGGTTGTGCTATATAATATATGGCCGGTGGCCTTTTCCGAAAAGAAAAAGATTCACACGGCCAACACCCGGTTCCAGTAGGCATATTTATTTTTCCATATCTTTTTTTGCGAGAAAATTTCCAATTTATTTATCTTCAATCATGGAAATACAACGAACACCAGAAATAATAAAAATTATATCAGATTCATAGACCAACTAGCGACGACTACAAGCACTGAAGCGAGCCGAAGGCGCGCCGCCGTCATCGCCACTCCCTCGCCGGAGCCGGGCAAAACTTGTCGTAGTAGACAGCCGGGAAGTCGTCGTCCTAAGGTCACATAGGACCAGTGCAGCAGAACAACAACCGCCGCCGATGAAGAGTAGCGTAGATCGGAACGATCCAACCTGAAGAAACACAAACGTAGACGAACTACGACCAGATCCGAGCAAATCCACCAAGGACAGATCCGCCGAAGACACATCTCCACATGTCCACCGACGATGCTAGATACACCACCGGAACGGGGGCTAGGCGGGAAGAACCTTATTCCGTCTTTAGGGAGACGCCGCCGTCTTGCCTTTCTGAGAAGGACACAAACCCTAACAAAATTCAAAGAAACATATAAAAATAGAGCCATCCCGCCGGCAAGGGCCGGGGTCCACCTCGCCACCATGGCCCTAAAGCCACCAGAGACGAGGCGGATGGTTGTATCGGTGATGTTGCTTTACCAAGAAAGCTGGACCAAACCCTAGTTTTTGAAAAATAGCGATCCCACCAAATAGAATATTATACATGTCTCCAGGTGACAGGGCAATTCCGAGACTGGGACTCACAACCAACCTTAACTTGTCCTCTACTCCCTCTGTCCCATAATATAAGAACGTTTTTGACACTACACTAGTGTCAAAAACATTCTTATATTATGGGACGGAGGGAGTAGCTGTGACATGTGATTATCACAATCACTGACACAGGGGCGGCGCTAGGGGTATTCTTGTGTCTTCATGTGAATACCCATGATTTTTACAAAACAGTATTGATTTTGGCAAAACAGTGAATTTTTTTGAAAAACAACAATGATTTTGGCAAAATGAATACACATGAATATCCGGTTGCAAATTCCTGGAGCCGCCACTGCACTGACACTAGCCGGTCCTCCCCGACACGGTATGTACGAGAAGAGAAGTGAGGATGTCGGATTTCGGGTTCCGGCAGACCCTTGAGGTTCGAACACTGGGGTGCGCGCGGAGATCTCTCCCCTGCCGATCTACGTCCAGTCTCCTCGCGTGATCTAAGATGGAAAACAACGAACAACACTGGGGACACAAGGATTATACTGGTTCGGGCCACCGTTGTGGTGTAATACCCTACTCCAGTGTGTGGTGTGGTGGATTGCCTCAGGGGCTGATGATGAATAGTACAAGGGAAGAACAGCCTCGCGAGAGGTGTTCTTGAGCTGGCGCGATGAACTGCTAGGGTGAGTTTCGCCGCCTCTCTCTCTCTCTCTCTCTGCTAGGGTCCTACCAGATCTCTCTCCCTCTGCTCTGTGGTGGCTAGCTCTATTTATAGAGGCCCTGGGCCTCTTCCCAAATAATGAGCGGGAAGGGCGCCAACACTTGGCCATTTTGAAGGGGAACATATAGTACAAGTTATCCTGACCAAAGGTGGTCTTCGGCTGCCAAAAGCACTTGTGATGACGCCGTGTTGGGCTCCACGGTGACCTCCGTCCTGTCGCTCTGCTGGTCTTGGTCTTGTTACACCAGAATGGCAACCTTTGCCTGATGCCTTGGCTTGTGCTTGCCCCCTTTGCACCAAAGGGGAAACAAGGACACCGCGTAGGCCGGCGCCCGCTTGGTCTCGATCGTCATGGCTTGCGTCACGGGTTTCTCGCGAGGTACCCCTACCTTGATCTCTCCGCCTCCTCGCGAGCCTGCCTGATGAGGCTGCCTCTGAGGAAGCTTCCTGTCGTCCGCCCCGCAAGGCTTGGCCCCTCGCGAGGGTCTTGAGCTTGCGCTGATGAAGATGGGCTGCGCTGGGCTCCCACTTGAGCACGCCGCAGGCAGGCAAGTCTGGGGACCCCCGTTCCCAGAACGCCGACAGGATTCTATTGGCCCACAACACTCAACGACGCCATTGAGCTTGTGAAGGCTTGCGAGGTCTGCCAGTTTCACGCTAAGAAGATCCATCAGCCTGCGGGGGGTCTACAGACTATACCCCTCTCATGGCCGTTCGCAGTTTGGGGGCTCGACATTTTGGGCCCGTTTCCTCGGGCGCTAGGAGGCTATCGCTACCTTTACGTCGCTGTGGACAAATTCACCAAGTGGGCTGAGGTGGAAGCCGTCCGCACAATCCCGGCAGGCTCAGCGGTCAAATTCATCAAGGGCCTCGTGAGCCGATTTGGGGTGCCCAACCGCATCATCACCGACAACGGTTTGCAATTCACCAGTAATCTCTTCAAAACATACTGTGCTAACCTTAGAACGCAGATATGCTACGCTTAGGTCCTGAGGGGCCTCAAAGCCAGGACCTTCAAGAAAAAGCTGGAAGCCTGTGGCAGGAGCTGGTATAATGAGCTCCAGTCCGTGCTGTGGTCAATCCGCACGACATCGACCAAGCCGACTGGCGAGACCCCGTTCTTCCTTGTCTACGGAGCAGAGGCTGTTCTCCCTCACGAGGTCAGGTGTCGCTCCGCGCGGGTCCTGGCATTCGACGAGGCTTAGCAGGACGCCATGCGGGGGACGGATCTCGTGCTGGGGGAGGAACGCTGTCGGGAAGCCTCACTGCGAGCGGCAAGGTGTCAACAGGCGCTACGATGATACCACTGCCGCAACATCCACCCCAGGACCCTTGAGGTAGGGGATCTCGTGCTCAGACGGGTTCTCTCCAGGGAGGGGCTGCACAAGCTCTCTCCCATGTGGGAGGGCCCGTTCAAGGTTGTTCATGTTTCGAGGTCTGGCTCCGCGTGCTTGGAGACTCCGGAGGGAGTACCCATCCAGAACGCATGGAACATTCAACATCTCCGGAGGTTCTACCCCTGAGCGAGGCCTAGCGCCAAGGAAAGGCCCGGTGCCTGCGAAGAAGGCCAATGCCTGTGAAGCTATCGCGTTTTGGGAAAGGCCCGGTGCCTATGAAGAAGGCGAATGCCTGTGAAGCTATCGCGTTTTGGGAAAGGCACGATGCCTGTGAAGAAGGCGAATGCCTGTGAAGCTGCTGCGTTTTGGGAAAGGCCCGGTGCCTGTGAAGAAGGCCAATGCCTGTGAAGCTATCGCGTTTTGGGAAAGGCCCGGTGCCTGTGAAGCTCGCCGCCCATGACACTCTCACGTAATAATGAGTGGGGATGTACACGCCCCGGAGTCTCCGGAGTGCCGCCCTCGGGCCTCGGGGGCTCCGACCCACGCCCAGTGGCAGCACTTAGCTCCGCGCTGGTGAGAAGATGTCGAAGACTAGAATAGGTGCCGGACGCGGCTTTCCAATTTGCTTTCTACAGTTGGCTTGTTTATTACCGTTTGAAGTTTTATTGGAGTTGCTGGCGTTCCTGGCTTGTGACTCTTTGTCTTTCTCGCTCGCTTGCCTCGTTTTCTCTCGCACAAGTCTCGCGAGGGAGTCGCGGGCGCCCTCACGAGTGTTTTCTGCCCCGATCGTTTGGAGCTTCCCTATCCGATCCTCTGCGGGAGCACCCCTCCCAGTCCGTGCCCCACGGGCATCGCGACACGAGCATAGGACCTAGGCTGATCGCCCCCACAACCAAGACCGTAAGCTACCCCTCTAACTAATCCTTGCAGGGCATGAAGTGCACGGCTAGGCCTCAGCCTCCGGAGGCGAGGGCCACGTCAAGCTCCACCAAGCTCAAATGACTCCCGCACATGGACACGCAGCACGGAACATAGCGCAGAAATAGCAAAAGCAACGCGACACTTGATAGCAACAGTTCTAACACGCCCCACGGGGCCCTGTACTACCTTCTTCTTACGCCGGAAAGGAAGGAAACAAAATGGAAACGACCTGTCCAACACCAACCTACGGCAAAAGCTCGAGCTGCTCCTGGGGATCAGGCGGACGCCTCCTCTCGCTTCACCAGGGCGCGGCGGCGGGTGGACCCGCTGCCTTCACCCAGGCGCGCGCGACGGCGCGGGTGCTGGTCGCGGCCACCGCTGGAGGAGCTGCTGCCTGAGGGAGAGTCGCCGAAACATGGCGAACCCCGAGCACCGCCGCCTGTACGCCAGTTGCCATCTTCATCCTAGTCAGTGCCGGGGCTGGGCAGGCGGCCGCGATCGTCGTCTTCAGGGCAGCACCCGACACGACGACCATCTTCCCCAAACACCCTCACGTAGAGGGTGGCGTCGCCATCGAACTTGAAGTACAGAGTACACCACTAGCCCAGGCCGCGCGCGCGGGAAAACATTTGCCAGCCGCGCGTCAGGGCCCCGTTCCCAGAGACGGAGACCTCCAGCGAAGCCCAGGAGGCCGTGCTGCAGCAGCCGTCTGCCTGGAGCCAGAAGCCGCACCGAGCGCTGGCCGACAGTTCATCTACGAAGAAACGTGAGAGCTGGAGCCAGGTGCTGGATGGGTCCGCCGACCACACGACGAACTCCGGCAGCACCTCCGCAGAGCGGAAGCGTGGTCTAGGGGGGTGCACCCCCACAGCGTGCCGCCCGTCGGCAACCGGGTGCTCACCACCACACAGGGAACCACCTCCATGACCGCGGGAGGCTACCACGGGGACCATGGTGTACTTGCGAGGGCGGCCTCGGCCGCGCTTGGTCGGGGGAGGGTCAGGCCCTGCCCGGGGGGGATTTCTTTTCTCAGCGGCCGAGAATCTCTTTGGGGTCATGGGCACGGCGATTAGCCAAGAAGACGAAAAGGAGCAGCAAGAAGGGATGGACTGAAGGGGCTCGCCCAGCCCCGTACTTATAGCCGGAGGAGGCCAACCGCCGAGTACCACGATCATAGGTAATCATGATCGGTTTCTCTGCATGCAAGGACTTGTCAAGTGGTGTGGTCGCCGAGGCATCATGGAAAGCGCATACGCGCACGTCTAGTCAACCGCCACGCGGCACCCAAGGCCGCAGGCTGTTGGGGGCCGCACTTACCCCTTTGCTTCCCCGCCAGGCCAAGCCCTGGCGCGCCTTGGGCCCGGGGGCTACTGTCGGTGTTCTGGGAACGGGGGTCCCCAGACTTGCCTGCCTGCGTCCTGCGGCGTGGCTCAAGTGGGGGCCCAGCGTGGCCCATCTTCATCAACGCAAGCTCAAGACCCTCGCGAGGGGCCAAGCCTCGCGGGGCGGACGATAGGAAGCTTCCTCAGAGGCAGCCTCATTAGGCAGGCTCGCGAGGAGGCGGAGAGATCAAGGCAGGGGTACCTCGCGAGGAACCCGTGACGCAAGCCATGACGATCGAGACCAGGCGGGTGCCAGGCGGGCGCTGGCCTGCGCAGTGTCCTTGTTTCCCCTTTGGTGCAAAAGGGGAAAGCACAGGCCAAGGCATCGGGCAAAGGTTGGCATTCCGGTGCAACAAGACCAAGACCAGCAGAGCGGCAGGACGGAGGTCACCGTGGAGCCCAAGACGGCGTCATCACAAGTGCTTCTGGCAGCCGAAGACCACCTTTAGTCAGGATAACTTGTACTATATGTTCCCCGTCAAAATGGCCAAGTGTTGGTGCCCTTCCCGCTCATTATTTGGGGAGAGGCCCAGCACCTCTATAAATAGAGCTAGCCACCACAGAGTAGGAGGGAGAGATCTGGTTGAAACCTAGCAGAGAGAGAAGAAAAAGAGAAGGAGGGCAAGGAGAAACCCGGTAGAGACTAAGTAGAACACACCACACCAGTTCAAGAACACCCCTCGCGAGGCTGTTCTTCCCTTGTACTGTCCATCATCAGCCCCAGTGGCAATCCACCACACCACACACTTGAGTAGGGTATTACACCACAACGGTGGCCCGAACCAGTATAAACCTCGTGTGTCTTGTGTTGTTCATCATTTTCATCTTAGTTCGCACGAGAGAATCGAACATAGATCGGTAGGGGAGAGATCTCCGCGCGCACCCCAGTGTTCGAACCTCAAGGGTCTGCCGGAACCCGACATCCGACATTTGGCACGCCAGGTAGGGGTGCGCCGGAGTCCTCCCTGCTGACGACCCGCTCTCCCCCAACATCGCATCCCGCCCTCATGGCGGACAACACGCCGCCCGCTCCAGCAACGAATGTCGACACCAGGGCCAGGGGGCTCCGAGCCTTGGCCCCCTCCTTGCGACAGGTGCAGTGGCCTCACAAGTTCAGGTTCGAGACGCCGCCGCACTACGACGACGCGGCGGACTCGATGGTTTTCCTCCTGGCGTATGAGGAGGCCGTCCTCAGAGCCGGGGGCAACGACCGGGTGATGGCCAACTGGTTACCCATGGCCCTCACCAGCATCCCGCGCGCGTGGCTCCTCCACCTACCGACGGCCTCTGTCACCTCCTGGGAGGAGCTGCGCGACCTTTTCCTCGCCCGTTTCGCCGCACCAGCGCCGCCCGTCGTCGCAGCTCTCCTGGGTGGCTCCCAGGCACCACCCTCGAGCCATCATGTCAAGCCGTTCACCCGCCGGATCAGCACCGCCTCCAAGCGCCAAGAAGCCCCCCCGGGCTGGGTGGTGCCCGAGGCCGATCTAACCTTCGACTCGGAGGACCACCCCTTCAACCCCATTGGTTCGGGCGCGCTCCCGATGCTGTGCACCCCCACCATCTGCCAAGTGGCCATCACCAGGACCCTCATCGATGGTGGTGACGGCCTCAACATGCTCTCGGTGGAGGCCTTCAGCCTCCTCCATGTGCCGCTGGAGCGGCTCCGACCCAGCAGGCCTTTCTCGGGCATCGGAGCCGGTTCCACCACCTCCTTGGGGCAGATCCGCCTCCCAGTGACCTTCGGCACCTGCGACAACTTCCGCATGGAGCTGATCGACTTCGACATTGCCCCCATCGGCCTCCCCTACAACACCATCCTCGGCTATCTGGCCCTGGCTCGATTCATGGCAGCAACTCACCCGGCGTACAACCTCATGAAGATGCCTGGGAGCAGCGGCGTCCTCACCGTGTCAGGAGACACAAGGGATGCGCTGCAGGTGCTCCAGCTTGTTTTCAGGGCGGCCGCGGTGGCGCAGCCCACTGGCACCGACGCCCTTGAGCCCAAGGGGGCTGCACCGGCTAGAAAGAAGCAGCTGTTCACCCAAGACAAGGCAGAAACCAAGCAGGTACAAGTCGACGAGGACGGGTCCGCTAGCGCCACCTTCACCATATGGGCCAACCTCGAGCCCGAGCAAGAGAAAGCCCTGATCGGTTTCCTGCGTGCGAACAAGAAGGTGTTTGCGTGGGAACCTGATCAGTTAGCAGGGGTCTGATTGAGCATCACCTCAACGTGTGCCCCAATGTGTGCCCCGTGAAGCAGAAGGCAAGGCGGCATTCTACTGAGAAACAAGCTTTCATCGTTCAAGACACCCGGAAGCTAGAGGCGGCCGGAGTTATCCGCGAGGTCCGCTACCCTGATTGGCTGGCTAATCCGGTCGTTGTCCAAAAAAGGGAGGAAAGGAGTGCATGTGCGCCGACTTCACCAACCTCAACAAGGCATGCCCGCAGGATCCATTTCCGCTCCCCCGCATTGACCAGATAGTCGACTCCACTGCAGAGTGTGACCTATTGTGCTTCCTAGATGCCTTCTCGGGCTATCACCAGATCAAGATGGCGGTAGAAGACGTGGAGAAGACGGCCTTCCTGACCCCGTGTGGAGTGTACTGCTATACGTGCATGTTGTTTGGGTTGCGCAACGGAGGCGCGACCTTTCAGCGGCTGATGCACATCGCCTTAGGCTGGCAGCTCGGGAGGAACGCATAAGCTTACGTCGATGACATTGTGGTGAAGTCTCGTGAGGCAAGGACCCTGATACAGGACCTGGAAGGAACTTTCGTGAGCCTCAACGAAGTGGACCTATGGCTCAACCCGGAGAAGTGCGTGTTTGGAGTCCCCTCAGGCAAGCTCCTGGATTTCCTCATATCCCACAGGGGCATCGAGGCCAACCCGGAGAAGGTCAAGGCAGTCGAAGACATGAGCCCGCCAAGGACCCTCAGAGAAATGCAGAAGCTCACCGGGCATGTAACTGCGCTGGGGCGTTTCATCTCCAAGATGGGGGAACGAGCGCTGCCCTTATTCAAGCTGATGAAGAAAAAGGGCCCCTTCGAATGGACTGAAGAGGCCGACAAGGCATTCCAAGACCTCAAGAGGTACCTTACTAGTCCACCAGTGATGGTAGCTCCGCGTCCTCGAGAGCCCCTGGTGCTCTACCTTGCGGCCACCCCCTACTCCACTAGCGCAACCCTGGTAGCGGTCAGGGAGGAGCATTGTGCCAAGGCCTCATCAACCGTCTGAACTGAAGCAAAGCAGAGCCAGGAGGGCCTCACGAAGGCCGCAACCGCAGCCAGAAAGGAACAGCCGCAGCAGGAGAACGCACCCGGAGCAGGAGAGGCCCCTTCAGGCGACCAAGCACTGGGAGCTCCGTCGTCTCAAGAGACGCCTCGACCTCTAGAGGACGCAAGCAGTGCCAGCACCCTCAACCTCGTCGAGTACCCCGCGTATTTCATCAGCACAGTGCTACGGGACGCGAGGGTGCGGTACCCCATGCCTCAAAAGCTCCTCCTCGCGCTATTGTGAAGGAAATATGCCCTAGAGGCAATAATAAAGTTATTATTTATTTCCTTATTTCATGATAAATGTTTATTATTCATGCTAGAATTGTATTAACCGGAAACATAATACATGTGTGAATACATAGACAAACAGAGTGTCACTAGTATGCCTCTACTTGACTAGCTCGTCAATCAAAGATGGTTATGTTTCCTAACCATAGACATGTGTTGTCATTTGATTAACGGGATCACATCATTAGGAGAATGATGTGATTGACTTGACCCATTTCGTTAGCTTAGCACTCGATCGTTTAGTTTGGTGCTATTGCTTTCTTCATGACCTATACATGTTCCTATGACTACGAGATTATGCTACTCCCGTTTACCGGAGGAACACTTTGTGTGCTACCAAATGTCACAACGTAACTGGGTGATATAAAGGAGCTCTACAGGTGTCTCCAAAGGTGAATGTTGGGTTGGCGTATTTTGAAATTAGGATTTGTCACTCCGGTTGTCGGAGAGGTATCTCTGGGCCCTCTCGGTAATGCACATCACATAAGCCTTGCAAGCATTGCAACTAATGAGTTAGTTGCGAGATGATGTATTACGGAACGAGTAAATGGACTTGCCGGTAATGAGATTGAACTAGGTATTGAGATATCGACGATCGAATCTCGGGCAAGTAACATACCGATGACAAAGGGAACAACGTATGTTGTTATGCGGTCTGACCGATAAAGATCTTCATAGAATATGTAGGATCCAATATGGGCATCCAGGTCCCTTTATTGGTTATTGACTAGATAGGTGTCTCGGTCATGTCCACATAGTTCTCGAACCCGTAGGGTCCGCACGCTTAACATTCGTTGATGATATAGTACTATGTGAGTTATGTATGTTGGTGGCCGAATGTTGTTCGGAGTCCGGGATGAGATCACGGACATGACGAGGAACTCCGGAATGGTCCGGAGACAAAGTTTGATATGTGGGATAATAGTGTTTGGTCACCGGAAGGGTTCCGGAAATCACCGGAAGGGGTTCCGGATGTTTCCCGAAATGTTTGGGTACGAGAACACTTTATTTGGGCCAAAGGGGAAAGCCCACAAGGTTTTTGGAAAGCGCAAAAGGGAGTTTTGCGGAGTCCAGGGGCCAGACGCCAGGGTCTGGCGTCTGGCCCTGGAGTCCAAGAAGGACTCTTGCCTTTCGGGTGAAACCGACTTTGTGGAGGCTTTTACTCCAAGTTTCGACCCTAGGGCTCAACATATAAATAGAGGGGCAGGGCTAGCACCAAAGACACATCAAGAAACACCAAGCCATGTGCAGACAACCCCGTCCCCTCTAGTTTATCTTCCGTCATAGTTTTTGTAGTGCTTAGGCGAAGCCCTGCGGAGATTGTTCTTCACCAACACCGTCACCACGCCGTCGTGCTGTCGGAACTCATCTACTACTTCGCCCCTCTTGCTGGATCGAGAAGGCGATGACGTCACCGAGCCGAACATGTGCAGAACTCGGAGGTGCCATGCTTTCGGTACTTGGATCGGACGGATGTGAAGACGTACGACTACATCAACCGCGTTGATATAATGCTTCCGTGAACGGTCTACGGGGGTACGTAGACAACACTCTCCCCTCTTGTTGCTATGCATCATCATGATCTTGCGTGTGCGTAGGAATTTTTTTGAAATTACCACGTTCCCCAATAGTGGTATCAGAGCCTAGGTTTTATATGTTGTTTTTATATGCATGAGTAGAACACAAGTGAGTTGTGGGCGATATAAGTCATACTGCTTACCAGCATGTCATACTTTAGTTCGGCGGTATTGTTGGACGAAGCGGCCCGGACCAACATTACGCGTACGCTTACGCGAGACCGGTTCTCCCGACGTGCTTTGCACAAAGGTGGCTAGCGGGTGTCAGTTTCTCCAACTTTAGTTGAACCGAGTGTGGCTACTCCCGGTCATTGCAAAGGTTAAAACAACACCAACTTGACAAACTATCATTGTGGTTTTGATGCGTAGGTAAGATTGGTTCTTGCTTAAGCTCGTAGCAGCCACGTAAAACTTGCAACAACAAAGTAGAGGACGTCTAACTTGTTTTTGCAGGGCATGTTGTGATGTGATATGGTCAAGACATGATGCTAAATTTTATTGTATGAGATGATCATGTTTTGTAACCAAGTTATTGGCAACTGGCAGGAGCCATATGGTTCTCGCTTTATTGTATGCAATGCAATTGCGCTGTAATGCTTTACTTTATCACTAAGCGGTAGCGATAGTCGTGGAAGCATAAGATTGGCGAGACGACAACGATGCTACGATGGTGATCAAGGTGTCGCGCCAGTGAAGATGGTGATCACGACGGTGCTTCGAAGATGGAGATCACAAGCACAAAATGATGATGGCCATATCATATCACTTATATTGATTGCATGTGATGTTTATCTTTTATGCATCTTATCTTGCTTTGATTGACGGTAGCATTTTAAGACGATCTCTCACTAATTATCAAGAAGTGTTCTCCCTGAGTATGCACCGTTGCGAAAGTTCTTCGTGCTGAGACACCACGTGATGATCGGGTGTGATAGGCTCTACGTTCAAATACAACGGGTGCAAAACAGTTGCACACACGGAATACTCAGGTTATACTTGACGAGCCAAGCATATACAGATATGGCCTCGAAACACGGAGACCGAAAGGTCGAGCGTGAATCATATAGTAGATATGATCAACATAGTGATGTTCACCATTGAAACTACTCCATCTCACATGATGATCGGACATGGTTTAGTTGATTTGGATCACGCGATCACTTAGAGGATTAGAGGGATGTCTATCTAAGTGGGAGTTCTTAAGTAATATGATTAATTGAACTTAAATTTATCATGAACCTAGTCCTGGTAGTATTTTGCAAATTATGTTGTAGATCAATAGCTCGCGTTGTTGCTTCTCTGTGTTTATTTTGTTATGTTCCTAGAGAAAATTGTGTTGAAAGATGTTAGTAGCAATGATGTGGATTGGATCCGTGATCTGAGGTTTATCCTCATTGCTGCATAGAAGAATTATGTCCTTGATGCACCGCTAGGTGACAGACCTATTGCAGGAGCAGATGCAGACGTTATGAACGTTTGGCTAGCTCAATATGATGACTACTTGATAGTTTAGTGCACCATGCTTAATGGCTTAGAATCGGGACTTCAAAGACGTTTTGAACGTCATGGACCATATGAGATGTTCCAGGAGTTGAAGTTAATATTTCAAGCAAATACCCGAGTTGAGAGATATGAAGTCTCCAACAAGTTCTGTAGCTAAAATATGGAGGAGAATCGCTCAACTAGTGAGCATGTGCTCAGATTGTCTGGGTACTACAATCGCTTGAATCAAGTGGGAGCTAATCTTCCAGATAAGATAGTGATTGACAGAATTCTCTAGTCACCATCACCAAGTTAGTAGAACTTCGTGATGAACTATAGTATGCAAGGGATGACGAAAACGACTCCCGAGCTTTTCATGATGATGAAATCGATGAAGGTAGAAATCAAGAAAGAGCATCAAGTGTTTATGGTTGACAAGATCACTAGTTTCAAGAAAAGGGCAAAGGAAAAAAGGGGAACTTCAAGAAAAACAGCAAGCAAGTTGCTGCTCAAGTGAAGAATCCCAAGTCTGGTCCTAAGCCTGAGACTAAGTGCTTCTACTGCAAAGGGACTGGTCACTGGAAGCGGAACTACCCCAAGTGATTGGCGGATAAGAAGGATGGCAAAGTGAACATAAGTATATTTGATATACATGTTATTGATGTGTACTTTACTAGTGTTTATAGCAACCCCTCAGTATTAGATACTAGTTTAGTTGCTAAGATAAGTAACTCGAAACGGGAGTTGCAGAATAAACAGAGACTAGTTAAGGGTGAAGTGACGATGTGTGTTGGAAGTGGTTCCAAGATTGATATGATCATCATCGCACACTCCCTATACTTTCGGGATTAGTGTTAAACCTAAATAAGTGTTATTTGGTGTTTGCGTTGAGCATGAATATGATTTGATCATGTTTATTGTAATACGGTTATTCATTTAAGTAAGAGAATAAATTGTTGTTCTGTTTACATGAATAAAACCTTATATGGTTACACACCCAATGAAAATGGTTCATTGGATCTCGATCGTAGTGATACACATATTCATAATATTGAAGCCAAAAGATGCAAAGTTAATAATGATAGTGCAACTTATTTGTGGCACTGCCGTTTAGGTCATATTAGTGTAAAGCGCATGAAGAAACTCCATGCCTATGGGATTTTGGAATCACTTGATTATGAATAACTTGGTGCTTGCGAACCATGCCTTATGGGCAAGATGACTAAAGACTCCGTTCTCCGGAACAATGGAGCGAGCAACAGATTTGTTGGAAATCATACATACTAATGTATGTGGTCCGATGAATATTAAAGCTCGCGACAAGTATCATTATTTTCTGACCTTCACAGATGATTTAAGCAGATATGCGTATATCTACTTGATGAAACATAAGTCTGAAAAGTTCAAAGTATTTCAGAGTGAAGTGGAAAATCATCGTGACAAGAAAATAAAGTTTCTACGATCTGATCGCAGAGACGAATATTTGAGTTATGAGTTTGGTTTTCAATTAAAACTATGTGGAATAGTTTCACAAATTCATGCCACCTGGAACACCATAGCATAATGGTGTGTCCGAACGTCATAACCGTACTTTATTAGATATGGTGCGGTCTATGATGTCTCTTACCGATCTACCACTATCGTTTTGGGGTTATGCATTAGAGACAGCTACATTCACGTTAAATAGGGCACCATCTAAATCCGTTGAGACGACACCGTATGAACTATGGTTTGGCAAGAAACCTAAGCTGTCGTTTCTTAAAGTTTGAGGTTGCAATGCTTATGTGAAAAAGTTTCAACCTGATAAGCTCTAACCCAAATCGAAGAAGTGCGTCTTCATAGGATACCCAAAAGAAAATGTTGGGTACACCTTCTATCACAGATCCAAAGGCAATATATTCGTTGCTTTGAATGGATCCTTTCTAGAGAAGGAGTTTCTCTCGAAAGAAGTGAGTGGGAGGAAAGTAGAACTTGATGAGGTAACTGTACCTGCTCCCTTATTGGAAAGTAGTTCATCACAGAAATTTGTTCCTGTGACTACTACACCAATTAGTGCGGAAGCTAATGATGATGATCATGTAACTTCAGATCAAGTTACTACCGAACCTCGTAGGTAAACCAGAGTGAGATCCGCACCAGAATGGCACGGTAATCCTGTTCTGGAGGTCATGTTACTTGACCATGACGAACCTACGAACTACGAGGAAGCGATGATGAGCCCAGATTCCGCGAAATGGTTTGAGGCCATGAAATCTGAGATATGATCCATGTATGAGAACAAAGTATGGACTTTGATGGATTTGCCCGATGGTCGACAAGCCATAGAAAATAAATGGATCTTCAAGAGGAAGACAGACGCTGATAGTAGTGTTACTATCTACAAAGCTAGAATTGTCGCAAAAGGTTTTCGACAAGTTCAAGGTGTTGACTATGATGAGAGTTTCTCACTCGTATCTATGCTTAAGTCTGTCTGAATCATGTTAGCAATTGCCGCATTTTATGAAATTTGGCAAATGGATAAACAAAACTGCATTCCTTAATGGATTTATTAAAGAAGAATTGTATACGATGCAACTATAAGGTTTTGTCGATCCTAAAGGTGTTAACAAAATATGCAAGCTCCAGCGATCCATCTATGGACTGGTGCAAGCATCTCGGAGTTGGAATATACGCTTTGATAAGTTGATCAAAGCATATAGTTCTATACAGACTTGCGGTGAAGCCTGTATTTACGAGAAAGTGAGTGGGAGCACTACATCATTTCTGATAAGTATATGTAAATGACATATTGTTGATCGGAAATAATGTAGAATTATTCTGCAAAGCATAAAGAAGTATTTGAAAGGAGTTTTTCAAAGAAGGACCTCGGTAAAGCTGCTTACATATTGAGCATCAAGATCTATAGAGATAGATCAAAACACTTGATAAGTTTTTTCAATGAGTCCATACCTTGACAAGATTTTGAAGTAGTTCAAAATGGAATAGTCAAAGAAGGAGTTCTTGCCTGTGTTACAAGGTGTGAAGTTGAGTAAGACTCAAAACCCGACCACGGCAGAAGATAGAAAGATAATGAAAGTCATTCCCTATGCCTCAGCCATAGGTTCTATAAAGTATGCCATGCTATGTACCAAATCTATTGTATACCCTACATTGTTTTTTTGGCAAGGGAGTACAATAGTGATCTAGGAGTAGATCACTAGACATCGGTCAAAATTATCCTTAATGGAATAAGGATATGTTTCTCGATTATGGAGGTGACAAAAAGGTTCGTCGTAAAAGGATTACGTCAATACAAGTATTTGGCACTGATCCAGATGACTCTAAGTCTTCACCTGGATACATATTGAAAGTGGGACAATTAGCTAAAGTAGCTCCGTGCAGAGCATTGTAGACATAGAAATTTGGAAAATACATACGGATCTGAATTTTGGCAGACTCGTTGACTAAGCTTCTCTCACAAGCAAAACATGATCACACCTTAGTACTCTTTGGGTGTTAATCACATATAGATGTGAACTAGATTACTGACTCTAGTAAACCGTTTGAGTGTTGGTCACATGACGATGTGAACTATGGATGTTAATCACATGGTGATGTGAACTATTGATGTTAAATCACATGGCGATGTGATCTAGATTATTGACTCTAGTGCAAGTGGGAGACTGAAGGAAATATGCCCTAGAGGCAATAATAAAGTTATTATTTATTTCCTTATTTCATGATAAATGTTTATTATTCATGCTAGAATTGTATTAACCGGAAACATAATACATGTGTGAATACATAGACAAACAGAGTGTCACTAGTATGCCTCTACTTGACTAGCTCGTTAATCAAAGATGGTTATGTTTCCTAACCATAGACATGTGTTGTCATTTGATTAACGGGATCACATCATTAGGAGAATGATGTGATTGACTTTACCCATTCCGTTAGCTTAGCACTCGATCGTTTAGTGTGTTGCTATTGCTTTCTTCATGACTTATACATGTTCCTATGACTATGAGATTATGCAACTCCCGTTTACCGGAGGAACACTTTGTGTGCTACCAAACGTCACAACGTAACTGGGTGATTATAAAGGAGCTCTACAGGTGTCTCCAAAGGTGAATGTTGGGTTGGCGTATTTCGAAATTAGGATTTGTCACTCTGATTGTCGGAGAGGTATCTCTGGGCCCTCTCGGTAATGCACATCACATAAGCCTTGCAAGCATTGCAACTAATGAGTTAGTTGCGAGATGATGTATTACGGAACGAGTAAATAGACTTGCCGGTAACGAGATTGAACTCGGTATTGAGATACCGACGATCGAATCTCGGGCAAGTAACATACCGATGACAAAGGGAACAACGTATGTTGTTATGCGGTCTGACCGATAAAGATCTTCGTCGAATATGTAGGAGCCAATATGGGCATCTAGGTCCCGCTATTGGTTATTGACCAGAGAGGTGTCTCGGTCATGTCTACATAGTTCTCGAACCCATAGGGTCCGCACGCTTAACGTTCGTTGACGATATAGTACTATGTGAGTTATGTATGTTGGTGACCGAATGTTGTTCGGAGTCCGGGATGAGATCACGGACATGATGAGGAACTCCGGAATGGTCCGGAGACAAAGTTTGATATGTGGGATAATAGTGTTTGCTCACCGGAAGGGTTCTGGAAATCACCGGAAGGGGTTCCGGATGTTTCCCGAAATGTTTGGGTACGAGAACACTTTATCTGGGCCAAAGGGGAAAGCCCACAAGGTTTTTGGAAAGGGCAAAAGGGAGTTTTGCGGAGTCCAGGCCCTGGCGTCTGGGTCCAGACGCCGGGAACCCTGGCGTCTAGCCCTGGAGTCCAAGAAGGACTCTTGCCTTTCGGGTGAAACCAACTTTGTGGAGGCTTTTACTCCAAGTTTCGACCCCAGGGCTCAACATATAAATAGAGGGCAGGGCTAGCACCAAAGACACATCAAGAAACACCAAGCCGTGTGCCGGTAACCCCGTCCCCTCTAGTTTATCCTCCGTCATAGTTTTCGTAGTGCTTAGGCGAAGCCCTGCGGAGATTGTTCTTCACCAACACCGTCACCACGCCGTCGTGCTGCCGGAACTCATCTACTACTTCGCCCCTCTTGCTGGATCGAGAAGGCGAGGACGTCACCGAGCCGAACGTGTGCAGAACTCGGAGGTGCCGTGCTTTCGGTACTTGGATCGGACGGACGTGAAGACGTACGACTACATCAACCGCGTTGATATAACGCTTTCGCGAACGGTTTATGAGGGTACGTAGACAACACTCTCCCCTCTCATTGCTATGCATCATCATGATCTTGCGTGTGTGTAGGAATTTTTTTGAAATTACTACGTTCCCCAACATATTGGTGGCCTCACGCAAGCTGCGGCACTACTTCCAAGGCCACCCCATCAAGGTCGTCTCAGCATAACCCTTGGAGAGGGTACTCAGGAGCCCCAACTCAGCTGGAAGGGTTGCTGAATGGAACACCGAGCTACAGGCATTTCAGCTAGAATTCAGTACGACCAGAGTCATCAAGGGAGCTGCGCTAGCGGATTTCGTGGCAGAATGGGCAAAAGCGCCGGGTCTCGAGGCAGGCGAAGACCGATCACTTTCCCCGGGAAGTGAAGCACCGGATGTACTTTGATGGGGCGTTCTCCCGACACGGTGCAAGAGCTGGCGCAGTGCTCGTATCCCCTACCCAGGACAAACTCTACTACGCCGTGCAACTTTGCTTCCACCACGGAGAAAAGGTATCCAACAACATAGCGGAGTACGAATGCCTAATAGCAGGCTTGAAGGCCGTAA
The DNA here is from genome assembly GCF_002162155.2 of Triticum dicoccoides. Lineage (NCBI taxonomy): Eukaryota > Viridiplantae > Streptophyta > Magnoliopsida > Poales > Poaceae > Triticum > Triticum dicoccoides. Next base: position 12,040,545 of record NC_041382.1, on the reverse strand, counting down.
CTGCCTTAGGGGTGAAGCGTCTCATCATCAAGGGCGATTCGCAGCTCCTGTCAACTTCTCCAACAAGACATACGAGCCAAAGGACGAGCACATGGAAGCCTACCTCGCTAAGGTCCGCAAGATGGAGAAACAGTTCTGGGGACTGGAGTTGCAGTATGTGCCTCGCGACACCAATCAAGAGGCTGATGATATTACCAAGAGGGCATCTAGGCGGCTGCCTCAGGAGCCTGGCGTCTTTGAGGAGCGGCTCTTCAAACCCTCGGCGGTGCCGTCGCTTTCGAGCACGGCAAAACCAAGGGAGGAGCTCCCTCAGGCGCCTGCCTCAGGAGCCCCGGTCTGCGGCCCAGCCTCGGGGGCACGCCTGCTCCTGGCTTTAGAGCCTCAGGAAGGGTGTTGGATCGCGGAGCTCAAGAACTACCTGATGCAAGGGACTCTGCCGGAGAATGAGGAGGAGGTGGAGCGTGTGGCGCGGCAGGCCACAGCTTATTGCATCAGGGATGGAGAGCTCTACAGGAAGCGACCGAATGACGTGTCCTTACATTGCATCTCCCGAGAGCAAGGGAAGGAGCTACTTGCGGACATACACGGCGGAGACTGCGGGCACCACTCGTCATCACGGACCCTCGTCGGCAAGGCGTTCCGTAGTGGATTCTATTGGCCCACAACACTCAACGACGCCATTGAGCTTGTGAAGGCTTGCGAGGCCTGCCAGTTTCATGCTAAGCAGATCCATCAGCCTGCGGGGGGTCTACAGACTATATCCCTCTCATGGCCGTTCGCAGTTTGGGGGCTCGACATTCTGGGCCCGTTTCCTCGGGCACTAGGGGGCTATCGCTACCTCTATGTCGCTGTGGACAAATTCACCAAGTGGGCTGAGGTGGAAGCCGTCCGCACAATTTCGGCAGGCTCAGCGGTCAAATTCATCAAGGGCCTCGTGAGCCGATTTGGGGTGCCCAACCGCATCATCACCGACAACGGTTCACAATTCACCATTAATCTCTTCAAAACGTACTGTGCTAACCTTGGAACGCAGATATGCACTACTAGGGAAAAGCCTAGCAGTAGCGCCGGTTTTTGGCCTATCAGTAGCGCGGGTAGGTGCGCTACTGATAAGGCTCTACAGCTAATGCTTAGCAGTAGCGCCTACATGCACTCGCTGCTGCTATATCTACTTAGTAGTAGCGCTTGCCTAGTCAAGCGCTACTGCTAATTACTAGTAGCGCTTTCGAAAACAATCGCTACTACTATCATTCCCTATTCCATTTCTCTTGAATTTTAGGTCGTATTCACATACCTGTATACAACTTTTCATATAGTAGCAATTTAGAGATTGTTTTTATATCATAATGAGTTATTAAATCACTAGGTGAAAGAACCTTGGATTAGTTTCAAGTGCATGGATCCAAAGTAACGAATGGTCACTTTGGATCCATCCATTTGAAACTAATCGGTGGTTCTTTCACCCAATGACATAATAACTTATCATCATCATCATAACATCATTAACAACTTTTCATAATAATACATCATTGTCACATAACTCCTAATAATCATCATTTTCATCCAATGTCATATAACAACTTCGTCACTAGTTATAATAACAACTCCTCCAGATCATCATCATAGTAATCATAATCACTACTCCTACTCAACATCACCATCAAGTCTAAGACATTGTAGTCATATATAAGCTAACCTACTCCTCTCTCCTAGCTAAAATACCATAAAACAGATAAACTGGTCCTTCACCATAATGGAGAATGGACATAAACCTATCTCCAACTTGTGGCTTGCGCACATTCATTTTGTCTCCAATTATTTGCGTGTGCGCATTCATCACTTTGCTCCATTCTTTGATTTTGAGCCTTCCATCATTTGAAGAAATCGAGTATGCAGTATAGTAAGCCTCCGAAGGAGTTGGTCGTAAGCTAACCATATGCATATCACCTTCGGTAAATAGCATATCAGGCACAACCTGCTTCGGGAGCCTCTGTTCAAAAATGGAGTAGTAACATATATAGTTAGCAATGGTTTACTTAAGAATAATGTATGCTATGAAGTTACCATCATTAACAAAATCTTACCAAGTTTTTGGCAATGAAGTTATCATCAAGCAATGTATGGACTAGTGGCACGTATATAGTATAATTTGGGCTGATAGAGTGACTGTTTTTGAAGGCCTCAACATCATCTATGAATGAGACAAGATAACCTTTCTCCTCACAATTAAGCTTGGAGTCATAGCTGTAGTATGTGTTGTCTACTACCTTCCGAGTATTTCTTGAAGATAAGAAATAAGCTGAAAATTATAAATAAATAAGTTTAGTACAGACGAACACCAAATAGTTTTAAATTAACAACATAAATTACCGAACTTAACAAATTAGTTTGGCAAACTCACATCTAGGCAAAACTGGAGGCATATCCACATCCACCCAGATGTCGATATCATCATCATCATCATAATCTTCGGGACGAATATCAAATCTTATTCGCATTCCCTCCTCAAATCCATATGACTTGCAGAGAGCTTCCCAATTAGAGCAACCAAAATGGGAGTGATCGACTGCATTGTAGAACATAACCAGAAACTCATAACCATGTTTAGTTCTTAAGTGAGCCCTCCTCGTCTCCACATTCTCAAAGTCATCTAAACCAAAACCAAGCTTCTCCAATACATATGGTCTAGCATGGCACGGGATGTACTAATCGAATTGAAAAAAAATCCATAAATTACACGTTGAACAAAAGAAGCACAAGTGACGATATTAATTACGATGAAATGCTTGTCGTTGCATACCGTACAAACATCGAAGGTCTCTTCCAGCTTCACGGTGAAAAACCTATCGTTTTGCAGGTGAGGAAACCTGTCGCACACACCTCGGTCATCGTAGCAGTACACACACTCTGGGATCCCATCGTCATCAGACATCTCCTGTGTTCAAAATTCAAAGATTATAACTCGACGGCAAAACCCAAAAAATACGGCATGACCTTTGCTAAAAAAGGACATATCGAGCGCCTGAAATTTGCCGGAACAGAAATTAATCAACACTCCGACAAAACATAGGCCACTTATCGATGGTCATTGCATTTCAATGGTTCAAAATATGAAAAAAACATTTGAAAATATCTTATATATAATCCTAACACTAAATAAACTAGTTTTATTAACTAATTACTAAATAAACTAGTTTTATTAACTACTTACTAAATAAACTAGTTCTATTAAGCACTTACTAAATAAACTAGTTCTATTAAGCACTTAATATAAATAAACTAGTTAGAATAATCACTTACTAAATAAACTAGTTACCTATGATTTGCACAAACAGAGACAAGGGAGGGAGGGAGGGAGGAGAGAGGAGGGGAAGGGGGCGGCCGGAGGAGGAGGAGGAGGGGCCGGCCG
>NC_041382.1:11970846-12036638 GCF_002162155.2 Triticum dicoccoides | reverse complement strand
TACCGGCGGAGGAGGGAGGAGGGGGCGGCCGTAGGCGGAGGGAGGAGGAGGGAGGAGGGCACGGTGGGAGGAGGAGGGACGGAAGGAGGGAGTACCTCGGTGGCGGACGGACGCCGGCGGCCGGCGGCGGCGACGAACGACAACGGTTATCGGCGCGGGCGGGAGTGACTGAGAGAGGGAGAGTGAGTGAGAGAGACAGGGTCGGCCATATGTGTGGGGATAAGGTAGGGTTAGTAGTAGCGCGGGCATGAGAAAGCGCTACAGCTAAGGAGAATAGCAGTAGCGCCGTAAGGCATAAGGCGCTACTGCTATAACTAGCTGGACGGCGAGGTCATGGCAATGGGAGCAGCAACGCGGTTTAGAGATGATGCGCTACTGCTATTTTCTATTCAGTAGCGTGTTCTCCCGGAACGCGCTGCTGCTAAATAGCAGTAGCGTCGTATTTTGAAGAGGGCTGCTGGTAATATTCTGTGTATAAGGTTTTCCCTAGTAGTGATGCTACGCTCCGGTAGCACACCCCTAGAGCAACGGCCAGGCCGAGCGGGCCAACGCGGAGGTCCTGAGGGGCCTCAAAGCCAGGACCTTCAAGAACAAGCTGGAAGCCTGTGGCAGGGCCTGGTACAACGAGCTCCAGTCCGTGCTATGGTCAATCCGCATGACAGCGACCAAGCCGACTGGCGAGACCCCGTTCTTCCTCGTCTATGTTGTAGAGGCTGTTCTCCCTCATGAAGTCAGGTGTCGCTCTGCGCGGGTCCTGGCATTCGATGAGGCTCAGCAGGACGCCATGCGGGGGACGAATCTCGTGCTGGGGGAGGAACGCCGTCGGGAAGCCGCACTGCGAGAGGCAAGGTACCAACAGGCGCTACGGTGATACCACTGCCGCAACATCCGCCCCAGGACCCTTGAGGTAGGGGATCTCGTGATCAGACAGGTTCTCTCCAGGGAGGGGCTGCACAAGCTCTCTCCCATGTGGGAGGGCCCGTTCAAGGTTGTTCATGTTTCCAGGTCTGGCTCCGCGCGCTTGGAGACTCCGGAGGGAGTACCCATCCAGAACGCATGGAACATTCAACATCTCCGGAGGTTCTACCCCTGAGCGAGGCCTAGCGCCAAGGAAAGGCTCGGTGCCTGTGAAGCTATCGCATTTTGGGAAAGGCCCGGTGCCTGTGAAGAAGGCCAATGCCTGTGAAGCTATCGCGTTTTGGGAAAGGCCCGGTGCCTGTGAAGAAGGCCAATGCCTGTGAAGCTGCTGCGTTTTGGGAAAGGCCCGGTGCCTGTGAAGAAGGCCAATGCCAGTCAAGATATTGCGTTTTGGGAAAGGCCCAGTGCCTGTGAAGAAGGCGAATGCCTGTGAAGCTGCTGCGTTTTGGGAAAGGCCCGGTACTTCTGAAGAAGGCAAATGCCCATGAAGCTCGCCGCCCGTGGCACTCTCACGTAATAATGAGTGGGGCTGTACACGTCCCGGAGTCTCCGGAGTGCCGCCCTCGGGCCTCGGGGGCTCCCGCCCATGCCAAGTGGCAGCACTTAGCTCCGCACTGGTGAGAAGACGTCGAAGACTAGAATAGGTGCTGGACGCGGCTTTCCCATTTTCTTTCTGCAGTTGGCTTGTTTATTCCCGTTTGAAGTTTTATTGGAGTTGCTGACATTCCTGGCTTGTGACTCTTTGTCTTTCTCGCTTGCTTGCCTCGTTTTCTCTAGCACAAGTCTCGCGAGGGAGTCGCGGGCGCCCTCGCGAGTGTTTTCTGCCCCGATCATTTGGAGCTTCCCTATCCGAGTCCTCTGCGGGAGCACCTCTCCCAGTCTGTGTCCCACGGGCATCGCGACACGAGTGCAGGACCTAGGATGATCGCCCCCACAACCAAGACCGTAAGCTACCCCTCTAACTAATCCTTGCAGGGCATGAAGTGCACGGCGAGGCCTTAGTCTTCGGAGGCGAGGGCCGCGTCCAGCTCCACCAAGCTCAAATGACTCCCGCACATGGACACGCAGCACAGAACATAGCGCAGAAATGACAAAAGCAACGCGACACTTGACAGCAACAGTTCTAACATGGCCCCACGGGGCCCTGTACTAACTTCTTCTTACGCAGGAAAGGAAGGAAGCAAAATGGACACGACCTGTCCAACACCAACCTACAGCAAAAAGCTCGAGTGCTCCTGGGGATCAGGCGGACGCCTCCTCTCGCTTCACCAGGGCGCGCCGGCGGGTGGACCCGCTGCCTTCACCCAGGCGGGTGCGACGGCGCGGGGGCTGGTCGCGGCCACCGCTGGAGGAGCTGCTGCATGAGGGAGAGTCGCCGAAACTTGGCGAACCCCGAGCAACGCCGCCTGTATGCCAGTCGCCATCTTCATCCTGGTTAGTGCCGGGGCTGGGCAGGCGGCCGCGGTCGTCGTCTTCAGGGCAGCACCCGGCACGGCGACCATGTTCCCCAAACACCCTCACGTAGAGGGTGGCGTCGCCATCGAACTTGAAGTACAGGGTACACCACCGGCCCAGGGCGCACGCGCGGACAAACGTTTTTCAGCCGCGCGTCAGGGCCCCGTTCCCAGAGATGGAGACCTCCAGCGAAGCCCAGGAGGCCCTGCTACAGCAGCCGTCTGCCTGGAGCCAGAAGCCGCACCGAGCGCTGGCCGACAGTTCTTCTACAAAGAAACGTGGGAGCTAGAGCCGGGTGCTGGATGGGTCCGCCGACCACACGACGAACTCCGGAAGCACCTCTGCAGAGCGGAAGCGTGGTCTAGGGGGCCGCACTCACGGCGTGCCCCCCGTCGACAACCGGGCGCTCACCACCACGCAGGGAACCGCCTCCATGACCGCGGGAGGCTACCATGGGGACCGTGGTGTACTTGCGAGGGCGGCCTCGGCCGCGCTTGGTCGGTGGAGTGTCAGGTCCTGCCCGGCGGGCCTTTACTTTCTCCGCGGCCGAGAATCTCTTTGGGGCCATGGGGACGGCGATTAGCCAAGAAGAAGAAAAGGAGCAGCAAGAAGGGATGGACTGAAGGGGCTCGCCCAGCCCCGTACTTATAGCCAAAGGAGGCCAACCACCGAGCACCACGATCACAGGTAATCATGACCGGTTTCTCTGCATGCAGGGACTTGTCAAGTCGTGCGGTCGCCGAGGCATCGTGGCAAGCGCATACACCCACGTCTAGTCAACCGCCACGCGGCACCCAAGGCAGGGGTACCTCGCGAGGAGGTGGAGAGATCAAGGCAGGGGTACCTCGCGAGGAACCCGTGACGCAAGCCATGACGATTGAGACCAGGCGGGCGCCAGGCGGCTGCCGGCCTGCGTAGTGTCCTTGTTTCCCCCTTGGTGCAAAGGGGGCAAGCACAGGCCAAGGCATCGGGCAAAGGTTGCCATTCCGGTGCAACAAGACCAAGACCAGCAGAGCGGCAAGACGGAGGTCACCGTGGAGCCCAAGACGGCGTCATCACAAGTGCTTTTGGCAGCCGAAGACCACCTTTGGTCAGGATAACTTGTACTATATGTTCCCCGTCAAAATGGCCAAGTGTTGGTGCCCTTCCCGCTCATTATTTGGGGAGACCCCCAGCGCCTCTATAAATAGATCTAGCCACCACAGAGTAGGAGGACCGCAGACCGGGGCTCCTGAGGCAGGCGGCTGAGGGAGCTCCTCCCTTGGTTGTGCCGTGCTCGACAGCGACGGCACCGCCGAGGGTTTGAAGAGCCGCTCCTCAAAGACGCCAGGCTCCAGAGGCAGCCACCTAGATGCCCTCTTGGCCATGTCATCAGCCTCCTGATTGGTGCCGCGAGGCACATGCTGCAACTCCAGTCCCCAGAACTGTTTCTCCATCTTGCGGACCTCAACGAGGTAGGCTTCCATGTGCTCGGCCTTTGGCTCGTATATCTTGTTGGAGAAGTTGACGAGGAGCTGCGAATTGCCCTTGATGATGAGGCGCTTCACCCCTAAGGCAGTTGCGGCCTTCAAGCCCGCTATTAGGTCTTCGTAATCCGCTATGTTGTTGGAGACCTTTTTGTTGGGGAACGTAGTAATTTCAAAAAAATTCCTATGCACACGCAAGATCATGGTGATGCATAGCAATGAGAGGGGAGAGTGTGATCTACGTACCCTTGTAGATCGACAACGGAAGCGTTTGGTTGATGTAGTCGTACGTCTTCACGGCCCGACCGATCAAGCACCGAAACTACGACACCTCCGAGTTTTAGCACATGTTCAGCTCGATGACGATCCCCGGACTCTGATCCAGCAAAGTGTCGGGCAAGAGTTCCGTCAGCACGACGGCGTGGTGACGATCTTGATGTACTACTATCACAGGTCTTCGCCTAAGCACCGCTACAATATTATCGAGGACCATGGTGGCAGGGGGCGCCGCACACGGCTAAGAATATGATCACGTGGATCAACTTGTGTGTCTCTGGGGTGCCCCTGCCTCCGTTTATAAAGGTTCAAGGGGGGGAGGGCGGTGCGGCCGGCCTAGAGGTGGCGCGCCAGGAGGAGTCCTACTCCCTCTGGGAGTAGGGTCTCCCCCCCCAATCCTAGTTGGAATAGGATTCGCGGAGGGGGGAAAAGAGAAAGGGGGCCGGCCCCCTCTCCTTGTCCTATTCGGACCAAGGGAGGGGAGGGGCGCGCGGCCCATCTTAGGCTGCCTCTTCTCTTTTACACTAAGGCCCACTAAGGCTCATATAGCTCCCGGGGGGTTCCGGTAACCTCCCGGTACTCCGGTAAAATCCCGATTTCACCCGGAACACTTCCGATATCGAAACATAGGCTTCCAATATATCAATATTTATGTCTCGACCATTTCGAGACTCCTCGTCATGTCCGTGATCACACCCGGGACTCTGAACAACCTTCAGTACATAAAAACGTATGAACTCATAATATAACTGTCATCGAAACCTTAAGCGTGCGGACCCTACGGGTTCGAGAACAATGTAGACATGATCGAGACATGTCTCCGGTCAATAACCAATAGCGGGACCTGGATGCCCATATTGGCTCCTACATATTCTACGAAGATCTTTATCGGTCAGACCGCATAACAACATACGTTGTTCCCTTTGTCATCGGCATGTTACTTGCCCGAGATTCGATCGTCGGTATCCAATACCTAGTTCAATCTCGTTAGCGACAAGTCTCTTTACTCGTTCCGTAATACATCATCTCGCAACTAACTTATTAGTTGCATTGCTTGCGAGGCTTAAGTGATGTGCATTACCGAGAGGGCCCAGAGATACCTCTCCGACGAACGGAGTGACAAATCCTAATCTCGAAATACGTCAACCCAACATGTACCTTTGGAGACACCTGTAGAGCTCCTTTATAATCACCCAGTTACGTTGTGACGTTTGGTAGCACACAAAGTGTTCCTCTGGTAAACGGGAGTTGCATAATCTCATAGTCATAGGAACATGTATAAGTCATGAAGAAAGCAATAGCAACATACTAAACGATCGAGTGCTAAGCTAACGGAATGGGTCAAGTCAATCACATCATTCTCCTAATGATGTGATCCCGTTAATCAAATAACAACTCTTTGTCTATGGTTAGGAAACATAACCATCTTTGATTAACGAGCTAGTCAAGTAGAGGCATACTAGTGACACTCTGTTTGTCTATGTATTATGTTTCCGGTTAATACAATTCTAGCATGAATAATAAACATTTATCATGATATAAGGAAATAAATAATAACTTTATTATTGCCTCTAGGGTATATTTCCTTCAGTCTCCCACTTGCACTAGAGTCAATAATCTAGATCACATCGCCATGTGATTTAACATCAATAGTTCACATCTTTATGTGATTGGTTCACATCTCCATGTGACTAACACCTAAATGGTTTACTAAATTCAATAATCTAGTTCACATCGCTATGTGATTAGGACCCAAAAAGTGATCATGTTTTGCTTGTGAGAGAAGTTTAGTCAACAGGTCTGCCACATTCAGATCCGCATGTATTTTGCAAATTTCTATGTCAACAATGCTCTGCATGGAGCTACTCTAGCTAATTGCTCCCACTTTCAATATGTATCCAGATTGAGACTTAGAGTCATCTGGATCAGTGTCAAAACTTGCATCGACGTAACCCTTTACGACGATCCTTTTGTCACCTCCATAATCGAGAAACATATCCTTATTCCACTAAGGATAATTTCGACCGCTGTCCAGTGATCTACTCCTAGATCACTATTGTACTCCCTTGCCAAAATTAGTGTAGGGTATACAATAGGTCTGGTACACAGCATGGCATACTTTATAGAACCTATGGCCAAGGCATAGGGAATGACTTTCATTCTCATTCTATTTTCTGCCGTGGTCGGGCTTTGAGTCTTACTCAACCTCACACCTTGTAACACAGGCAAGAATTCTTTCTTTGACTGTTCCATTTTGAACTACTTCAAAATCTAGTCAAGGTATGTACTCATTGAGAAAACTTATCAAGCGTCTTGATCTATCTCTATAGATCTTGATGCTTAATATGTAAGCAGCTTCACCGAGGTTTTCTTTGAAAAAATCCTTTCAAACACTCCTTTATGCTTTGCAGAATAATCCTACATTATTTCCGATCAACAATATGTCGTACACATATACTTATCAGAAATGCTGTAGTGCTCCCACTCACTTTCTTGTAAATACAGGCTTCACCGCAAGTCTGTATAAAACTATATGCTTTGATCAACTTATCAAAGCTTATATTCCAACTCCGAGATGCTTGCACTAGTCCATAGATGGATCGCTGGAGCTTGCAGATTTTGTTAGCACCTTTAGGATTGACAAAACCTTCTGGTTGTATCATATACAACTCTTCTTTAAATCCATTAAGGAATGTAGTTTTTTTTATCCATTTGCCAGATTTCATAAAATTGCGGCAATTGCTAACATGATTTGGACAGACTTAAGCATCGATACGAGTGAGAAACTCTCATTGTAGTCAACACCTTGAACTTGTTGAAAACCTTTTGCGACAATTCTAGCTTTGTAGATAGTAACACTACTATCCGTGTCTGTCTTCCTCTTGAAGATCCATTTATTATCAATGGCTTGCCGATCCTCGGGCAAGTCCACCAAAGTCCACACTTTGTTCTCATACATGCATCCTATCTCAGATTTCATGGCCTCAAACCATTTCGCGGAATCTAGGCTCATCATCGCTTCCTCATAGTTCGCAAGTTCGTCATGGTCTAGTAACATGACTTCCAGGATAGGATTACCGTACCACTCTAGTGCGGATCTCACTCTGGTTAACCTACGAGATTCGGTAGTAACTTGATCTGAAGTTACATGATCATTATCATTAGCTTCCTCACTAATTGGTGTAGTAGTCACGGGAACAGATTTCTGTGATGAACTACTTTACAATAAGGGAGAAGGTACAATTACCTTATCAAGTTCTACTTTCCTCCCACTCACTTCTTTCGAGAGAAACTCATTCTCTAGAAAGGATCCATTCTCAGCAACGAACATCTTGCCTTCGGATCTGTGATAGAAGGTGTACCCAACATTTTTATTTTGGGTATCCTATGAAGACGCACTTCTCCGATTTGGGTTTGAGCTTATCAGGTTGAAATTTTTTCACATAAGCATTGCAACCTCAAACTTTAAGAAACGACAGCTTAGGTTTCTTGTCAAACCATAGTTCATACAGTGTCGTCTCAACGTATTTAGATGGTGCCCTTTTTTTCGTGAATGCAGCTGTCTCTAATGCATAACCCCAAAACTATAGTGGTAAATCGGTAAGAAACATCATAGATTGCACTATATCCAATAAAGTACGGTTATGATGTTCGAACACACTATTATGCTGTGGTGTTCCAGGTGGCATGAATTTGTGAAACTATTCCACGTAGTTTTAATTGAAGACCAAACTCGTAACTCAAATATTTGTCTCCGCGATCAGATCGTAGAAACCTTATTTTTCTTGTTACGATGATTTTCCACTTTACTCTGAAATTCTTTGAACTTTTCAAATGTTTCAGACTTATGTTTCATCAAGCAGATATACCCATATCTGCTCAAATCGTATGTGAAGGTCAGAAAATAACGATACCCGCCGCGAGCTTCAACACTCATCGGATCGCATACATCAGTATGTATTATTTCCAATAAGTCAGTTGCTCGCTCCATTGTTCTGGAGAACGGAGTCTTTAGTCATCTTGCCCATAAGGCATGGTTCGCAAGCACCAAGTGATTCATAATCAAGTGATTCCAAAATCCCATCAGCATGGAGTTTCTTCATGCGCTTTACGCCAATATGACCTAAACGGCAGTGCCACAAATAAGTTGCACTATCATTATTAACTTTGCATCTTTTGGTTTCAATATTATGAATATGTGTATCACTACGATCGAGATCCAATGAACTATTTTCATTGGGTGTGTAACCATATAAAGTTTTATTCATGTAAACAGAACAAAAATTTATTCTTTTACTTAAATGAATAACCGTATTACAATAAACATGATCAAATCATATTCATGCTCAACGCAAACACCAATTAACACTTATTTAGGTTCAACACTAATCCCGAAAGTATAGGGAGTGTGCGATGATGATCATATCAATCTTGGAACCACTTCCAACACACATCGTCACTTCACCCTTAACTAGTCTCTGTTCATTTTGCAACTCCCGTTTCAAGTTACTACTCTTAGCAATTGAACTAGCATCAAATACTGAGGGGTTGCTATAAACACTAGTAAAGTACACATCAATAACATGTATATCAAATATACTTATGTTCACTTTGCCATCCTTCTTATCCGCCAATCACTTGGGGTAGTTCCGCTTCCAGTGACCAGTCCCTTTGCAGTAGAAGCACTTAGTCTCAGGTTTAGGACCAGACTTGGGCTTCTTCACATGAGCAGCAACTTGCTTGCTGTTTTTCTTGAAGTTCCCCTTTTCCCTTTGCCCTTTTCTTGAAACTAGTGATCTTGTCAACCATCAACACTTGATGCTCTTTCTTGATTTCTACCTTCATCGATTTCATCATCATGAAAAACTCGGGATTCGTTTTCGTCATCCCTTGCATACTATAGTTCATCACAAAGTTCTACTAACTTGTTGATGGTGACTAGAGAATTCTGTCAATCACTATCTTATCTAGAAGATTAACTCCCACTTGATTCAAGCGATTGTAGTACCCAGACAATCTGAGCACATGCTCACTAGTTGAGCGATTCTCCTCCATCTTTTAGCTATAGAACTTGTTGGAGACTTCATATCTCTCAACTCGGGTATTTGCTTGAAATATTAACTTCAACTCCTAGAACATCTCATATGGTCCATGACGTTCAAAACGTCTTTGAAGTCCCGATTCTAAGCCGTTAAGCATGGTGCACTAAACTCTCAAGTAGTCATCATATTTAGCTAGCCAAACGTTCATAACGTCAGCATCTGTTCCTGCAATAGGTCTGTCACCTAGCGGTGCATCAAGGACATAATTCCTCTATGCAGCAATGAGGATAAACCTCAGATCACGGATCCAATCCGCATCATTGCTACTAACATCTTTCAACACAATTTTCTCCTGGACTAAGTTCATGATAAATTAGATATGCTAATACTACCAGGACTAAGTTCATGATAAATTAAAATCCAATTAATCATATTACTTAAGAACTCCCACTTAGATAGACATCCCTCTAATCCTCTAAGTGATTACGTGATCCAAATCAACTAAACCATGTCCGATCATCACGTGAGATGGAGTAGTTTCATTGGTGAACATCACTATGTTGATCATATCTACTATATGATTCACGCTCGACCTTTCGGTCTCCGTGTTCCGAGGCCATATCTGTATATGCTTGGCTCGTCAAGTATAACCTGAATATTCCGCGTGTGCAACTGTTTTGCACCCGTTGTATTTGAACGTAGAGCCTATCACACCCGATCATCACGTGGTGTCTCAGCACGAAGAACTTTCGCAACGGTGCATACTCAGGGAGAACACTTCTTGATAATTAGTGAGAGATCATCTTAAAATGCTACCGTCAAACTAAGCAAAAATAAGATGTATAAAAGATAAACATCATATGCAATCAAAATATGTGACATGATATGGCCATCATCATCTTGCTTCTTTGATCTCCATCTCCAAAGTACTGTCATGATCACCATCATCACCGGTGCGACACATTGATCTCTATCATCTTGATCTATATCAATGTGTCGTCACGTGGTCGTCTCGCCAACAATTGCTCTCGCAACTATTGCTATCGCATAGCGATAAAGTAAAGCAATCATTGGACGCTCGCATCTTATGCAATAGAGAGACAACCATAAGGATTTTGCTAGTTGTTGATAACTTCAACAAAACATGATCATCTCATACAACAACTTATATCTCATCATGTCTTGACCATATCACATCACAACATGCCCTGCAAAAACAAGTTAGACGTCCTCTACTTTGTTGTTGCAAGTTTTACGTGGCTGCTACGGGCTTAGCAAGGACCGTTCTTACCTACGCATCAAAAACCACAACGATAGTTTGTCAAATTGGTGCTGTTTTAACCTTCGCAAGGACCGGGCGTAGCCACACTCGGTTCAACTAAAGTTGGAGAAAATGTCACCCGCAAGCCACCTATGTGCAAAGCACGTCGGGAGAACCGGTCTCGCGTAAGCATACGCGTAATGTCGGTCCGGTCCGCTTCATCCAACAATACGGCCGAACCAAAGTATGACATGCTGGTAAGCAGTATGACTTATATCGCCCACAACTGACTTGTGCTCTACTCGTGCATATAACATCAACACATAAAACCTAGGCTCGGATGCCACTGTTGGGGAACGTAGTAATTTCAAAAAAATTCCTACGCACACGCAAGATCATGGTGATGCATAGCAACGAGAGGGGAGAGTGTGATCTACGTACCCTTGTAGATCGACAACGGAAGCGTTTGGTTGATGTAGTCATATGTCTTCACAGCCCGACCGATCAAGCACCGAAACTACGACACCTCTGAGTTTTAGCACATGTTCAGCTTGATGACGATCCCCAGACTCCGATCCAGCAAAGTGTCGGGGAAGAGTTCCGTCAGCACGGCGGCGTGGTGACGATCTTGATGTACTACTGTCGCAGGTCTTCGCCTAAGCACCGCTACAATAGTATCAAGGACTATGGTGGCAGGGGGCGCCGCACACGGCTAAGAATATGATCACGTGGATCAACTTGCGTGTCTCTGGGGTGCCCCTGCCTCCGTATATAAAGGTTCAAGGGGGGAGGGGTGCGGCCGGCCTAGAGGTGGCACGCTAGGAGGAGTCCTACTCCATCTGGGAGTAGGATCCCCCCCCAATCGTAGTTGGAATAGGATTCGCGGAGGGGGGAAAAGAGAAAGGGGGCCGGTCCCCTCTCCTTGTCCTATTCGGACCAAGGGAGGGGAGGGGCGCGCGGCCCATCTTAGGCTGCCTCTTCTCTTTTCCACTAAGGCCCACTAAGGCCCATATAGCTCCCGGGGGGTTCCGGTAACCTCCCGGTACTCCGGTAAAATCCCGATTTCACCCGGAACACTTCCGATATCCAAACATAGGCTTCCAATATATCAATCTTTATGTCTCGACCATTTCGAGACTCCTCGTCATGTCCGTGATCACATCCGGGACTCCGAACAACCTTCGGTACATCAAAATGTATGAGCTCATAATATAACTGTCATCGAAACCTTAAGCGTGTGGACCCTACGGGTTCGAGAACAATGTAGACATGACCGAGACATGTCTCCGGTCAATAACCAATACCGGGACCTGGATGCCCATATTGGCTCCTACATATTCTACGAAGATCTTTATTGGTCAGACCGCATAACAACATACGTTGTTCCCTTTGTCATCGGCATGTTACTTGCCCAAGATTCGATCGTCGGTATCCAATACCTAGTTCAACCTCGTTACCGGCAAGTCTCTTTACTCGTTCCGTAATACATCATCTCGCAACTAACTCATTAGTTGCATTGCTTGCAAGGCTTAAGTGATGTGCATTACCGAGAGGGCCCAGAGATACCTCTCCGACGATCGGAGTGACAAATCCTATTCTCGAAATACGTCAACCCAACATGTACCTTTGGAGACACCTGTAGAACTCCTTTATAATCACCCAGTTACGTTGTGACGTTTGGTAGCACACAAAGTGTTCCTCCGGTAAACGGGAGTTGCATAATCTCATAGTCATAGGAACATGTATAAGTCATGAAGAAAGCAATAGCAACATACTAAACGATCAAGTGCTAAGCTAACGGAATGGGTCAAGTCAATCACATCATTCTCCTAATGATGTGATCCTGTTAATCAAATAACAACTCTTTGTCTATTGTTAGGAAACATAACCATCTTTTATTAACGAGCTAGTCAAGTAGAGGCATACTAGTGACACTCTGTTTGTCTATGTATTCACACATGTATTATGTTTCCGGTTAATACAATTCTAGCATGAATAATAAACATTTATCATGATATAAGGAAATAAATAGTAACTTTATTATTGCCTCTAGGGCATATTTCCTTCACTTTTCTCCGTGCTGGAAGCAAAGTTGCACGGCGTAGTAGAGTTTGTCCTGGGTAGGGGATACGAACACTGCGCCAGCTCCCGCACCGTGTCGGGAGAACGCCCCATCAAAGTACACGACCCAGCCATCTGGTGCTTCACTTCCCGAGGAAAGTGATCGGTCTTCGCCTGCCTCGAGACCCGGCGCTTCTGCCCATTCTGCCACAAAATCCGCTAGCGCGGCTCCCTTGATGACTCTGGTCGTACTGAATTCTAGCTGAAATGTCTGTAGCTCAATGTTCCATTCATTAACCCTTCCAGCTGAGTTGGGGCTCCTGAGTACCCTCTCCAAGGGGTATGCCGACACGACCTTGATGGGGTGGCCTTGGAAGTAGTGCCGCAGCTTGCGTGAGGCCACCAATAGCGCGAGGAGGAGCTTTTGAGGCATGGGGTACCGCGCCCTCGCGTCCCGTAGCACTGTGCTGACGAAATACACGGGGTGCTCGACGAGGTTGAGGGTGCTGGCACTGCTTGCGTCCTCTAGAAGGGGCCTCTTGAGACGATGGAGCTCCCAGTTCTTGGTCGCCTGAAGGGGCCTCTCCTGCTCCGGGTGCGTTCTCCTGCTGCGGCTATTCCTTTCCGGCTGCGGTTGCGGCCTTCGCGAGGCCCTCCTAGCTCTTCTTTGCTTCAGTTCGGACGGTTGATGTGGTCTTGGCACAACGCTCCTCCCTGACCGCTACCAGGGCTGTGCTAGCGGAGTAGGGGGTGGCCGCAAGGTAGAGCACCAGGGGATCCCGAGGACGCGGAGCTACCATCACTGATGGACTGGTAAGGTACCTCTTGAGGTCTTGGAATGCCTTGTCGGCCTCTTCAGTCCATTCGAAGGGGCCCTTTTTCTTCATCAGCTTGAAGAAGGGCAGCGCTCGTTCCCCCAGCTTCTGCATTTCTCTGAGGGTCCTTGGCGGGCTCATGTCTTCGACTGCCTTGACCTTCTCCGGGTTGGCCTCGATGCCCCTGTACTGGGATACGAGGAAATCCAGGAGCTTGCCTGAGGGGACTCCAAACACGCACTTCTCCGAGTTGAGCCGTAGGTCCACTTCGTTGAGGCTCACGAAGGTTTCTTCCAGGTCCTGTATCAGGGTCCTTGCCTCACGAGACTTCACCACAATGTCATCGACGTAAGCTTCTGCGTTCCTCCCGAGCTGCCAGCCTAAGGCGATGTGCATCAGCCGCTGAAAGGCCGCGCCTGCGTTGCGCAACCCAAACAGCATGCACGTATAGCAGTACACTCCACACGGGGTCAGGAAGGCCGTCTTCTCCACGTCTTCTACCGCCATCTTGATATGGTGATAGCCCGAGAAGGCATCTAGGAAGCACAATAGGTCACACTCTGCGGTGGAGTCGACTATCTGGTCAATGCGGGGGAGCGGAAATGGATCCTGCGGGCAGGCCTTGTTGAGGTTGGTGAAGTCGACGCACATGCGCTCCTTTCCTCCCTTTTTCGGCACAACGACCGGATTAGCCAGCCAATCAGGGTAGCGGACCTCGCGGATAACTCCTGCCGCCTCTAGCTTCCGGGTCTCTTGAACGATGAAAGCTTGTTTCTCAGTAGACTGCCGCCTTGCCTTCTGCTTCACGGGGCGGACATTGGGGCACACGTTGAGGTGATGCTCAATCACTTCCCTTGGGACCCCTGCTAACTAATCAGGTTCCCACGCAAACACCTTCTTGTTCGCACGCAGGAAACCGATCAGGGCTTTCTCTTGCTCGGGCTCGAGGTTGGCCCCTATGGTGAAGGTGGTGCTAGCGGACCCGTCCTTGTCGACTGGTACCTGCTTGGTTTCTGCCTTGTCTTGGGTGAACAACTACTTCTTTTTAGACGACGCAGCCCCCTTGGGCTCAAGGGCGTCCGTGCCAGTGGGCTGCGCCACCGCGGCCGCCCTGAAAACAAGTTGGAGCACCTGCAGCGCATCCCTTGTGTCTCCTGACACGGTGGGGACGCCGCTGCTCCCAGGCATCTTCATGAGGTTGTACACCGGATGAGTTGCTTCCATGAGCCGAGCCAGGGCCGGATAGCCGAGGATGGCGTTGAAGGGGAGGCCGATGGGGGCGATGTCGAAGTCGATCAGCTCTGTGCGGAAGTTGTCGCAGGTGCCGAAGGTCACTGGGAGGCGGTGGAACCGGCTCCGACGCCCGAGAAAGGCCTGCTGGGTCGAAGCCGCTCCAGCGGCACGTGGAGGAGGCTGAAGGCCTCCACCGAGAGCACGTTGAGGCCGGCACCACCGTCGATGAGGGTCCTGGTGACGGCCACTTGGCAGATGGTGGGGCTGCACAGCATCGGGAGCGTGCCCGAACCAATGGGGTTGAAGGGGTGGTCCTCCGAGTCGAAGTTTAGATCGGCCTCGAGCGCCACCCAGCCTGGGGGGGCTTCTCGGTGCTTGGACGCGGTGTTGATACGGGTGAACGGCTTGACGTGATGGCTCGAGGGTGGTTCCTAGGAGCCACCCAAGAGAGCTGCGACGACGGGCGGAGCTGGTGCGGCGAAACGGGCGAGGAAAAGGTCACGCAGCTCCTCCCAGAAGGTGATAGAGGCCATCGGCAGGTGGAGGAGCCACGCGCGTGGGATGTCGGTGAGGGCCATGGGTGACTAGTTGGCCATCACCCGATCGTTGCTCCCGGCTCTGAGGATGACCTCCTCGTACGCCAGGAGGAAAACCATCGGGTCCGTCGCGCCGTCGTAGCGCGGCGACGTCTCGGGCCTGAACTTGTGCGGCCACTACACCTGTCGCATGGCGGGGGCCAAGGCCCGGAGCCCCCTGGCCTTGGTGTCGACATCCGTTGCTGGAGCGGGCGGCACGTTGTCCGCCATGAGGGCGGGATGCGATGTTGGGGGAGAGCGGGTCGTCAGGAGGGAGGACTCCGGCGCACCCCTACGTGGCGTGCCAAATGTCGGATTTCGGGTTCCGGCAGACCCTTGAGGTTCAGACACTGGGGTGCTCACGGAGATCTCTCCCCTGCCGATCTACGTCCAGTCTCCTCGCGTGATCTAAACTGGAAAACAACAAGCAACACTGGGGACACAAGGATTATACTGGTTCGGGCCACCGTTGTGGTGTAATACCCTACTCCAGTGTGTGGTGTGGTGGATTGCCTCATGGGCTGATGATGAATAGTACAAGGGAAGAACAGCCTCGCGAGAGGTGTTCTTGAGCTGGCGCGATGAACTGCTATGGTGAGTTTCGTCGCCTCTCTCTCTCTCTCTCTCTCTCTCTCTCTCTCTACTAGGGGCCTACCAGATCTCCCTCCCTCTGCTCTCTGGTGGCTAGTTCTATTTATAGAAGCCCTGGTCCTCTCGCCAAATAATGAGCGGGAAGGGCACCAACGCTTGGCCATTTTGAAGGGGAACATATAGTACAAGTTATCCTGACCAAAGGTGGTCTTCGGCTGCCAAAAGCACTTGTGATGACACCGTCTTGGGCACCACGGTGACCTCTGTCCTACTGCTCTGTTGGTCTTGGTCTTGTTGCACCGGAATGGCAACCTTTGCCTGATGCCTTGGCCTGTGCTTGCCCCCTTTGCACCAAAGGGAAACAAGAACACTGCGTAGGCCGGCGCCCGCCTGGTCTCGATCGTCATGACTTGCGTCACGGGTTCCTCGCGAGGTACCCCTACCTTGATCTCTCCGCCTTCTCGCGAGCCTGCCTGATGAGGCTGCCTTTGAGGAAGCTTTCTGTCGTCCGCCCCGCAAGGCTTGGCCCCTCACAAAGGTCTTAAGCTTGCGTTGATGAAGATGGGCCGCGCTGGGCCCCACATGAGCCACGCCGCAGGCAGGCAAGTCTGGAAACCCCCGTTACCAGAACGCTAACAGAGGAGGAGTGAAGGCAGCCAAAGGCTGCACGATCGCATGGGCGAAACGCGCGGGGTTAATCGTCATCGGGAGCACGTACCTACGTACTGTACGTCGGAGGTCGTCACACCTGCAGCAGTTGGCATATGTGACACCAGTACATGACGTACATATGAAAAAACGAACAAGTTAATCATGTACCGTGTTAATAAGTGGCTCTGCGGTCGTGGATGAGAACGTCCACAAGACAATATAGCTTGCCCACAGGATTGGTCTCACAAGGCGATTTGGTGTCCGTCATACGTAACTTGTCCATCATTGGTTGTGGAGGTAATATTGCTCTAGATTGGACTGGAGAGAAGGCTTCAGGACCTTAACGTGCGATCCAGAACACGACAGTGAAGAGACACAAGATGGCAATGACAGTACGAGCCTGTGCACATTCGAACGGTTGACAAATGGAATTTCTCTTGGCTGTCTCAGATGCATCTGCACTTGCCAATTTCAAATCGTCAAGATAAAGCTTTTTTGTCCTAAGACACCTATTTGCTCGCCGGTGCATTTTTTAATGTAGAGCCGGGGAGTTGTTGATCTCTCTTAGAGCATCTCCACCCGCCTCAGGACGCCCCCTAGGATATCTTTTTAGGCTCGGTTTTAGGCTCAGGCGACGCTTTATCCAGGCGAAACCCAGCGCGTTGGTGGCCTCTTGAGGGCGCTGGTGGAAATTTCGGCGAATCATGTCTCCCCACATGTCCTTTTTTTGGCCCATTTAATCATTTCCCTCACAAACTTTTGGTTGGGATGTGGTCAGGCTAGGAAAATGCTCTCCCATGCACTTCTATTGTTGGAAAAATAAGCAAATTACTACAAGATTTAATCCGAATAAATAGGAAATAGATCATGACAGCAATAGCAGAGATTAAACTAATCATGCGAACTAGTATACTAGATGAACATATCACATCTAGGGCATATATTAGAAACATGAATTCTACCACGATCTCGAAAAAGAAGGATAGAATAACATACGGTGCAGCGGGTGCAGCACCGCCGGCGTTGACGTTGTCGCCCATGTCGTCGAGGATGATATTGCCGAGGTCGGGGAAGAAGTCGTCGTTCGCGAAGTCGTCGCTGCCAGCAGTCGCGCGAGTGCGCTCCCCAAAAACCTGATCGCACCTCTCCTGTACAGAATCACGAGAGGCGGGGTTTCGAAGGCCTGCTGTCCCTTCTCCCGGTGCACGCCGAAAGGAGGGATGTAGAAGACTTGCTTGGCGGCGCAATGATTTGGAACGGTGATGAGAAACCATACGAAGCCGCTCGGCTAGGGTAGACGTCTGCCTGACTATATAGTGCGGGCCGGGTAGGTCGTGGGTGTAAACCCCACATCCGAGTCGTCACGATCCAAAAGAATCGAAAACGGTTCAGTAATTAACGCATCCATTAGTTATTAACTAAGGAGTTATAAATTTTTCCCGAGCAACAAAAATATAGACAAACGTGCCCGCGGTGCGGCGTGGCAAGGCGAGCGAGGAGGAGGAGCGCGCGTGTAGGTCTCCTCTTCTCATGCTCATACACGTGGTAGAAGATCTCACCTTATAAAGAGGTGCAACTCTCTCTCAAATTTCTGGGTGGGACTAAACTTTAGTATCACTCACTCCACTCACATGTGTGCATGAATGAGTCAAGAAAATTTCATAATTTTAGTTGGGCTTTGGGCCGAAGGCCTACTAGCAAAATTCCAACAATTTCGTCCGGATGAAGCATTTGGCCTCCCAAGACACCAACTTTTTTGGTTCGTTGGTATTCTTGGGGGCTCCAACGACTGGAGATGCTCTTATGTTTTCTAATTAGACTCCCCTCCCTAGGCGCTCCGGCGGCGGAAGGGTGGGGGAGGGGGAACCTCGGATCTGGCCGTACGATGTAGAAATAGGGTGTGGGCTTGCGTGTCAGGCGGTGCCGCAGTCGAGGGAGTAGTCTCGACGCATATGGAAATAATGTCTTCCCAATCCTTGCTCCACCTTAACAATGGCACTCGAGGCTTCAGCGCTGAACGACCAGTGGATGTTGGGAATGTTGTTGCTATGGAGTTAACAGCGGTAGCAGTACCGTTGGCCGTTTTGTTCTCGAACTTCGTCCGCGTTGTGGCAACGACTTATGCAGCATCACCTGGAAGCTTCGAGAGTTTTAATTTTTTTCCAAGCAGCAAAAATATACACAACGTTCATAGCTCCGTCCTCGGCTCGGCTCAATCCCGCAACCCGCGGCGCAACGAGGCGTGGCGTGGCGAGCGAGGAGGAGGAGCGCGCGTGTAGGTCTCCTCTTCTCATGCTCATACAAGTGGTGGAAGAGCTCACCTTATAAAGAGGTGCAACTCTCTCTCAACTTCCGGGGTGGGACTAAACTTTAGTCTCACTCACTCCACTCCCATGTGTGCATGAATGGGCCAAGAGAATTTCAGAATTTTAGTTAGGCTTTGGGCCAAAGGCCTATTAGCAAAATTCCAACAATTTCGTCCGGATGAAGCATTTGGCCTCCCAAGACACCAACTTTTTTGGTTCGTTGGTATTCTTGGGGGCTCCAACGACTGGGGATGCTCTTATGTTTTCTAATTAGACTCCCCTCCCTAGGCGCTCCGGCGGCGGAAGGGTGGGGGAGGGGAACCTAGGATTTGGCCATACGATGTGGAAATAGGGTGTGGGCTTGCGTGTCTTGCGGTGCCGCGGTCGGGGGAGCAGTCTCGACGCATATGGAAATAATGTCCTCCCAATCCTTGCTCCACCTTAACGATGGCGCTCGAGGCTTCAGCGCTGAACGACCAGTGGATGTTGGGCATGTTGTTGTTGTGGAGGCAACAACGGTAGCAGTACCGTTGGCCGTTTTGTTCTCGAACTTGGTCCGCGTTGTGGCAGCGGCTTATGCAGCATTACCTAGAAGCTTCGAGAGTTTTAATTTTTCACGAGCAGCAAAAATATAGACAACGTGAGTAGCTGTGTTCTCGGCTTGGCTCAATCCAGCAACCCGCGGCACGACGCGACGCGGCGTTACGAGGCATGGCGAGCGAGGAGGAGGAGCACGCGTGTAGGTCTCCTCTTCTCATGCTCATACAAGTGGTAGAAGAGCTCACCTTATAAAGAGGTGCAACTCTCTCTCAACTTCCGGGGTGGGACTAAACTTTAGTCTCACTCATTCCACTCACATGTGTGCATGAATGGGCCAAGAGAATTTTAGAATTTTAGTTGGGATTTGGGCCAAAATCCTACTAGCAAAATTCCAACAATTTCGTTCGGATAGGGTAGACGTCTACCTGACTATATAGTGCGGGCCGGGTAGGTCGTGGGAGTAAACCCCACGTCCGAGTCGTCACGATACAAAAGAATCGGAAATGGTTCAGTAATTAACGCGTCCATTCATTATTAATTAATGACTCATTAATTTTTCCCGAGCAACCAGAATATAGACAACGTGCATAGCTCTGTCCTCGGCTCGGCTCAATCCCGCAACCTGCGGCGCGGCGCAGCACGGCGAGGCGAGCGAGCGTGTAGGTCTCCTCTTCTCATGCTCATACAAGTGGCAGAAGAGCTCACCTTATAAAGAGGTGCAACTCTCTCTCAACTTCCGGGGTGGGACTAAACTTTAGTCTCACTCACTCCACTCACATGTGTGCATGAATGGGCCAAGAGAATTTCAGAATTTTAGTTGGGCTTTGGGCCAAAGGCCTACTAGCAAAATTCCAACAATCCCCCACAAAGTCTCATTGGCACATCTCATCATTTAGTTCCAAAACATTGTTTATATACCGGTGCTTAGTGGAGATTGTGAAGTTGAATTTCCGCTTAGAGATTTATGCTATACTAGATCACAACTTGAGTAGTGGACTATGCCTTGAACTACAAGTTTTCTGCGAGACTAGTTTCACAGAAATTCTTGACCGATACAGGGCTGCCGCAAGGCTTCCCTGCGGGTGGAGCGTATACGTCATACTCCATGGCCTTTTCATGAATTTATTAGAGAACACCTAATTCTCACAGACTGCGACATTAACAGTCAAATTCATATAGGTGTGTTCCTCAGAAGATGTTCTGCAGGACAACATCTCTGCTTACCCGAATAAGCCACTTGGAACACATTAAGATAAGTATCAACCTGCCATGCAGATCAGGAGAGTATTCCATCTTCATGAAGTGGGATAGGTAATATAGGGATACTCTCCTCCTAGCTGACCAACAGCTTGTCTCCCACTTCTACTTCACGGGATCTCCGATCACATAGAGTGGGTTACCACTATGGACAACTCATGCGGTGGGTCTCAGACCCATCTCCATCGATGCATTATCTATCACATTACGTGATAGACCCTTTGTGAAGGGATCTGTCAAATTTTTCGACGTTTGGATATAATCCAACGTAATAACTCCGGAGTTCCTCAATTTTCTGACAGATTTCAGTCTCCTCTTCACAAGCTTTGAGGACTTCATATTGTCCTTAGAACTATTTATCTTTACAATCACAGTTTGATTATCACAGTTCATCAGGATAGGGGGTATTGGTTTTTCAACCATAGGTAAGTCCATCAAGAGCTCACGAGGCCACTATGCTTCAACAGTGGCAGTGTCTAATGCTGTGAGTTCTGCTTCCATAGTTGACCTCGTTAAGATGGTCTGCTTGCAAGACTTCCAAGAAACAGCGCCACCACCAAGTGTAAAAACATAACCACTTGTGGCCTTAATCTCATCAGCATCAGATATCCAGTTTGAGTCACTATAACCCTCCAGTACCCTTGGATACCCAGTGTAGTGAATCCCATAGCTCACAGTGCCTTTCAAATAGCGCATAACTCTCTCAAGCGCATGCTAATGATCATCTCCCAGTTTGGACACAAACCGACTTAGCTTGCTAACAGCAAACGAGATGTCAGGCCTCGTGGCACTCGCCACATACATAAGCGAGCCAATAATCTAAGAATACCTCAGTTGATCTCTAGCAATCCGTCGATTCTTTCGAAGCAACACACTAGCATCATATGGAGTTGGAGAAGGTGTGTAGTCGCTATACCCAAAATGACTCAAGACCTTTTCCACATAGTGAGACTGAAGCAGTGTGGTCTTACCATTCTCATATCTCAATAGCTTGATGTTTAAGATAACATCAGCTACACCTAGATCCTTCATCTCAAAACAGCGAGATAAGAAATACTTAACCTCCTTGATTAAATCAAGTTTGGTTCCAAAGATCAATATGTCGTCGACATACAGACAAAGAATAACTCCTTAGCCCCCACCATAGCGATATTACATGTACTTGTCACCATCGTTTACTACAAAGCCGGCAGCAGTTAATGTTCTTTCGAACTTCTCATGCCACTCTTTAGGAGCTTGTTTAAGGCCACATGAAGACTTTAATAACTTGCACACCTTTCCTTCTTGACCAGGTACTACAAAACCATCTGGCTGATCCATGTAAATTTCCTCCTACAACTCTCCATTGAGGAAAGCTGTCTTAACGTCCATTTGATGAACGAGAAGACCATGTGAGGCAGCCAGTGATAGTAGCACCCAAATTGTGGTCAGTCTAGCCATGGGTGAGTAAGTATCAAAGAAGTCTTCACCTTCTTTCTGGGTATAAGCCTTGGCCACAAGCCGTGCCTTGTACTTTTCAATCGTACCATCAGGTCTAAGCTTCTTCTTGAACACCCACTTACATCCTACAGATTTGCACCCATAAGGACGGTCAGTGATCTCCCAGGTACCGTTAACTAAGATGGAATGCATCTCGCTACGTACAGCTTCCTTCCAGTAGTCAGCATCAAGAGATGCATAGGCTTCTAAAATAGTCCTGGGTGTGTCATCCACGAGGTACACAATGAAATCATCACCAAAGGACTATGCAGTCCTCTGTCTCTTACTCCTCATAGGAGTTCCATTGTCACCCTCAACAGGATTCTCAATGTGTTCCATCGCAATGGTGGGTTCAGGAATTACAGTGAATTCTTCACTAGATGGAGTAGGTATCTCCTGATTTGATGAACTCGACATATCCTTCATAGGAAATATCTCCACAAAAAAGTTGCATCATTTAACTCCATAATCGTACCAACATGCATGCCGGATACCTCAGATTTTATTATCCAAAATCTATAGCCGATGCCATGAAAAGCATAGCCCAGAAGAACACAATCCACGGTTTTTGGTCCAAGCTTGCGCTTCTTGGGAATTGGTATATTGACTTTCGCCAAACAACCCCAAGTACGTAGGTAAGAGAGTTTCAACCTTTTCCTTTCCCATTCCTCAAATTGAGTCATGGTCTTATGCTTTGTGGGAACTCGGTTTAGGACATGACACGCAATCATTAGCGCCTCACCCCACCATTCCTTGGATAGACCCTAAGTGTCTAACATGGTGTTAACCATATCAGTTAGAGTTCTGTTCTTTCTTTCGACTACCCCATTTGACTGGGGTGAGTAGGGAGGTGTCCTCTCATGGATTATACCATGTTCCGCACAAAAGAGATCAAGTTCATTGAAAAAATACTCTCCACCATGATCGGACCTAAGCCGTTTAATTTTTTCGATCAAGTTGGTTCTCTGCCTCAGCTTTATAGTTTTTGAAGAAAGTCAAAGCCTCATATTTTGATTTCAGAAGATACACATAACAATATCTAGTGGAGTCATCAATCAAAGTCATGAAGTATCTCTTTCCACATTTTGTCAACACACGGTTCATATCACAAAGATCAGAGTGTATAAGCTCTAGTGGCGTCAAGTCTCTTGCCTCTACAGTCTTATGGGACTTGCTAGGTTGCTTAGCTTGCACACATACTTGGCACTTAGAGCCTTTGACGATAGAGATTTTCGGAATTAAATTCATATTGGCTAGCCGCGTCATGCAACCAAAGTTAATGTGACAAAGTCGTGAATGCCAAATATCAGACTCATTGTTGTGGCAAACATTATTAATAACTTTAGTGCAATTATCTGACAAAGACAGGCGGAACAAGCCTCCGCTCTCATAGCCTTTTCCAACAAATTCTCCATACTTAGAAATTACAACTTTATTGGATTCGAAAAGCAACTCAAAACCATCTTGACATAAATGGGAACCTCTAACAAGATTTTTATTGGTGGACGACACATGGTGAACGTTCTTCAGACATACGGTCTTCCCCTAAGTAAACTTCAGATCGACCGTACCAACACCTCGAACAATGGCATGCGACCCGTTCCCCATCAGCACGGGAGAAGTCCCAGTGGCCTGGTAAGAAGAAAACATGGAGGCGTCAGCACAAACATGTACATTGGCATCGGTGTCAATTAACCAATCATGGGTTTGGAATACTGAAAGCATGGTAGGAAAAATACCGTACTTTGATTCCTTGATATCAGTATCACCGATGACAACATTAGCGGACTTGTTGCTCTTCTCATGTTCGTGCTCCTCAAAGCGGTTAGGACACTTCGGAGCCCAGTGATTAGGATCACCGCAGACATGGCAAAACCTACCCCTTCTTATGAGAATTCTTCTTGAAGTTGGTAGAGTGTGATGGCTTGTTCTTTGTATCAAACTTGCCTTTGCCCTAAGTTTTGTTCTTGTTGTTTTTGAACTTGTTGGGCTGGAAGTTCTTCTTCTGTACCATGTGGGCACTAGAACCTCCCTTAGAAACTCGAGCACGTGTGTCCTTTGCTCTCGCCTTCTGTTCAACATCAAGAGTACCAATGAGATCCGCGACGGAAAACTCCCGTCTCTTGTGTTTCAAGGAAGTACCAAAATTGTTCCATGAAGGTGGAAGCTTGGCAATGATGCCTCCGGCAACAAATTTGTCCGGCAACACACACTTGGAGTACTCAAGTTCTTTTTCGAGCAACTGTATCTCATGAGCCTGTTGTACAACAGGGTGCTCATCAGTCATCTTGTAGTCATAGAATTGCTCCATGACGTACAACTCGCTGCCGGCGTCCGAGGCACCAAACTTGGCCTCGAGCGCAGCCCACAGGTCCTTGCCGTTGTCAAATGACATATACGAATCCACAATGGAGTCATCAAGAACACTCAGAAGAGCGCCTTTACAGAGGGTATCGATCTTCTCAAAAGCTTCCAACTATACTGGATTAAGATCGCCCTCAGGCTTGCCCTTGGTGGCGTCATAGCAGCCCGTGGTCTGAAACCAGTAGACTGCTCTCGTGCGCCACCTCTTATATTGCGCCCCCTTAAAGGCAGGCGGATTCAGATGCGCAGCAAAACCACTCGGAGTAAATTGCCTATAATCAGGTTTTTGGATTGTTGGGAAAATGAGTAAATTACTACGAGATTTAATCCGAATAAATAGGAAATAGATCATGACAGCAATAGCAGAGATTAAACTAATCATGCGAACTACCATAGTAGATGAACAGATCACATCTAGGGCACATACTAGAAACATGAATTCTACCACGATCTCGAACAAGAAGGATAGAATAACATACGGTGCTGCGGGTGCAGCACCGCCGGCGTTGACGTTGTCGCCCATGTCGTCGAGGATGAGGTTGCCGAGGTCGGGGAAGAAGTCGTCGTTCGCGAAGTCGTCGCTGCCAGCAGTCGCGCGAGTGCGCTCCCCAAAAACCTGATCGCCCCTCTCCCGTACAAGATCACGAGAGGCGGGGTTCCGGAGGCCTGTTGTCCCTTATCCCGGTGCACGCCGAAAGGAGGGATGGAGAAGACTTGCTTGGCGGCGCAATGATCTGGAACGGTGGTGAGAAACCATACGAAGCCGCTCGGCTAGGGTAGACGTCTGCCTGACTATATAGTGCGGGCCAGGTAGGTAGTGGGAGTAAACCCCACGTCCGAGTCGTCACGATCCAAAAGAATCGGAAACGGTTCAGTAATTAACGCGTCCATCAATTATTAATTAATAACTCATTAACTTTTCCCGAGCAGCAAAAATATAGACAGCGTGCATAGCTCTGTCTTCGGCTCGGCTCAATCCCGCAACCTGCGGTGCGGCGAGCGAGGAGGAGGAGCGCGCGTGTAGGTCTCCTCTTCTCATGCTCATACAAGTGGTAGAAGAGCACACCTTATAAAGAGGTGCAACTCTCTCTCAACTTCTGGGGTGGGACTAAACTTTAGTCTCACTCACTCCACTCACATGTGTGCATGAATGGGCCAAGATAATTTCAGAATTTTAGTTGGGCTTTGGGCCAAAGACCTACTAGCAAAATTCCAACAATCCCCCACAAAGTCTCATTGGCACATCTCATCATTTAGTTCCAAAACAGTGTTTATACACCAGTGCTTAGTGGAGACTGTGAAGTTGAACTTCCACTTAGAGATTTATGCTACACAAGATCACAACTTGAATAGTGGAATATGCCTTGAACTACAAGTTTTCTGCGAGACTAGTTTCACACAAATTCTTGACCGATACTGGGTTGCCGCATGGCTTCCCCGCGGGTGGAGCGTATACGTCATACTCCAGGGCCTTTTCATGAATTTATTAGAGAACACCCAATTCTCACAGACTGCAACGTTAATAGTCGAATTCATATAGGTGTGTTCCTCAGAAGATGTTCTGTAGGACAACATCTCTGCTTACCCGAATAAGCCACTTGGAACACATTAAGATAAGTATCAACCTGCCATGCAGATCAGGAGAGTATTGCATCTTCATGAAGTGGGATAGGTAATATAGGGATACTCTCCTCCCAGCTGACCAACAGCTTGTCTCCCACTTCTACTTCACGGGATCTCTGATCACATAGAGTGGGTTACCACTATGGACAACTCATGCGGTGGGTCTCAGACCCATCTCCATCGATGCATTATCTATCACATTACGTGATAGACCCTTTGTGAAGGGATTTGTCAAATTTTTCGACGTTTGGATATAATCCAACGTAATAACTCCGGAGTTCCTCAATTTTCTGACGGATTTCAGTCTCCTCTTCACATGCCTTGAGGACTTCATATTGTCCTTAGAACTGTTTATCTTGACGATCACAGTTTGATTATCATAGTTCATCAGGATAGGGGGTATTGGTTTTTCAACCATAGGCAAGTCCATCAAGAGCTCACGAAGCCACTATGCTTCAAGAGTGGCAGTGTCTAATGCTGTGAGTTCTGTTTCCATAGTTGACCTCGTGAAGATGCTCTGCTTGCAAGACTTCCAAGAAACAGCGCCACCACCAAGTGTAAAAACATAACCACTTGTGGCCTTAATCTCATCAGCATCAGATGTCCAGTTTGAGTCACTATAACCCTCCAGTACCCTTGGATACCCGATGTAGTGAATCCCATAGCTCGCGGTGCCTTTCAAATAGCGCATAACTCTCTCAAGCGCATGCCAATGATCATCTCCCGGTTTTGACACAAACCGACTCAGCTTGCTAACAACAAACGAGATGTCAGGCCTTGTGGCCCTCGCCAAATACATAAGCGAGCCAATAATCTGAGAATACCTCAGTTGATCTCTAGCAATCCGTCGATTCTTTAGAAGCAACACACTAGCATCATATGGAGTTGGAGAAAGTGTGCAGTCGCTATACCCAAAACGACTCAACACCTTTTCCACATAGTGAGACTGAAGTAGTGTGATCCCACCATTCTCATCTCTCAATAGCTTGATGTTTAAGATAACGTTAGCTATTCCTAGATCCTTCATCTCAAAACAGCGAGATAAGAAATCTTTAACCTCCTTGATTAAATCAAGATTGGTTCCAAAGATCAATATGTCGTCGAAATATAGACAAAGAATAACTCCTTAGCCCCCACCATAGCGATAGTACACGCACTTGTCACCATCGTTTACTACAAAGCCGTTAGCAGTTAGTGTTCTTTCGTACTTCTCATGCCACTCTTTAGGAGCTTGTTTAAGGCCATATAAAGACTTTAATAACTTCCACACCTTTCCTTCCTGACGAGGTACTACAAAACCATCTGGCTGATCCATGTAAATTTCCTCCTTCAACTCTCCATTGAGGAAAGCTGTCTTAACGTCCATTTGATGAACGAGAAGACCATGTGAGGCAGCCAGTGATAGTAGCACCCGAATTGTGGTCAGTCTAGCCACGGGTGAGTAAATATCAAAGAAGTCTTCACCTTCTTTCTGGGTATAACCCTTGGCCACAAGCCGTGCCTTGTACTTTTCAATCGTACCATCAGGTCTAAGCTTCTTCTTGAACACCCACTTACATCCTACAGGTTTGCACCCATAAGGACGGTCAGTGATCTCCTAGGTACCGTTAGCTACGATGGAATCCATCTCGCTACGTACAGCTTCCTTCTAGTAGTCAGCATCAGGAGATGCATAGGCTTCTAAAATAGTCCTGGGTGTGTCATCCACAAGGTACATGATGAAATCATCAGCAAAGGACTTTGCAGTCCTCTGTCTCTTACTCCTCACAGGAGTTCCATTGTCACCCTCAACAGGATTCTCAACTTGTTCCATCGCAATGGTGGGTTCAGGAATTACAGTGAATTCCTCACTAGATGGAGTAGGTATCTCCTGATTTGATGAACTTGACATATCCTTCATAGGAAATATGTCCTCAAAGAAAGTTGCATCATTCGACTCCATAATCGTACCAACATGCATGTCGGATACCTCAGATTTTATTATCAAAAATCTATAGCCGATGCTATGAAAAGCATAGCCCAGAAGAACACAATCCACGCTTTTTGGTCCAAGCTTGCGCTTCTTGGGAATTGGTATATTGACTTTCGCCAAACAACCCCAAGTACGTACGTAAGAGAGTTTCAACCTTTTCCTTCCCCATTCCTCAAATGGAGTCATGGTCTTATGCTTTGTGGGAACTCGGTTTAGGACATGACACTCAGTCATTAGCGCCTCCCCCCACCATTCCATGGATAGACCCGAAGTGTCTAACATGGTGTTAACCATATCAATTAGAGTTCGGTTCTTTCTTTCGGCTACCCCATTTGACTGGGGTGAGTAGGGAGGTGTCCTCTCATGGATTATACAATGTTCCGCACAAAACAAATCAAATTCATTGGAAAAATACTCTCCACCATGATCGGACCTAAGCTGTTTAATTTTTCGATCAAGTTGGTTCTATGCCTCAGCTTTATAGTTTTTGAAGAAAGTCAAAGCCTCATCTTTTGATTTCAGAAGATACACATAACAATATCTAGTGGAGTTATCAATAAACGCCATGAAGTATCTCTTTCCACCTTTTGTCAACACGCCATTCATCTCACAAAGATCAGAATGTATAAGCTCTAGTGGCGCCAAGTCTCTTGCCTCTGCAGTCTTATGGGACTTGCGAGGTTGCTTATCTTGCACACATACTTGGCACTTAGAGCCTTTGATAGTAGAGATTTTCGGAATTAAGTTCATATTAGCTAGCCGCGTCATGCAACCAAAGTTAATGTGACAAAGTCATGAATGACAAATATCAGACTCATTGTTGTGGCAAACATTATTAATAACTTTAGTGCAAGTATCTGACAAAGACAGGCGGAACAAGCCTCCGCTCTCATAGCCTTTTCCAACAAATTGTCCATACTTAGAAATTACAACTTTATTGGATTCGAAAGCCAACTTAAAACCATCTCGACATTAACGGGAACCGCTAATGAGATTTTTATTGATGGACGGCACATGATGAACGTTCTTCAGACGCAAAGTCTTCTCCGAAGTAAACTTCAGATCGACCGTTCCAACACCTCAAACGATGGCATGTGACCCGTTCCCCATCAGCACAGGAGAAGTCCCAGTGGCCTGGTAAGACGAAAACATGGAGGCGTCAGCACAAACATGTACATTGGCACCGGTGTCAATTAACCAATCAGGGGTTTGGAATACTAAAAGGATGGTAGGAAAAATACCGTACCCTGATTCCTTCATATCAGTATCACCGATGACAACATTAGCGGACTTGCCGCTCTTCTCATGTTTGCGCTCCTCAAAGTGGTTAGGACACTTCGGAGCCCAGTGATTAGGATCACCGCAGACATGGCAAAGTCCCTTCCCCTTCTTATGATAATTCTTCTTGAAGTTGGTAGAATGTGATGGCTTGTTCTTTGTATCAAACTTGCCTTTGCCCTGAGTTTTGTTCTTGTTGTTTTTGAACTTGTTGGGCTGGAAGTTCTTCTTCTGTACCATGTGGGCACTAGAACCTCCCTCAGCAACTCGAGCACGTGTGTCCTTTTCTCTCACCTTCTCTTCAACATCAAGAGTACCAATGAGATCCGCAACGGAAAACTCCTGTCTCTTGTGTTTCAAGGAAGTAGCAAAATTGTTCCACGAAGGTGGAAGCTTGGCAATGATGCCTCTGGCAACAAATTTGTCCGGCAACACACACTTGAAGTACTCAAGTTCTTTTGCGAGCGACTGTATCTCATTAGCCTATTGTACAACAGGGCGCTCATCAGTCATCTTGTAGTCATAGAATTGCTCCATGATGTACAACTCGTTGCCGGCGTCCGAGGCACCAAACTTGGCCTGGAGCGCAGCCCACATGTCCTTGCCGTTGTCAAATGACATATACGAATCCAAAATGGAGTCATCAAGAACACTCAGAAGAGCGCCTTTAAAGAGGGTATCGATCTTCTCAAAAGCTTCCAGCTGTGCTGGATTAAGATCGCTGTCGGTGTCAAAACCGGCGGATATTGGGTAGGGGGTCCCGAACTGTGCGTCTAGGCCGGATGGTAAGAGGAGGCAGGGGACACGAAGTTTTACCCAGGTTCGGGCCCTCTCGATGGAGGTAAAATCCTACGTCCTGCTTGATTAATATTGATGGTATGGGTATTACAAGAGTTGATCTACCATGAGATCAGAGAGGCTAAACCCTAGAAGCTAGCCTATGGTATGATTGTTGATGTGTATGTTGTCCTACGGACTAAAACCCTCCGGTTTATATAGACACCGTATAGGGTTAGGGTTACATAGAGTCGGTTACAATGGTAGGAGATCTGAATATCCGTATCGCCAAGCTTGCCTTCCACGCCAAGGAAAGTCCCTTCCGGACACGGGACGAAGTCTTCAATTTTGTATCTTCATAGTCCTGGAGTCTGGCTGAAGGTATAGTCCGGCCATCCGGACACCCCCTAATCCAGGACTCCCTCAGTAGCCCCTGAACCAGGCTTCAATGACGACGAGTCTGGCATGCAAATTGTCTTCGGTATTGCAAGGCGGGTTCCTCCTCCAAGTACTTCATAGAAGATTTTGAACACAAAAGTAGTGTCCGGCTCTGCAAAATAAGTTTCCACCTATTGCCATAGAGTGAATAAGATTTACAGAAATCTAATCTGCTGACGTATTCCGTAATGTGTCACACCACGGCCAAGCCTTTATCCAGTCGTTTTATTACCCCACCTCAGCGCGTCATGCGAGGCGGTTTTCATGGCACGTCTTGTTAAAGCAGAGATTGTGTCCCCTTATTCCGGGATTCTCATCAATACGGGCGTGGGTTACCCAACCGCTTCTAAGACTCCTAGATTATAGGCAAGTCCAAACGGACACGGAGAGGACGCTTGATATTCACCCTCTTTATAAAGGGGACAATGATTTTATTTTACCCTCCCGTGCTCAATCAAATCCTTCCCGCACCTCGAGCTCAAACGCCCAAAGTTCAGGTCTGGTGCTCCGAACCTTCAGTCATATTCGGATCTAGCTTTCAAGGCCAATGGGTGCCTTCCTCTGTCACAGAAGAGGACATGAAAAAGTTGAGGGAGGCCATATATCTGACCGCCGAGATTTTGCATCGGATGCCTCCTCGAGGGCAGGCCGTTCCCACCCCCGATCCCAACGAGAACGTCATGTTCCTCTCCCACTTCCTCCGAGGTCTAGGCCTTGCTCTAGATCCTTTTGTCAGGGGTTTGATGTTTTATTACGGGCTAGACTTCCATGATCTAGCTCCAGACTCCTTTCTTCATATCACGACATTTATTGTCGTGTGCGAGGCCTTCCTCCGGGTTACCCCTCACTTTGGCCTCTGGCTCAAGACCTTTGAAGTGAAGCCGAAGATGATCGAGGGGCAACATGCAGCATGTGGAGGTGCCTCAATACACAGGATGACGGGAGCCCCGTGGCCCAAAGGTTCCATCCCAGAGGTGTCTGAATTGTGGCAACGGGAGTGGTTCTATATCATGGCTCCTAGAAGTGCCAAATGGGCGGCCGCCCCTGTTTTCCGCTCGGGCCCTCCACCACAACCGATGTCATGGATCAGTAGAGGTCTGAGCTGGGGGCCGGCCAAGGACGTGCCCATACTGCAAAGCCGCATTCGAGATCTCTTCAATGGAGATTTCAGTTTGGTTGCGGTAATACAAGTTATGCTGGTTTGTCAAGTACAGCCTTGCAAACGCCGGCATCTTCCCCTATGGGAGTTCAATCCTGAGGGACCGCGTGTCATTCAAGATTTTCTCGGCCTGACGCACGAGGAGATGTACAAGTCATTCTTCGGACCTCAGGTGGAGTGTCCGGAAATCACCGACGATGTGGGCCTGAGTAGTAACCGCGCTGCCGAACAGGTAAGGTATCCTCTAGCCGAACATACTATCTCTCTTTTGTTATGAAGTTATTTTTTTGAGAGTTTGCTTTTTGACCAGGACTGGCTAACAAAGGCGAAGTTGATTCGGTGTTCGACCCCCCTCCTTGAGGGTTTGGAAAACCCGGTATTGGAAAAGATGCTCCAGACCGCACCTTGCCCGGAGCCCTTGAAGAAAGATACTGTGGAGGATAATGCGGGCGGACGCGGGCCCCCAACACTGCCCATTCTAACCGAGGGAGCGAGTGTCTCCATGAAGGAAGACGACCTGAAGAGGAAAAGGACTGCGCCCGGGGATTCGGAAGCCGAAGCTTCCAAACGGGAGAAAAAGTCTCCCACAAAGGGTCCTGCCTTGGGGGGCACTATTGCCGCACAAAGTCCGCGGGGGGATCAATTCTCCCGCGAGTCGTAAGTGACTCGAAATACTTTAATAGTACAGATATGCCATCTTTTTCTTCTGAGAAGATAACCACCGCATATATTTTTGCAGTTCGGGCCTTAGCCCCACTCAAATGAGCTCGTCTTCGAGGGATCTTCTTCCAGAGATGATGGAGAGCGAAACGCCTCCTCCGGACTCCTACGCTCTAGAAGCGGGCGACCCTGAAGTGTCGTCACGGAGGGCCTCTCCGAGTCCGGTGAGGCCAGAAGATAATCCCATTGACCCCCGAAGCTCCCAGTGTCCGGCTCCCGGAGAGAGCATACAAAAGAGTCCGGCATCGTCTAGTGTGCGATCAGATGTTCTGAGGGAGTTGGTGGGGCGAGCGGCCATCTCAGATGAACACCGTGTGCTGATGAATACGGTGATGGAGAGAATATCGTCCGCCGAAAGCGGATTGCATGAAGCTTTTATGAGTCTACTGACAGGCTTTGAGGTACGTAAAAGAATGTATGATAGTCCTGCACATACTAGGTGTGCCCTGTGTAGATAGTAGCCCCTGAGACTCTGGTTGTCGTCGGAAACAACGACGAACAGAGGATCATATTCCCAGGTAATAACCATACTGCCTCTATGTGCAGGTGATGGAAGCTCCGGTGGCTAGCCAGACTAGCGAGTTTGCCCATTTAGAACGGCAGTTGGATGCAGCAGACGTCGACATCGATCTTGTTAACAAAAGGCTTGACGAGGCACAGGGTAAGTGTCACTATCTGATAAACGCCACAATAGGAAGAGCAGTATGATGCCAGCATCTTTAATATGTTGTGACTGCAGATGGAGCTGCCACTGTTGAAGCCCTGCGGGCAGAACTTGCCCGAGCCAAGGAACATGCGAGGTTGGGTAATGCGGCTGCTTTGAAGGCTGCCGAAGAGTTGCAAGCCGAGAAGGCCGCACATGGCGAGAGCCAAGACAAGATGGCCAGAGAATTAAAAGCCGCCGCCGACCGTTGCCGGGTTCTTGAAAAGGAAAAGCAGGCGAAGGCATTGGACCTTGAGAAGGCTGCTGCGACGAGAAAAGACCACCGCTCTGCTATTAGGGCAAAGAAGGAGGAGCTGCGGGAAGCCGGGGATATTGTAGCTGGGAAATCTTGTATGTTGCAGAGGAGGTTCGGAGATCCACGGTATGCCCCTCTGGATCGGCTGTGGAGTTCGGAGGATGTGTATATGGATTTGGTGGCAAGCGTTGCCGATGCGGCCAAGTACTTCCAGGGTCAGACAGACCGTGAAGTAGATCAGCTGTTTTGGAGACAATTCCATTCTCCCGAGCGTCCGCTGTCATTGACTGCCAATTAGCCCAATGGGCCGAACTAAATAGGTTGTCCGGACTCTCCATGAGGTCTGTTGTGGATCAGTTATGGCTGGAAGGGTCAAAACCGAACAACTATTTCAGCTTGGTGCAGCAGTTACTTGATGTGGTGCCGCGCATTGATGTGATGAAGAGGTCGGCGTGCATAGAGGGCGCACGGATGGCCTTTGCCCATGTCAAGGCATACTGGGCGGAGATGGATGCTACCAATGTTGCAGCGCGAGATTCGGCCATAGGCCGAAAGGCTGCTGAGCACTACTTTGAAAAAGTTCTTGAGGGTGCCCGTTTGGTAGAGGCCCAGTGCTCAAATAATATTATGTTTGAGTGATATGTAATCTCATTTTAAGCGAAATGCTTTTATAGAGTTTGATAAGGCTATTTTTATACTTTTGCCTGAAAGTAATATGATGCCTCCTGGGCGGCCGTTTTTGTATACGTGTGTATAACCTGAAAGATTGCAGCCGTCGGCTTCAACCCCCACACATATAATGTGGAGGTGCTAGCAAAAACACGCGTTCACACTTAACCCAACGTCTTGGTCCTATTAAGGAGGTGATAGCGGAGCGAGCGAGGCAACCGAACTATAATGCTTTAACACTTTCACTTAGCCATAGGAGTTTGACAGTGGGGCTACTAGATAGCCCCTGGTGGCTCCGCACTCTCCCGATCTCGGGGTGCGTACATGCCTGGCCGGAAAACGGCCCTTCGTTTAGGCAGAGGAATTCTAGCATTCCCATAGGTCATCGAGTGGTTGACCAGTCTCATGCTATATCATGACAATCAGTTTTCAGCTTTCTCTACTGAGGTGCTCGTCCGGATGAACCAGGGCACAATCGCAGTAGTTCTCCTGCTGCTACCTTAGCCGGTAAAGCGGAACGTAAGGCACCAAAACACAGGAGCCGGGCAAACCCAACATTTGACCAAAGAAAATGATTCGGAGCTGATGCATATAGGGCCAAACTCGCGACGCTGAACACTCCCTAGGGTATTCGGTCTTTGTGGTATAAACCGGGCCTAAATAATGGCCTTTGTAAGAAGCCCCTTGTGTCCAGGTACGTGCATTGTTCTGGCATGGCCACATGCCAAGACGTCAGCATCCTTCACAACGGTGGATATGTATCAACAAGAGACAGTAAAAAAGGTTTACGCAGGGTCTTAATCTAAAAAGAATCCTTTGAGCGGGTCCCTGCTGCACGTCTACGCCTGTATCTCCGTTGTGCCGTATCCTGGACGGGTGTAGCACGATGATCGTCTGTAAAAGAGAGGAAGTTAAGTGAGAAAGTTGTCGTGCAAAAAGGTGGTTTTTAAAGAAACCATGTATAATTGAAGATGATAAGAAATTGCCACTTGTCTGCGCGCGTTGAGCCCCTTGTATTGACAAATAGGGGTGTGGTCACTTATTTGGTGTAAATAGCGGCGCCGGACTCGATCGCTGGTCCAGACGCCTTTAATGTTCGGCTGCCAAGGCAGCCTCACTCTGTTCGGCGCGCAAAGAGCGCTTGATATCTCCGTGCACTGTAATGATGCCACGTGGACCGGGCATCTTGAGTGTGAGGGAGGCATAGTGTGGTATTGCATTAAAGCGAGCAAAAGCTTCGCGTCCGAGCAGTGCTTGATAGCCACTTTGAAACGGAGCGATGTGGAAAGTTAAATGCTCGCGACGGAAGTTATCGGGGGAGACGAATGTAACTTGTAATGAGAGGGAGCCCGTACAACGGGCCCCTGGGCCTGGCGTTACTCCTTTAAAGGTAGTATTGCTATGGCGAATTTGTGTTGGGTCTAACCCCATCCCGCGGATTGTATCCTAATATATTAGGTTTAGGCTACTGCCGCCGTCCATCAAGACTCGTGTGAAGTGATATCTGGCAATTACTGGGTCTAATACCAGGGCAGCCCATCCCGCATGTCGGATACTTGCTGAGTAATCGCGATGGTCGAAAGTGATCGTTTGAGACAACTAGTGGGAGGACTTCGCGGTGACAGGAACTTGGGTATATGTTCCTGAGAGTGCCGAGTTGTTTTTTCCCTTGATCACGTGTAACACGTTTACTGTTTTGACTTCTGGTGGAAATTTCTTTTGCTCCGCCGCGTCTTGTTTGGGATGCTCGTCCTCGTCTTCACTTGGTGTATCCTCCCCCTTGTGTACGGCATTGAGCTTGCCGGACTGCTTGAAGACCCAACATTCTCTGTGGGTATGATTAGCGGGTTTACCAGGGGTACTATGGATCTGACATACTTGGTCCAAAATTTTGTTGAGGCTGGACAGTTCATCCCTGGTGCCTTTAGGGGGCGGCTTTTGACCTGGCCGAGAGCCTTTGAATCCGGCATTTACAGCCGTGCCCTTCATGCTGTCTTCTTTCATCCGGCACTTGTTATTGCTGTTGCACCGTGATTTCCCGTTTCCATCTCTAACTTCAGATGTACTGGGGTCGCTGGTGCTGCATTTGGCTAGCCAGCTATCCTCACCCGCGCAGAAGCAGGTCATGAGGTTTGTTAATGCGGCCATCATTCTCGGCTTATTTTGGCCGAGGTGTCCGGCGAGCCATTCGTCACGGACGCTATGCTTGAAAGCTGCCAAGGCTTCGGCGTCCGGACAGTCGACAATCTGGTTCTTTTTAGTAAGTAACCTATTCCAAAGCTTTCGGGTTGACTCTCCGGGCTGTTGAGTTATATGACTCAAATCATCCGCATCCGGAGGTCGGACATAAGTCCCTTGAAAATTTGCTCGAAAGGAGTCTTCGAGCTCTTCCCAACTTCCAATGGACCTTTCGGGGAGGCCTTTGAGCCAGTGATGAGCTGGCCCTTTGAGCTTGAGGGGTAGGTACTTGATGGCGTGGAGATCATCTCCTCGAGCCATATGGATATGAAGGATGTAGTCCTCAATCCAGACCCCAGGGTCTGTTGTTCCGTCGTATGCCTCTATGTTTACGGGCTTGAATCCCTTTGGAAATTCATGGTCCAGCACCTCATCGGTGAAACATAGGGGGTGTGCGGCACCCCTGTAGCTGGGTGTACCACATTGTTCGAGTGTTTGTTGTGTTGCATTGTATGCTGGGGCGCGCTTGCGTGGTCCATAGATGGATCTTATTGCGCCGTCCTTTGGGTGCGAGCCCTCGCATGGGTCGCGTATTGTATTCTGAGCGGCGTTGTATGCCGCTCTGTGTTGGTAGAGGGGTTGTCTATCCGACCAGGTGGCTGCTTTGATATTTGGTTGTGAGCGGTCTGAGGCATCCTCATCAAATTCGGGTAGCAGCTTCCGCTTTGGGTAGCTCTTGGAGGGGCGATTGTCGCCATACCTCGCTGCTGTGTTGAGTATTTTGCTCCATCTAATGTGGAGTGTGTCTTGCGCAGCCTTGAGCCTTTGCTTCTGCATTTTCGGACTCCTCACGGTGGCAACAAGCCTTTTACGGGCAGTCTACTGCGCCGGGTGTCTGTCCGGCGTTATGTCGTCCGGACCATTATCCTTGATAGGATTTGTTTGTTCGGTTTCGTTATCCGGATTACCTTTGTCCGACAGCGGTTCGCCCTGCTCCAACGCTGGGTCTGTGTGGTCGCTATTTCTGTCGAGGCAGGATTTGGGGCGGCGCTTGCGTCGCCGCTTTGACTGCTTTTCGAGGGAACAAGCCTTCGGCGCGTCCTTCCGCTCCTCGTCGTCATCTTTTGGCGCGTCCACCATGTATACTTCATATGACGAGGTGGCATTCCAGGGCCCAATAGGCGCTGGTTCTTCCTCGACTCCTTCATCGGCGTCCATACCGTCGATGTCTTCGGAGTTGAAGTCGAGCATGTCGGTTAAATCGTCGATAGTGGCAACAAAGTGGGTGGTGGGTGGGCTTTGAATTTCTTCATCGTCCGCATCCCAATCTTGCTGACCGTAGTCCGGCCAGGGCTCTCCTGATAAAGACAGAGACTTTAGTTTCTTCAGAATATCGCCAAAAGGCGAGTGCTGAAAGATGTCCGCGGCAGCAAACTCCATGATCGGCGCCCAATCAGATTCGATTGGTAGGGGCGCGGAGGGTTCAGAGTCCGTGGAGGAGTCCGGCTCCTTGGAGTCACGAGTCTCGCGGAGTGCATGGCTGGTGTTCGGCTCAATCACCGTGGGGATCACAGCCCCCGAGGCGGCGTCCAACCGCCCATCCTTGATCGGTGCAGTTGGCTCCGAATTAAGGATCAGAGACGACGCGGGTGCGGCTTCCAGGGCACTGTTCGGCGGCAGAGCTGGATCATGCTCGTCGGGACAGTGCGGCGTGCTTGGCAGTGGCTCGAATCCGTCGAAGATCAAGTCCCCGCGGATGTCAGCCGTGTAGTTTAAACTTCCAAATCTGACCTGATGGCCAGGGGCATAGCTTTTGATCTGCTCTAGATGGCCAAGTGAATCGGCCCGCAGTGCGAAGCAACCGAAGACGAAGATTTGTCCGGGGAGGAAGGTCTCACCCTGGACTGCATCGCCATTGATGATCGTTGGAGCCATCGAGCCTGACGGCGACGACACAGAGGAACTCTCAATGAAAGCACCAATGTCGGTGTCAAAACCGGCGGATCTCGGGTAGGGGGTCCCGAACTGTGCGTCTAGGCCGGATGGTAACAGGAGGCAGGGGACACGAAGTTTTACCCAGGTTCGGGCCCTCTCGATGGAGGTAAAACCCTACGTCCTGCTTGATTAATATTGATGGTATGGGTTGTTGATGACACGAAGTTTTACCCAGAGTTGATCTACCACGAGATCAGAGAGGCTAAACCCTAGAAGCTAGCCTATGGTATGATTGTTGATGTGTATGTTGTCCTACAGACTAAAACCCTCCGGTTTATATAGACACCGGATAGGGTTAGGGTTACATAGAGTCGGTTACAATGGTAGGAGATCTGAATATCCGTATCGCCAAGCTTGCCTTCCACGCCAAGGAAAGTCCCTTCCGGACACGGGACGAAGTCTTCAATCTTGTATCTTCATAGTCTTGGAGTCCGGCTGAAGGTATAGTCAGGCCATCCAGACACCCCCTAATCCAGGACTCCCTCAATCGCCCTCCGGCTTGCCCTTGGTGGCGTCATAGCAGCCCGTGGTCTGAAACCAGTAGACTTCTCTCATGCGCCACCTCTTATATTGCGCCCCCTTAAAGGTAGGCGGCTTCAGATGCGCAGCAAAACCACTCGGAGTAAATTGCCTATAATCAAGTTTTTGAATTGTTGGAAAAATGAGCAAATTACTACGAGATTTAATCCGAATAAATAGGAAATAGATCATGACAGCAATAGCAGAGATTAAACTAATCATGCGAACTACCATAGTAGATGAACAGATCACAACTAGGGCACATACAAGAAACATGAATTCTACCACGATCTCGAACAAGAAGGATAGAATAACATACGGTGCAGCGGGTGCAGCACCGCCGGCGTTGACGTTGTCGCCCATGTCGTCGAGGATGAGGTTGCCGAGGTCGGGGAAGAAGTCGTCGTTCATGAAGTCGTCGCTGCCAGCAGTCGCGCGAGTGCGCTACCCAAAAACCCGATCGCCCCTCTCCCGTACAGGATCATGAGAGGCGGGGTTCCGGAGGCCTCCTGTCCCTTCTCCCGGTGCACACCGAAAGAAGGGATGGAGAAGACTTGCTTGGCGGC
This sequence comes from Triticum dicoccoides, assembly GCF_002162155.2. NCBI lineage: Eukaryota > Viridiplantae > Streptophyta > Magnoliopsida > Poales > Poaceae > Triticum > Triticum dicoccoides. The sequence continues at coordinate 11,997,495 of NC_041382.1, read as the reverse complement.
GCAATGATCTGGAACGATGGTGAGAAACCATACGAAGCCGCTTGGCTAGGGTAGACGTCTGCCTGACTATATAGTGCGGGCCGGGTAGGTCGTGGGAGTAAACCCCATGTCTGTGTCGTCACGATCCAAAAGAATCGGAAACAGTTCAGTAATTAACGCGTCCATTATTTATTAATTAATGACTTATTAATTTTTCCCGAGCAGCAAAAATATAGACAACATGCATAGCTCTGTCCTCGGCTCGGCTCAATCCTGCAACCCGCGGCGCGGCGTGGCGAGGCGAGCAAGGAGGAGGATCGCGCGTGCAGGTCTCCTCTTCTCATGCTCATACAAGTGGTAGAAGACCTCACCTTATAAAGAGGTGCAACTCTTTCTCAACTTCCGGGGTGGGACTAAACTTTAGTCTCACTCACTCCACTCACATGTGTGCATGAATGGGCCAAGAGAATTTCATAATTTTAGTTGGACTTTGGGACAAAGGCCTACTAGCAAAATTCCAACAATTTCGTCCAGATAAAGCATTTGGCCTCCCAAGACACCAACTTTTTTGGTTCGTTGGTATTCTTGGGGGCTCCAACAACTGGAGATGCTCTTATTTTTCTAATTAGACTGCCCTCCCTAGGCGCTCCGGCGGCGGAAGGGTGGGGGAGGGGGAACCTCAGATCTGGCCGTACGATGTGGAAATAGGGTGTGGGCTCGCGTGTCAGGCGGTGCCGCGGTCGAGGGAGCAGTCTCGACGCATATGGAAATAATGTCCTCCCAATCCTTGCTCCACCTTAACAATGGCGCTCGAGGCTTCAACGCTGAACGACGGTAGCAGTACCGTTGGCCGTTTTGTCCTCGAGCTTCGTCTGCGTTGTGGCAGCGGCTTATGCCGCATCACCTGGAAGCTTCGAGAGTTTGTCGAAGCTTTGGGTGGTTGGCTTTTTTGTTCTCGTCCTATGGAGCAGTGACGGTGTGCCATCTTGTCGTGCTTCTAGGTCGGCTTGGTCAGCTTCGAGGCTCTCAACTCTTGGACTTCGAATTTGGCGACTACGACTTCATCTCCGAAATGTTTGACAGTGTGCGTTAGACTACAATGATCGCCCGAATCTAGCAATGGGGAGGCTATCGGAGCGGCTGCGGCGGCGCACCATCGGCCCATCCAGGAGATTGGAGGAGTGAGGCACCCTAGAGAATTAGTTGTAATATATATCCTTTTTTTACGGGTGTCTTACTGTTTGATCTGTGGCTAATAGATCTGAGGGTCTTTTCTATTTTTCTTCAAAAATAAATCATAGTATGCAACCTTATCTTTTATGTTTGTCTCTTTTGTTTGCACCGGATTGGCTGTACGGCGTGCATTTCTTGTCAGGGTACCAAGAGGTAGCCGGGGAATTGATAGTCAGGTTGGAAAATCACTTGCTTGGCTGATCACACCACTTTGATGAAGATCAAGGACGATGATCAACTGTGCAAATAATTTCATGATGTTTTTTTATGCATGAGAAAACATGCAACTAAGTCGGGTGTGCCCAGCACTACAAAGAACACTAGAGATAATACAAATTACAACAGACCCATGGACCACCTAGCAGTTGCATGGTTTCTCACGCATAAAAAAACATCATGAAATTATTTGCACTGAGACAGGGGCCTAGAGGCGGCAATGAGCTTTGCTCACGGAGCGCTAGCAGTGGATGCAAGAGGAGAAAGACTTCGGTACCCTCAAAGATTTGAATGGTTTTTTCAAAATCTGGAAGGGTGTTTTTATAAGGGTATGTGCTACTTAACTGTCTGGCCTTTTCGCAACACCCGGTTCGAGCGGACCTATTTATTTTCACTAGGACAATGCCCATGCGTTGCAACGGAATATAAATATTTTAGTTCGTTAGGTTGTGACTTAACTGCCCATATGAATGTGATTGTATAAATAAATGTTTATTAAATCGTGACCGTGATTTACATAGGACTTATTTTTTAATGAGAAGTTTGACAAGTAAATTAAAATGAAATTGGTTCAGAAAATAAGTAAATTAAGATGATTGATTATCACATGAGGATGGTTGAACGAAGGGGTAGTGAGAAGGAAAGTAAAACATGATACCTTACGTTCTTTTTAACTAGTGTATATAGTGATAGAGATTACTTGTTTTTTTTTTTCCGGAAAACTTCCGATTTATTCATCTTCAATCACGGCAGTACGATGAACACCAGAAATAACTAAGCTTTTTACACAGAGATTACTTGGTTAATCTTGGATTCGTGGTTGTATCGGTGATGTTTCTTTATCTGGAAAGCTGGATGAAATCCCAGTTTCTGAAAATTATCAATCCCTTTTAAAACCAATAAAACATACTTCATCAAATTTGGACTACAACCACGACCATTATTTTGGATCGGAGGGAGTAGTACATGTCTTCAGGGGACAGGGCTATTCTGAGACTGGGACTCACAACCAACCTTGATTAGCTTGTCTTCTTGCTGTGGCCTGTGATTATCACAGTCACGAACAATGGCCTGTCCTCCATCTCTACGTACGCATCATCATGTGCTGCAGACAAACAGCGTGTGCGTACGAGAAGAGAAGAGAAGAGTCAAGGCAACGAAACCCACAGGATCCCACGCGCGTTGTCATCGGGACCATGTACGTACGTCCGAAAAACGAGCAAGTTAACCCACAAGATTAGTGTCATGTCATGTGGCTCTGCGTTCGTCGATGAGAACGCCCACAAGATTAGTCTCAAGGCGATTCGCTGTCCGTCGTATGTAACCTGTCTATCATCAGTTGTGTAGGCATAGTGCTGCAGACAGCGTGTGGGTTCGGAGAGAAGGGCCTCAGGACCTTAACGTAGTACGATCTGGACTGCTGCTCTGGCTTCCGAGCACGACAGTGAAGAGACAGCCGACGGCGACGACAGTACGAGCCTGCAGCGAACGGTCGACAAATGGAATTTCTCTTGGCTGTCCCGGATGCATCTGCCCTTGCCAATTTCAAATCGTTGAGAAGTTTTTTTAGCTCGCCTGTGCATTTTCTAATGTAGAGCCCGGGAGTGTTGCTCTCTCTTCCGTTTTCTACATAAACATAAAAAATAAATCATACTATGTAGCCTTATCTTTTAGGAACATAATGCATTCAGCGACACAGAGGGAACCCTCGCTGAAGGGTGCTATGAGTTAGCCCGACCCAGGCGCACGGGAAGCAACAGCCTCATTTTCTGTTTTTATTATGTTTTATGTTTTAATTTTTCACTTTACTTATTTTACTTGCATTTATACATTCAAATATTGTAAAAATATATTATAAAAATATATTATAAAAATCACTCTACATAGAAAAAATTAAAAATGTTGACCAAGCATTTCAAAAATATTAAATCTGTATAGGTATCACGCATACAAAATTTTCTAAAAAAATAATATAATGTGTATAAAACAATTTGATCATGTATTTTAAAAACTTTATGAAGCATTTGAAAAAAATGTTGAACAATTGTTTTAAAAATGTTAGGAAAGCCTTTGGAAAAAGTTAAATGTGTATAGAGAAAATTATGAACATGTATTAAAAAATAATGAACTATTTTTGATCATTTGTATAAAACTGTTAGTCAAGCATTGAAAACATATTGAACAAATATTTAAAAAACAATATATGTGTATAGAAAAAATGTTGACCATGTATAAAAATTTGTTGAAAATATGGTTCTAAGCATTTGAAAAATGTTAAACAAGTTTTGAATTTTTTAATCAAGAACTTGAATTTTTTTAATGTCTTTAGAAAAAAATTGACCATGTGTTAAAAAATGTTAGTATTGCGTTTAGAAAATGTTGATCATGTATGATAAAATTTTATTCTTGTATTTGAATTTTTTTAATGAAGCAACTGAAAAAGTTTAAAAGTGTTCATAGGAAAAATGTCGACCATATATTGAAAAAATGTTGGTCTTGGATTTAAAAAATAATATTAATCAAGCATTTGAAAAATGTAAAAATGTGTATAGAAAAAATGTTTATCATGTATTTAAAATTTTTAAATTTGTATTGGGAAAATGTTGTTGGCATGTACAAAAATGTAGAATGAAAATCAAAAGAAACAAAGAAAACAAAAAAAGTAATACAAATAAACCACATGAAAAATAAAACCAAAGAAAAAATACAAAAAGAATGGAAAAAACCAGAGAAACAATAGAATACAAAAAAGCATTGAAAACCAAGAAAGAAACAAAAAACAAAGAAAAAAAAGGAAAATGTTAAAAAAAGCCTGTTTTCCTTCTAGTAGGTCGCGTCCTACGTATTGTACACAAAGTTGATGTTGGTGCAGTGCCCCTCATGTTCGCATATACGTCCAGAAATGAGGGCACCGGTGTGTGGGTAGACAATGGGGCTCAGTGGATTCCTGTCCACAGACACGTCTGGACATGTCCACGGACAGGAGCCGACTGAGCCCCATTTTTCCGCCTGGGCAACGACACCACCATTTCCATGCATTCCCATACAAATCGATCATTCAGTGATACAAACAGTTCAAATAATGAAAAATTGTAAAAAAATCAACAATAGTAACTCATTACAAAATACATAGTTAATTCAAACGTAAATATCATTTAGAGGATAAAGTTCAAACAGAAAACTAGTGGTTTCCAGCATGAGTTCACATATGTTTCACAAGATCATCAAGTAGTTGCAGATGCGCTTATTAATGTCGAAGTCAACATGCTCTAGATATTCCTTTTGGAGGAGAACATGTACCTTGGGCCTATAAAATATCAGAGGTACGGCGAGCATGTGCAACCTCATCTTCTACATTTATGTTATGCATGATCATACAACAAGTCATCATCTTCCACAGTGTCTCAGGATCCCATATATTTGCAGCTCCACGAACAATACCCCAACGAAGTTGGATCACTGGAAATATCCTCTCCACATCCTTTCTAGCAGCTACTTGCATTTGTGCAAAGAGAAAAACTTGTGTTACCTGGGCCCGGGGATAGTCTTCATAAACTGCGCCCACTGAGGATAGGTACCATCTACAAGGTAGTACCCCACGGTGTAATCGTGTCCATTGACGGCGTAGTTGCACGACAAAGCATCTCGGCCCACACAAAGTCTCTTAAACAACGGAGATCACTAAAGCACAATGATATCAATGCCAGACCCTAGCATACCAAATCCGTAAGTCATGTGGCGGCTTCTTGTCCGCCTGCCACTAGTACAATTTTTCCCAAAGAAAAATACAAACATTATTTTTGCGGGATCAAATAAAACAAGGGGGCTGCTACGCGTCGGCCAGTGGATCTTTTTAAAAGATCCGCCGCCTCGCGAGCCATCGGATTTGATAAAATTGAGCGGTTGCATGTCTTTCTCTACTTCACAACAGAGGTTTTGTTTCAGAAACATTTGTAAAAGAGATTGTTTTGTGGATATTTTTTCGCAACATAGGTTGTGTTGCAGGATTTTTTTTGTCTTCATCTTTATATGGTGGTATGGAAGAAAGTTTTGCAACATGACTGATGTTGCAGAAATCTTCCTTGCAACAAATTGAATGTTGCAAAAAAACACCATTGTCGTTCGCCATGAGCTCCCGCCAGACAGTGGTGAGGAGGAGTGGCGCCACCCTTCCCCGCCATCATGCTGCCGCCGACGAGCGCCAGACTTCCGACCAGCTTGCCTCATCACCATCCCCCTCACAGGCGAGATGTACGCCATTGGTATGCACTTGTATACAGAAGAGAGAGGTTGGGAGAGAGATAACATGAGGGAAAGAGATGAAGAGATAAGGCGTGGGTGGCCACGTATTAAGCAAAGGGAGTGGCGGATGTGAGCGTGAAATCAGCCGCCTGATGGGAATCTTTTCCCATAAAACAAACTTAGGGCTCCTTTGATTCAAAGGAATTCTTTAGGATTTTTGGAGGATTGAAATCCTTAGGAATTTTTCCTATGTCGGCCCTTTGATTCATAGGATTTGATCCCATCGGAATTTATCTTATGAAATCTTTTGCACTACATTTCATAGGAAATCTAACATCCACTCCAACCTTTTTTTTACAATTCCTTTGTTTTTCATGTGGCATCAAACACTCTTTGCTAATCCTATAGGATTCAAGTTGACATGCCATTGCAATCCTATACTTTTCCTATTCCTACATTTTCAAAATCCTGTAAATCAAAGAGGCCCTTAAGCTATGAATGTTCACTCTAGAAGGTGGAGGCCAGAATGATTGACAGTACTTGTAGGAGAAAGGGTAATTGGATTCCGATTCTTTGCCCTTAAATCACGTATCACACGAGCTATGCATGGATGTCAATTAACGAGCAGTATGCATGTGTAATAACCAGTCAACCAATGGTTTGAGCGTGGGTAAGTCGTCAACATCTCCCGCATGCTCACGGAAGTACTGTATTGAGACTAGCATGAGCCGTTGCCTGCAGCTAGTGCGTGTGTGGAACAGAATGGATCCGGACACTCGTGCATCATGTGCTACCTGCAGCTAGTGCGTGTGTGGATGAGAATGGCTCCGGACAGTGATAGTACGGGTCGCCGGACACCCACAGAAACCCGGCCAGCCTCAGTGCAAAATTCCAAAGCAAGAGCGAACTGGCGTCGGGACCAAATTTTGTCATGGCCAAGAGACGGCAACCAGGAGCCTTCGCCTCGGTTTCTTCCCATGAATAACACATTTTAGTGATGATACTTCCAGGAGTTTACTTCTGTCGGGTTCTGCTAGCCCGTGTTCTTCTTAATTTTTCTACTTCATAATCTTACTTCAAAGCTGCCACATTTATTTTGGATCGGAGGAAATAACATTTAGAGCATCTACAATCAAATACAAGAAATCCGACACCTCAAACTGCCATGGATGCACCAAGCGCGTCCACGGACATTGATCGGTCAGACCTCAATGTAACTCAATTAGGAATCCTCAAAATCATACAATTAAATGCAAGTGAAACGCAAACATAACCGGAGCTCTCCCGGCTCCGCCGTGCCCTTGTTCGGCGGCTGTCAGCGCCCATCGGAGTGTTGGTCCGGTCGTTGGCGATGTAGAGTAGGACAAGTGACATGCACCGGCTCATGGACTCGTAGCATCTGCTAAGAATTCTTCTTAATAATCAAGTGTAATAGGTTGTCCAAAGAGATGGCTTGGTGCTTGAAAACGATATGAGAATTCTTATTTTGGAAGTAATTTTCGAGTTTTCATATGTTCAATGAATTGTATTTTGCAGGACATTGTATTGTCAGGCTAGTGGTTATTGTTGATAATGCTACGAGTAAGTTCTTGTTGTTTGGTTTGTACTGTCAGCTTTTCGTTTATTGCTGTAGGTTCTTCATTTCAATAATTTCGCTTCATTTCATCAGTGCAACAACAAAGACAGAAAGGAAAATTTATTGCTGAATTACACGGGCAAAGTTGCTATAGTAACTACACTTTCCGGCATAAACTGCAAATTAGTCTAAAGAACAGAATCGTCGTTATCCACATGTGTTTAAGGAATAGACTATCTACCTGTGGCATAGATCATATCATACATCGTACAAGTTGCATCCATGCAATGAATTCTATATCTAGTATTGCAAAAGGAAAAAAAGATCAGTTTTAAGTAGACTATAATAGGTGGGGATAGAGTTTCCAAGTTTATATTGTACCAATCTGCTCGTTTTTCTTTTAGGTAGCATGATATTCATTGCTTTACTAACTAGGGAATTAAAAAAGTGATTGTTCCTAAACTATTTTCAGTTTTTTCTTAATTTTCTTAGATTAATTGTGCATTTTGTTGAATTTTATTTTTCTTTTAATCATTAATGTCATATTATATAAATGTGATAAGTTTTAATTTTGCTGGAAATTATAATCTAATTATTTTTATTGTTTTCTAAACACTCCTTTCGGTTTATGTCCATCCCTTTCTATTTAAATTTTTGTCCGGCAGACAGTCAGACCTGCAAATCCGTTGGCATGCAATTTTTATCACTTGTTGACTTTTTTTATGTGTTTTCAAGAATTTGGTTATTTATATATTACATTATGCCTGATGATCTGCCATATGTTCTGCTGACGATCTAGTCGATGGTGAATTATGAAGTCCTAATCCAATTGTGCAGCCATGTTAACACCAAATACAAATAGTACATGTCTCCGGAAAATGGGCAGGTCTTAAACTGGGACTAGCAGCTACATTATTTAAGAATAACTCCAACCGAGTTTTGAGCTAGCCAAGCTCGAGTTTTATTTGTTTTACAACTTCTCTTTATTACTTTCATCAACTTTAAAAATATGCAGATACGATGTTTATAAATCATATGCATATATGTATCTCAAAATGTACTTTTGAAATATGTAATTTTGTTGATTTGAGAAATATGCTATTATAGAAGTTTGCTGGATGATATAGTTGATGGTGGATTTATTAATTCCTGTTTATAGCCTGCAGGCGTGGAGAATGGATAGTCATGCACTTTTGCTAGATTTAATTTCCACAATACTCTTTCGGGTTCCGATAAGAAAAGTCCTCGTGTTCGATACTAACACGGTCTCCTGTGTTAAATTACGTACCATCATGCTATCTCAGAGTAGTTTTGCATAAAGGGAACCTTTATTGACTCATAATATGGCATCTAGGAGATACGTACAATGAGTACACACCAGGTCTCTGCATGGTTAAGATGTACATCATGGCGATCGACGTCTTCTGGTCTATATCAATGACCTCCTAGTCATTGCTTTTACATGTTCCCTGGTTTAAACAAGTTTGATCCATTGCGGCAACGAGCTTTGTTCATCACGTGTGGCCGGTGGATGCATGACGAAGAAGACTTTGGTACCTTGAAGGGTTGGATGTAGTTTTCAATTTTATAGAGTGTTCTTGTAAGGGTTTGTGCTACTTAATATAGGTTGCCTTTTCCGAAAAAATGCACACGGTCAACACCCGGTTCCAGTAGGCTTATTTATTTTTCCATACTTGATTATCGGTTGTATCGGTGATGTTGCTTTACCAAGAAAGCTGGATGAAACCCTAGTTTCTGAAAAATACCCATTCCTTTTAACGCCAAAATATAGAATATAATACTGTACATGTCTCCAGGGTGACAGGGCAATTCCGAGACTGAGACTCACAACCGACCTTAGCTTGTCTTCTAGCTGTGACATGTGATTATCACAATCACTAACACTAGCCGGTCCTCCCTGACACGGTATGTACGAGAAGATTAGTGAGGAGTCAAGGCAGCCACAGGCTGCACGATCGCACGGGCGAAACGCGTGGGGTTGAATTGTCATCGGGAGCACGTACCAACCTACGTACTATACGTCGGAGGTGGTCACATCTGCAGCAGACACCTATTTGCTCGCCAGTGCATTTTTTAATGTAGAGTCGGGGAGTTGATCTCTTTTAGAGCATCTCCACCACCCCCTCCCAGGACACCTTTTTAGGCTCGGTTTTAGGCTCAGGCGGCGCTTTATCCAGACGAAACCCAGCGCGTTGGTGGCCTCTTGGGGGCGTCGGCGGAAGTTTCGGCGAATCGTGTCTCCCCACATGTCTTTTTTCTTGGCCCATTTAATCATTTCCCTCACAAACTTTTGGTTGGGATGGGGTGTGGCTGGGAAGATGCCCTCCCTATGCATTTCTATTTCGTCCAGATGAAGCATTTGGCCTCCTAAGACACCAACTTTTTTGGTTCGATGGTGTTCTTGGGGGCTCCAACGACTGGAGATGCTCTTATGTGTTCTAATTAGACTCCCCTCCCCAGGCTCTTCGGCGGCAGAAGGGTAGTGAAGGGGGAACCACGGATCTGGTCGTACGATGTGGAAATAGGCTGTGGGCTTGCGTGTCAGGCGGTGCCGCGGTCGGGGGAGCAGTTTTGAGGCATATGGAAATAATGTTCTCCCAATCCTTGCTACGCCTCAACGATGGCGCTCAAGGCTTCAGCGCTGAACGACCAATGGATGTTGGGCATGTTGTTGCTGTGGAGGCAACGGCGGTAGCAGTACCGTTGGCCGTTTTGTCCTCGAGCTTCGTCCGCATCGTGGCAGCGGCTTATGCAGCATCACCTGGAAGCTTCGAGAGATTGTGCAAGCTTTGGGTGGTTGGCCTTTTTGTTTTCGTCCTACGAAGCAGTGACAGTGTGCCATCTTCTGGTGCTTCTACGTCGGCTTGGTCAGCGTCAAGGCTCTCAACTCTTGGACTTCGAATCTGCCGACTACGACTTCATCTCCGAAATGTTTGACAGTGTGCGTTAGACTACAATGATTACCCGAATCTAGCAATGGGGAGGCTATTGGAGCGGCTGCGGCGGCGCACCATCGGCCCATCCAGAAGATTGGAGGAGTGAGGCACCCTAGAGCCTTAGTTGTAATATATATCTTTTTTACGGGTGTCTTCATGTTTGATCTGTGGCTAATAGATCTGAGGGTCTTTTTGATTTTTCTTCAAAAATAAATCATAGTATGCAACCTTATCTTTTATAAACATATTTTTTCTAATAGTTTCTAGCATATACTAATTTCCCAAAATTTATGATCTTTTATGTTTGTCTCTTTTGTTTGCACCGGATTGGCTGTACGGCGTGCAATTCTTGTCAGGGTACCAAGAGGTAGCCGGGAAATTGATAGTCAGGTTGGAAAATCACTTGCTTGGCTGATCACACCACTTTGATGAAGATCAAGGACGATGATCAACTGTGCAAATAATTTCATGATGTTTTTTTATGCGTGAGAAACCATGCATCTAAGTCGGGTGTTGGTGTCAAAACCGGCGGATCTCGGGTAGGGGGTCCCGAACTGTGCGTCTAGGCCGGATGGTAACAGGAGACAGAGAACACGATGTTTTACCCAGGTTCGGGCCCTCTCGATGGAGGTAAAACCCTACGTCCTGCTTGATTAATATTGATGATATGGGTAGTACAAGAGTAGATCTACCACGAGATTAAGGAGGCTAAACCCTAGAAGCTAGCCTATGGTATGATTATTGTCTATGGAGTTGATTCTAATTGCCTACGGACTACAACCCTCCGGTTTATATAGACACCGGATAGGGTTAGGGTTACATAGAGTCGGTTACAATGATAGGAGATCTTGAATATCCGCATCACCAAGCTTACCTTCCACGCCAAGGAAAGTCCCATCCGGACACGGGACGTAGTCTTCAATCTTGTATCTTCATAGTCCTGGAGTCCGGCTGAAGGTATAGTCCGGCTACCCGAACACCCCCTAATCCAGGACTCCCTCAATAGCCCCTGAACCAGGCTTCAATGACGACGAGTTCGGCGCGCAAATTGTCTTCGGCATTGCAAGGTGGGTTCCTCCTCCAAGTCCTTCATAGAAGATTGTAAACACCAAGAGTAGTGTCCGGCTCTGCAAAATAAGCTTCCACATATTGCCATAGAGAGAATAATATTAACACAAATCAAATCTGCTAACGTATTCCGCAGTGCACCATCACACTACGGCCAAGTCCTTTACTCAAATCGTTTTTACTTTTTCACCTCAGCATGTTTTGCGAGGCAGTTTCCTTGGCACGTCTTGTCAAAGCAGAGATCGTGTACCCCCCTTTTACGGGATTCTCATCAATACGGACGTGGGTAACCCAATCGTGCCCGTTAACATATTTTCTCGATTAAAGGCGAGTCCCAAACGGTTACGGGGAGGGCTCCTGGTATTCAACCTCTTATAAAGAGACCAGGGCCTTATCGTTTCTCCAATCCAAAACAAGTTCACCCGACGCCTCGAGTTCCAACACCCTAGGCTCCAGATTCCGTGCGCCTCGGACCTTCGACAATGTCCGGTTCCGACCTTCAAGGCCGATGGATGCCCTCCTCCGTCACGGAGGAGGACGTGCTAAAGTTGAGAGAGGCTAAGTTCCTGACCGGTGAAATTTGGCATAGGTTGCCTGCTCAAGGGCAGGTCATCCCCAGTCCCCAGCCCGGTGAGAGCGTGGTGTTCATGTCTCACTCCCTTTGGGGGTTGGGCTTCCCAATGGATCCCTTTGTGAGGGGACTGCTATTTTATTACGGGCTGGAATTCCATGACTTAGCTCCGGAGTCCATCCTCCATATCTCCTTGTTTATTGTCGTGTGTGAAGCGTTCCTCCGTGTTACCCCTCACTTTGGATTATGGCTCAAGACCTTTAAAGTGGAGCCGAAGATGATCAAGGGACGGCACGTAGAGTGCGGAGGCGCTGTTATAACAACAAATGCTGATGCTCCATGGCCCGAGGGCTCTTTTCAAGAGGAGCTAGGCTTGTAGCAACGAGAGTGGTTTTATATCACCGCTCCCCGGAGCACCAAATGGGTGGCGCTTCCTGCCTTTCGCTCGGGTCCCCCACCACGTCTGGCGTCATGGGTCAACAGAGGGTTAGATTGGGGTTTGCCCAAGGACGTGCCCTTATTACAGGGCCGCATTAAAGATCTCTTGGAAGGAGACCTCAGCCTGGTCAAGGTGACGCAGGTCATGCTGATTCGCCGGATATTGCCCGGCAAACGTCGCCCCCTTCGCCTGTGGGAATTTAATCCAGAGGGACCGCGAGCTCTCCGGAACTTCATGGGCGCAACGTCCGCGGAGATGTACAAACTGTTCTTCGGATCACAAGAGATGTGTCCGGATTTGACCGAGGATGCAGGCTAAGCCGCAATCGCCCGGATACTCAAGTAAGCAACCTTGTGCCCGAACCTTCTATCCGTATAATTGTCATAAACTTGCCCCGAAAAGAGTCGTCCTTTTAAATAGGAGTGGATAGCGAAGGCAAAGCTGATCAGGTGTCTGGCTCCCCTTCCTGAAACCAGGCCGGATCCCATGCTAGTCAGGATGCTGGAGATAATGCCTTTGGAGGGGGAGGACAAGGAAGCTATGGCCTCCTCGAAGGAGGCTGCTCCGAAGGGAGGAACCGACAATTCCTCTCCTAAGGGGAAGAAGAGAGCCACTTCTGACGACCCGGAAACCATGGCCGCGAAGCGGGGAAGAAAATCCTCGTCAGAGGGTCCGACGCCGGGGAGTTCCTCGGCCGGACTACGCCCTCAAGGGGATCAGCCCTCCAGCGAGCCGTAAGTAGAGAAAGATTTTCCTTTTGAGGGATGAGGGAAATCCTTGATTTATGTCTAAGAAGATTTAACCAAACTTTTACCTTGTAGCTCGGACCTCAGCCCTTCTCAGCAGAGCTCGTCTTCGGGGGATCTTCTTTCGAAGATGATGGAGAGCGGGATGCCTCCCCCTGCCGTGCCGCCTAGCGAGGTGGGCGACCCTGAGGTGTCGTCGCGGAGGGTTTCTCTGAATCCGGCAGGGGCGGAAGATAGCTATGTGGCCCCCCGAGGTTCTCCGTGTTCGGCCTTTGAAAGAGGTCATGGGACGAGCCCGGCACCGTCTGGTGTTTGCTCGGAGGAGCTAAAGATTCTGCTGGGGCGAGCTTGTATCTAAGAGGAGCACCGTGCATTGATGAGCACGGTGATTGAAAGGATCTCATCCGCAGAGAGCGGATTGCAGGAGGCCGTCAAAAGTTTACTGATGGGTTTTGAGGTACATTAGATAATGTACACTTTTGGCAGTTGCGCATGAATAAGATGCGCCCTGTGTAGATAGTAGCCCATGAGACTCTACGCGTCGTCAAGAAATGACGGTACGCGGAGGATCATAATCCCAGGTCTAAGATGTCGCCTTTGAATGTAGGCGGCATGGTGTCCGGAATCGAGCCGAACTGGCGATTTTGCTGGACTAAAGCGGCAACTAGACGTGGCAGATGCCGACATCACGCTTGTCAACAAGCGGCTTGATGAGGCTCAAGGTATGTAATTCCTCGGGCGGCATCAGGTAAAAACAGTTTGATGCCTGTGTCTTACGATGTGTGTGCTTGACGCAGATGGTGCAGCCGCCGTGGAGAGTCTTAGGGCAGAACTTGCCCGAGCTAAAGAACAAGCCAGAGAGAGTGATGCGGCCACCAAGAAAGCCCTTGAAGAGCTGGGAGCCGAACAGGCTGCTCATTGTCGAAGCAAGGAAGAGATGGCCGAGATGGCCGAAAAGTTAAAAAGCGCTACAGACCGTTGCAGACTTCTTGAAAAAGAAGATCAGGTGAAACAGACGGACTTAGAGAAGGCCGTTGCCAATGCCAAGAACGCGTGCTCTGCGATGAGAGCTGCAAGGGAGGAGCTGCGTCAGGCCGAACAGATTGCGGCTGGAAAGCCCTTTATGCTGCGAAGGAAATTTTGTGATCCGAAGTTTGCTCCGTTGGACCGGATGTGGAGTGTGGAGGATACCTATCTGGATTTGGCAGCGAGTGCTGCTGATGCGACCGAACACTTTCGAGATCAGAAAGATCGCGAAGTGGAAAAGCTTTTCTGGTCGCAGTTTCACAATCCAGAGCGTCCACTGGCAGTGGACGATCATTTGGCTCAATGGGCCGAACTGAATAGGTTGTCCGGACTCACCATGAAGTACGTCATGGATCATCTGTGGCTGGGGAGATCGGAGCCGAAGAGTTATTTCAGCTTGGTGCAGCAATTCCTTGACGCGATGCCGCGTATAAATGCATTGAAGAGGTCAGCATGCATAGAGGGCGCAAGGATGGCTCTTGCCCGTGTTAAGACATACTGGGCAGATATGGAGACCACCGTTGTTGCGTCCCGAGATTCGGACAAAAGCCGAGTACCCTCCGAGCACTATTTTCAGGAAGTCCTTGAAGGCGCTCGTGTAATAGAGACACAGTGCTCGAAAGATACTATGTTATGATAGCATATGTATTTATAAAGTAATATTTTGATAAACTGTAGTGGCCTTTTTATACTTGTGCCTTCAAGTATTGGGAACACCTCCTGTGCGGCCGTTTTAATATATATATAAAATCTGAAAGATGGCAGTCGTTGGCTTCAGCCCCCATGCACATAGTGCGGGGGTGCTCGCAGAAGACGCATTTTCACACTTAACCCAACGTCTTGGTCCTACAAAGGAGGTGAGAGCGCAGCGGGCCAGGCAACCGGACTATAATGCTTTAACACTTTCACTTAGCCATAGGAGCTTGGCAGTGAGACTATTTAGGTAGCTCCTTGGTGGCGACTGCGCTCATCCGAGTTCGGGGCGCGTATGTGCCTGACCGGGAAGCGGCCCTTCGTTAAAGCGGAGGAATCCGATAGATTCCGATAGGTCATCGAGTGACTGACCAGTCTCACGCTACATCATGACAGTCAGTTTTCGGCTTTCTCTACTGAGGTGCTCGTCCGGCCGAACCGGGGCACAATCGCAGTAGTTCTCCTGGTGCTACCTTAGCCGATAGAGCGGAACGTAAGGTAGCCGAACTCAGGAGCCGGGCAACCCAACATTTGACCAAAGACATGATTCGGAGCTGATGCATATAATGCCAAAACTCGCGACGCTCCCTAAGGTATTCGGTCTTTATGAGTGCGGGCGAAACAACACTCTTTATTAAAAAAGCCCCTAGTGTCCAGGTACGTGCAAAAAATCTGACGTGGCCACATGCCAAGACGCCAGCCTCCTCCTTGGTTATTTCAGAAAAAACCAGGGGATGTGTAGCAACAAGAGACAGTAAAAAAGGTTTACGCAGGATCTTAATCTAAAAAGAATCCTTTAGGACGGGTCCCTACTGCACGTCTGCGCCTGTGTCTCCATTGTGCCATATCCTGGACGGGCGCCGCACGACGTTCATCTGTAAAAGAGAGGAACTGAGTTGAAAACGGGTCGTGCCGGACAAAAGTTTAAAATAAACAAAGTGTAAAGTAAAATATATAAAATTGAGCTTTATTGTCTCTTATTGTATATGCATGGAGCCCCTAGTGCGGGGATATATGGCCACTAAGCCTGCATCAATGATGATTTTGTACCGAACTCGTCTATCCGCGTTCATGGTCTTTAATGACCTATTTCGAAGTTTTTTTTGGCCGGTGAGGCCATTTTTCGCGGCGGAAGTTATTGGCAGAGCCGAATATGACTTCGAGCCGGAGAAAACCCATACAATGGGTGACCGGACCAGGTATTACCCCTTGAAAGGAGGTTTTGCTGCGGCCGATTCTTGCTAGGTTTATCCCCATGTGCTGGATTGTATCCTGATATATCATGTTTAGTCCACTGCCTCCGTCCATAAGGACATTTGAAAACTGGAGTCCGCCAATTATTGGATCGAGTATCAAGGCAGTCCAGCCTGCATTCTTGATATTTCTAGAATAATCTAGCTGATCGAAGATGATCTGTTTTGACAACCAATGGCCGGACCCTTTGGGGATGGGCCGGGTGGTGCGTACCTTTACGGGCGTCGCACGGTTTGTTATGTGAAGTGAGCTCACTGTTTTTACTTCTTGTGGGAATTTCTTTTGTTTCCTGGTACTCTGCTTTTGGGGTTCGTCTTCGTCTTCGCTTGGTATGTCGAGCCCCTTGTGTTCGGCATTGAGTCTGTCAGATTGTTTGAAAACCCCACAGTCTTTGTGGGTATGGTTAGCAGGCTTCCCGGGAGTACTGTGTATCTGACATATCCTGTCCAGGATTTTATTTAGGTTGGATGGATCGTCCCTGTTATCTTGTGGGGGCGATTTTGCCTGATTTTGTCGTGAGCCTTTGAATCCGGCATTGACTGCCGTGCTCTTCGGACTTTTGTCCTTAGTCCGGCGACGGTCCTTGTTGCGTCGCGGTTTTCCGTTTCCATCCCTAGTTTCGGATGTACATGGGTCGCTGGGGCTGCACCTTGCCAGCCAGCTGTCCTCCCCTGCACAAAAGCGGGTCATGAGGTTTGTTAGTGCGGCCATTGTTTTTGGCTTTTCTTGGCCGAGGTGTCTGGCGAGCCATTCGTCTCGGACGTTATGCCTGAAAGCTGCTAAGGCTTCGGCGTCCGGACAGTCGACTATCTGATCCTTTTTAGTGAGGAATCTATTCCAGAACTGCCGAGCTGATTCTCCGGGTTGTTGAGTTATGTGAGTAATATCATCTGCATCCGGAGGGCGGACATAGGTCCCTTGAAAGTTTGCTCGGAAAGCATCCTCGAGCTCTTCCCAGCTTGCAATTGTGTTTTCGGGAAGGCTTTTAAGACAATGCCGGGCTGGCCCTTTAAGCTTAAGGGGTAAATATTTTATGGCATGGAGATCATCTCCTCTAGCCATGTGTATGTGGAGGATATAATCCTCGATCCAAACTCCAGGGTCTGTTGTTCCATCATATGCCTCTATGTTTACGGGTTTGAATCCCTCTGGAAATTCATGGTCTAGGACCTCATCGGTGAAACATAGAGGGTGTGCGGCGCCCCTGTATTTGGGTGTGCCAGATTCTGATGATGGCTTCATAGCATTGCTTACGAGAGCTTGCTTTCTTGGCCCATAAATGGACCTGACTGGGCCATGATGCGAATCCTTAAGTGGGTCGCATGCCGATTTGAGTGCGGCGCCGCGTGCCTCTTTATGGGGTCGTCTATCCGACCGTGTTGCTTTCTCATTTTTTGAACGCGAGGGCTCTAGGGCCTCTTCGTCGAATTCATGCAGTAGCTTTCTTCGTCGAATTCAGGCAAGTGCATCTTCCGCTGTATTTAGCTTCCGCTTTTGCTTTTTAAGGCTGCGTGTAGTTGCAACGAGCCTCTCGTGGAGATTCTTCTGCTCCATATGTTTATCTGGCGTGAGGTCGTCCGGAATGCCGTTTTCGTCGGAGGAGGGATGTTCGGTTTCTCTATCCGTGTTGCCCTGTTTGGACGGTTTCTCTAAGTCCTGCTCGTTGTCTACCGGCTCGTCCTGCTCTATGGCTGGGTTTTTATCGAGGCGGGGCTTGGGTCGTCGTTTACGTCGACGCTTTGATTGCTTTTCGGGGGGTCGAACTCCCGTTCCCTCCCCTTTTTCCTCGTTGTCGCTTCTTTTAGTGGTATCCACCATGTACACATCGTGAGATGAGGTGGCTGTCCAATGCCCTATGGGCGTTGGTTCGTCAGTATCTGTTGCATCGTCATCCATGATGTCGATGTCTCCGGAGTCGAAGTTGAGCACATCGTTTAAATTGTCGACAGTGGCTACCAAGTGGGTGGTGGGTGGGCTTTGAATTTCTTCATCGTCCGTATCCCATCCTCGCCTACCGTAGTCCGCTCAGGGCTCTCCTGATAACGAGAGAGACTTAAGAGAATTCAGGATGACGCCAAAAGGCGAATGCTGAAAGATGTCTGCGGCGGTGAACTCCATTATCGGCGCCCAATCGGATTCGATCGGCAGGGGCGCGGGGTTTTGGAGTCCGGGGAGGAGTCCGGATCCTCGGAGTCACGGGTCATGCAGAGTGCGGGGCTAGCGTTCGGCTCGATTGCATTTGAGATCGCAGCCCCCGAGGTGACGTCCAACCGCTCATCCTCGATTGGCACAATAGGCTCCGCGTTAGGGGTCGGAACCGATGCGTGTGCGGCCTCTAGGGCACTGTCCGGAGGCAGAGCTAGATCATGCCCCTCGAGATAGTGCGGTGCGCTTGGCCGTGGCTCGAACCCGTCGAAGATCAAGTCTCCGTGGATGTCAGCCGTGTAGTTTAAGCTTCCAAACCTGACTTGATGGCCAGGGGCGTAGCTTTCGATCTGCTCCAGGTGGCCGAGCGAATTCGCCCGCAGAGCGAAGCCGCCGAAGACGAAGATCTGTTCGGGGAGAAAAGTCTCACCCTGGACCGCATCGTTGTTGATGATCGAAGGGGCCATCGGGCCTAAAGGCGATGACACAGAGGAACTCTCAATGAAAGCACCAATGTCGGTGTCAAAACCGGCGGATCTCGGGTAGGGGGTCCCGAACTGTGCGTCTAGGCCGGATGGTAACAGGAGACAGAGAACACGATGTTTTACCCAGGTTCGGGCCCTCTCGATGGAGGTAAAACCCTACGTCCTTCTTGATTAATATTGATGATATGGGTAGTACAAGAGTAGATCTACCACGAGATTAAGGAGGCTAAACCCTAGAAGCTAGCCTATGGTATGATTGTTGTCTATGGAGTTGATTCCGATTGCCTACGGACTACAACCCTCCGGTTTATATAGACACTGGATAGGGTTAGGGTTACATAGAGTCCGTTACAATGGTAGGAGATCTTGAATATCCGCATTGCCAAGCTTGCCTTCCACGCTAAGAAAAGTCCCATCCGGACACGGGACGTAGTCTTCAATCTTGTATCTTCATAGTCTTGGAGTCCGGCTGAAGGTATAGTCCGGCTACCTGAACACCCCCTAATCCAGGACTCCCTCATCAGGTGCGCCCAACACTACAAAGAACACCAGAGATAATACAAATTACAACAGACCCATGGACCACCTAGCAGTTGCATGGTTTCTCACACATAAAAAAACATCATGAAATTATTTGCACTGAGACAGGGGCCTAGAGGCGGCAATGAGCTTTGCTCACGGAGCGCTAGCGGATGCAAGAGGAGAAAGACTTCGGTACCCTCAAAGATTTGAATGGTTTTTTCAAAATCTGGAAGGGTGTTTTTATAAGGGTACGTGCTACTTAACTGTTTGGCCTTTTCGCAAAGAAAGAAGATGCACACAGCCAACACCCGGTTCCAGCGGACCTATTTATTTTCACTAGGACAATGCCCATGCGTTGCAACGGAATATAAATATTCTAGTTCGTTAGGTTGTGACTTAACTGCCCATATGAATGTGATTGTATAAATAAATGTTTATTAAATCGTGACCGTGATTTACATAGGACTTATATTTTAATGAGAAGTTTGACAAGTAAATTAAAATGGAATTGGTTCAGAAAATAAGTAAATTAAGATGATTGATTCACATGAGGATGGTTGAACGAAGGGGTAGTGAGAAGGGAAGTAAAACATGATACCTTACATTCTTTTTAAATAGTGTATATAGCGATAGAGATTACTTGTTTTTTTTCTGGAAAACTTCCGATTTATTCATCTTCAATCACGGCAGTACGATGAACACCAGAAATAACTAAGCTTTTTACACAGAGATTACTTGGTTAAACTTGGATTCGTGGTTGTATCAGTGATGTTTCTTTATCTGGAAAGCTGGATGAAACCCTAGTTTCTGAAAATTATCAATCCCTTTTAAAACCAATAAAACATACTTCATCAAATTTGAACTACAACGACGACCTTTATTTTGGATCGGAGGGAGTAGTACATGTCTCCAGGGGACAGGGCAATTCTGAGACTGGGACTCACAACCAACCTTGATTAGCTTGTCTTCTTGCTGTGGCCTGTGATCATCACAGTCACGAACAATGGCCTGTCCTCCATCTCTACGTACGCATCATCATGTGCTGCAGACAAACAGCGTGTGTGTACGAGAAGAGAAGAGAAGAGTCAAGGCAACGAAACCCACAGGATCCCACGCGCGTTGTCATCGGGACCATGTACGTACGTCCGAAAAACGAGCAAGTTAACCCACAAGATTAGTGTCATGTCATGTGGCTCTGCGTTCGTCGATGAGAACGCCCACAAGATTAGTCTCAAGGCGATTCGCTGTCCGTCGTATGTAACCTGTCTATCATCAGTTGTGTAGGCATAGTGCTGCAGAGAGCGTGTGGGTTCGGAGAGAAGGGCCTCAGGACCTTAACGTAGTACGATCTGGACTGCTGCTCTGGCTCCAGAGCACGACAGTGAAGAGACAGACGACGGCGATGACAGTACAAACCTTCAGCGAACCGTCGACAAATGGAATTTCTCCTGGCTGCCCCGGATGCATCTGCCCTTGAACAATTTCAAATCTTTAAGAAAAAGTATTTTTTTCCAAGCCACCTATTAGCTCGCCTGTGCATTTTCTAATGTAGAGCCCGGGAGTGTTGCTCTGTCTTCTGTTGCAATCTCTATCAAGAAATAGTGATGCAAAATGTGCATATCAATTATTAGTCGCGCAAGTGAAGTCCTTTAAATTACGGCCACAAGTAGTTAGTAACATTAAGATCTTTTATACCATGGCTTAATTTAAATGCATCACTCATAACCCTGCCATGGTGAGCAGAGACCCCGGGTACCCGAGGGCGAGGACGCCGTAGTGATCTCTGTGCCCGAAGAGGGGGGACAGGCAACAGGGGTTGCCCCCTCTCACACGCCTTGCAGGGGCAAGACGAGGCGAGTGGCAAAAGCGGTCACCTCCAGGGGTGTCCGGCTCCGGAATCGCGTGATTTAGATGCGAGCCTTGTTCTGGAATATCCGTGGCTTCGGCCACGTGGGGCGGCGCACCCAACTCAAAGAATACATGCGCAAAGAAGACATAGATATCGTAGGGCTTCAAGAGACGATTAAGGCGGACTTTCGTTTCCACGAACTGCTTGTGATCGACCCTTTGGAGCGCTTCGAGTGGCAGCATGTACTTTTTGTGGTAGTGCCAAATATTGCAACGTATTTATGTGGCCAAGTTCCACATTTTTACAAAGACCAATTGGCTGCTCAAAATATTGCAAGCAGATTCCGCAAACAGAATTGAAATAAAACAAAAAGACAAAGGCCAATACCCCCCCTTTCCCCACCGGGCCTCAACCCCGCCGGCCCAGTCGGCCACCCCCCAGAGGCCTGCCCACTCCCGTACGCCCCCTGGCCTTTCAGGCCGCTCCCTCCCTTGACCTAATCCACCCCCACTCCCCCACGATCTCCACCCTCTCCCTCTAGCGCCGCCACATGAGAGAGCGCTCGGCCCCGATTCACTTCCACACCCCGCATGATCCCCTCTCTCTCTCTCGCACGACCTCCCTACCCCGCTCGATCTGGATGCCCGCTTGTGCCCAGGGCGCCCAACCTCGGCGCCATCAACCTCGACCTCCTGACTCTGCAGAGTTACCCTCGAGTGCCGAGGGTGGAACCTCTTACATCACTCCTGATGAGACCTCTGTGTTGTAGCTAATCGGTCGTGGTCATCGAGGGTGATTTCCTCCTTAACCACTTCCGATACGCCTCTGTCGTGCAACCCCTCAAGTGTGAACCGTGAGGGTGGATCCTCTTACATTCACCTTGATGATAACATCGAGTGGAATTCACCGGGGGTGATTCCTCGGGTTCCCCCTTGGTGTTAGACACACAGTTACTATGGTTACTATGACTTTACACCGAACCATGTTACTAAAGACGGGTTGACCTGAAAAGTACCCACGCGAGCTTAATAGCGAGAGATGTGGAGTCGGGTTAACCTGGAAGGTACCCGCGAGATACTTACAAGGCGTGGCCGGGCATTCTTAGCCATTGCCGCAAGTACTCGAGACGGGGCGACGGGGTCACATCGATCATGAGTCTCTGCTCGTTACCGCACGTCCCTAATCCACTACGATTTGGATAATTGATCCTACGGGCCTCTGGCCTGATAGCACTAACCATCACGTGGGCATAGTATGGGCGTTCTGCATCGTATACATCAGCCGAAGCTTAATAGACGTCAGCGACTGAGCGGCGCACGCTGGATTGGACTGGTAAGCACCTACCTTGTTGAAGGAGGTAGCTAGGTTTGCTCACCGGCCACCCACGCAACATGCAGGAGTTCCCGGGGAGATGCCCCATGACCCCTGGGGGCATATGTTTAGTCCGGCGTGCTGGCCTCTCTATTAAGCCTAGGTCGGGATGCAGCGTATTGTTTGGCCGAGGCTGGGCATTACCTAGGAAAGTGTGTCCGGCCGGAGTTAATCGAGCGTGATGGGTAAGTTGGTGCACCCCTGCAGGGAAGAAAACATCTATTGATAGCCTGTCCTACGGTAACAGACACTTGGAGTTGTATCCCGATCGATACAACTAGAACTAGATACTTGTGATGAGAAATGAATGGATGGCGATGAGGATTGGATTGTGATGATATCTGGATAGTATGGCTCTGGGATTGCTTTCTCGTAGGGAGTCGAGAAAGGATCTCTGGCCGAGGTTGATGACACTACTACTTCTTTACTTTATGCTACTCTACTCCCTCCTGTTGCTGCAAGATGGTGGTTTTCAGAAGATGCTAGTCTTCGATAAGACTAGGCCTTCTCTCTATTCTGGCATTTCTGCAGCCCAGTCCACATATACAGCATTCCTTTGATAATGTTGCATATGTAGTGTAGATCCTTGCTTGCGAGTACTTTGGATGAGTACTCATGGTTGCCTTGCTTCCCCTTTTCCCCCATACCCGATGGTTGCGACCAGATGACGGATCCTAGGAGCCAGACGACACCACTGATGGCTACTGCTACCCCGAGGGTGCCTACTACTACGTGACGGCCGCTGACGACTTGGAGTAGTTAGGAGGCTCTCAGGCAGGAGGTCTTGCCTTTTCGATCAATGTTGCTTTTGTGCTAGCCTTCTTAAGGCAAAACTTGTTTAACTCATGTTTGTACTCAGATATTGTTCCTTCCGCTGACTCTTGTGTATTCGAGCCCTCGAGGCCCCTGGCTTGTAATATAAAGCTTGTATTATTTTAATTTGTGTCTAGAGTTGTGTTCTGATATCTTCCTGTGAGTCCTTGATGTTGATCGTACACATTTACGTGTATGATTAGTGTACGGTCAAATTGGGGGCGTCACAGTACCGTTGGCCGTTTTGTCCTCGAGCTTCGTTCGCGTTGTGGCAGCGGCTTATGCAGCATCACCTGGAAGCTTCGAGAGTTTTAATTTTTCCCGAGCAGCAAAAATATACACAACGTGCATAGCTCTGTCCTTGGCTCGGCTCAATCCCGCAACCCGCGGCGCGGCGCGGCGCGGCGAGCGAGGAGGTTGAGCGCGCGTGTAGGTCTCCTCTTCTCATGCTCATACAAGTGGTAGAAGAGCTCATCTTATAAAGAGGTGCAACTCTCTCTCAACTTCCGGGGTGGGACTAAACTTTAGTCTCACTCACTCCATTCACATGTGTGCATGAATGGGCCAAGAGAATTTCAGAATTTTAGTTGGGCTTTGGGCCAAAGGCCTACTAGCAAAATTCCAACAGTTTGTCCAGATGAAGCATTTGGCCTCCCAAGACACCGACTTTTTTGGTTCGTTGGTATTCTTGGGGGCTCCAATGACTGGGGATGCTCTTATGTTTTCTAATTAGACTCCCCTCCCTAGGCGCTCCGGCGGCGGAAGGGTGGGGGAGGGGGAACCTCGGATCTGGCCGTACGATGTGGAAATAGGGTATAGGCTTGTGTGTCAGGCGGTGCCGCGTCGGGGGAGCAGTCTCGACGCATATGGAAATAATGTCCTCCCAATCCTTGCTCCACCTTAACGATGGCGCTCGAGGCTTCAGCGCTAAACGACCAGTGGATGTTGGGCATGTTGTTGCTGTGGAGGCAACAACGGTAGCAGTACCGTTGGCCGTTTTGTCCTCGAGCTTCGTCTGCGTTGTGGCAGTGGCTTATGCCGCATCACCTGGAAGCTTCGAGAGTTTGTCGAACCTTTGGGTGGTTGGCTTTTTTGTTCTCGTCCTATGGAGCAGTGACGGTGTGCCATCTTGTCGTGCTTCTAGGTCGGCTTGGTCAGCGTCGAGGCTCTCAACTCTTGGACTTTGAATCTGGCGACTACGACTTCATCTCCGAAATGTTTGACAGTGTGCGTTAGACTACAATGATCGCCCGAATCTAGCAATGGGGAGGCTATCGGAGCGGCTGCGGCGGCGCACCATCGGCCCATCCAGGAGATTGGAGGAGTGAGGCACCCTAGAGAATTAGTTGTAATATATATCTTTTTTTTACGGGTGTCTTACTGTTTGATCTGTGGCTAATAGATCTGAGGGTCTTTTCTATTTTTCTTCAAAAATAAATCATAGTATGCAACCTTATCTTTTATAAACATATTTTTTCTAATAGTTTCTAGCATATACTAATTTCCCAAAATTTATGATCTTTTATGTTTGTCTCTTTTGTTTGCACCGGATTGGCTGTACGGCGTGCATTTCTTGTCAGGGTACCAAGAGGTAGCCGGGGAATTGATAGTCAGGTTGGAAAATCACTTGCTTGGCTGATCACACCACTTTGATGAAGATCAAGGACGATGATCAACTGTGCAAATAATTTCATGATGTTTTTTTATGCATGAGAAAACATGCAACTAAGTCGGGTGTGCCCAGCACTACAAAGAACACCAGAGATAATACAAATTACAACAGACCCATGGACCACCTAGCAGTTGCATGGTTTCTCACGCATAAAAAAACATCATGAAATTATTTGCACTGAGACAGGGGCCTAGAGGCGGCAATGAGCTTTGCTCACGGAGCGCTAGCAGTGGATGCAAGTGGAGAAAGACTTCGGTAGCCTCAAAGATTTGAATGGTTTTTTCAAAATCTGGAAGGGTGTTTTTATAAGGGTATGTGCTACTTAACTGTCTGGCCTTTTCGCAACACCCGGTTCGAGCGGACCTATTTATTTTCACTAGGACAATGCCCATGCGTTGCAACGGAATATAAATATTCTAGTTCGTTAGGTTGTGACTTAACTGCCCATATGAATGTGATTGTATAAATAAATGTTTATTAAATCGTGACCGTGATTTACATAGGACTTATTTTTTAATGAGAAGTTTGACAAGTAAATTAAAATGAAATTGGTTCAGAAAATAAGTAAATTAAGATGATTGATTATCACATGAGGATGGTTGAACGAAGGGGTAGTGAGAAGGAAAGTAAAACATGATACCTTACGTTCTTTTTAACTAGTGTATATAGCGATAGAGATTACTTGTTTTTTTTTTCCGGAAAACTTCCGATTTATTCATCTTCAATCACGGCAGTACGATGAACACCAGAAATAACTAAGCTTTTTACACAGAGATTACTTGGTTAAACTTGGATTCGTGGTTGTATCGGTGATGTTTCTTTATGTGGAAAGCTGGATGAAATCCCAGTTTCTGAAAATTATCAATCCCTTTTAAAACCAATAAAACATACTTCATCAAATTTGAACTACAACCACGACCATTATTTTGGATCGGAAGGAGTAGTACATGTCTTCAGGGGACAGGGCAATTCTGAGACTGGGACTCACAACCAACCTTGATTAGCTTGTCTTCTTGCTGTGGCCTGTGATTATCACAGTCACGAACAATGGCCTGTCCTCCATCTCTACGTACGCATCATCATGTGCTGCAGACAAACAGCGTGTGCGTACGAGAAGAGAAGAGAAGAGTCAAGGCAACGAAACCCACAGGATCCCACGCGCGTTGTCATCGGGACCATGTACGTACGTCCGAAAAACGAGCAAGTTAACCCACAAGATTAGTGTCATGTCATGTGGCTCTGCGTTCGTCGATGAGAACGCCCACAAGATTAGTCTCAAGGCGATTCGCTGTCCGTCGTATGTAACCTGTCTATCATCAGTTGTGTAGGCATAGTGCTGCAGAGAGCGTGTGGGTTCGGAGAGAAGGGCCTCAGGACCTTAACGTAGTACGATCTGGACTGCTGCTCTGGCTCCAGAGCACGACAGTGAAGAGACAGACGACGGCGATGACAGTACAAACCTTCAGCGAACCGTCGACAAATGGAATTTCTCCTGGCTGCCCCGGATGCATCTGCCCTTGAACAATTTCAAATCTTTAAGAAAAAGTATTTTTTTCCAAGCCACCTATTAGCTCGCCTGTGCATTTTCTAATGTAGAGCCCGGGAGTGTTGCTCTGTCTTCTGTTGCAATCTCTATCAAGAAATAGTGATGCAAAATGTGCATATCAATTATTAGTCGCGCAAGTGAAGTCCTTTAAATTACGGCCACAAGTAGTTAGTAACATTAAGATCTTTTATACCATGGCTTAATTTAAATGCATCACTCATAACCCTGCCATGGTGAGCAGAGACC
>NC_041382.1:11925922-11961657 GCF_002162155.2 Triticum dicoccoides | reverse complement strand
ATTCTGAGACTGGGACTCACAACCAACCTTGATTAGCTTGTCTTCTTGCTGTGGCCTGTGATTATCACAGTCACGAACAATGGCCTGTCCTCCATCTCTACGTACGCATCATCATGTGCTGCAGACAAACAGCGTGTGCGTACGAGAAGAGAAGAGAAGAGTCAAGGCAACGAAACCCACAGGATCCCACGCGCGTTGTCATCGGGACCATGTACGTACGTCCGAAAAACGAGCAAGTTAACCCACAAGATTAGTGTCATGTCATGTGGCTCTGCGTTCGTCGATGAGAACGCCCACAAGATTAGTCTCAAGGCGATTCGCTGTCCGTCGTATGTAACCTGTCTATCATCAGTTGTGTAGGCATAGTGCTGCAGACAGCGTGTGGGTTCGGAGAGAAGGGCCTCAGGACCTTAACGTAGTACGATCTGGACTGCTGCTCTGGCTTCCGAGCACGACAGTGAAGAGACAGCCGACGGCGACGACAGTACGAGCCTGCAGCGAACGGTCGACAAATGGAATTTCTCTTGGCTGTCCCGGATGCATCTGCCCTTGCCAATTTCAAATCGTTAAGAAGTTTTTTTAGCTCGCCTGTGCATTTTCTAATGTAGAGCCCGGGAGTGTTGCTCTCTCTTCCGTTTTCTACATAAACATAAAAAATAAATCATACTATGTAGCCTTATTTTTTAGGAACATAATGCATTCAGCGACACAGAGGGAACCCTCGCTGAAGGGTGCTATGAGTTAGCCCGACCCAGGCGCACGGGAAGCAACAGCCTCATTTTCTGTTTTTATTATGTTTTATGTTTTAATTTTTCACTTTACTTATTTTACTTGCATTTATACATTCAAATATTCTAAAAATATATTCTAAAAATATATTATAAAAATCACTCTACATAGAAAAAATTAAAAATGTTGACCAAGCATTTCAAAAATATTAAATCTGTATAGGTATCACGCATACAAAATTTTCTAAAAAAATAATATAATGTGTATAAAACAATTTGATCATGTATTTTAAAAACTTAATGAAGCATTTGAAAAAAATGTTGAACAATTGTTTTAAAAATGTTAGGAAAGCCTTTGGAAAAAGTTAAATGTGTATAGAGAAAATTATGAACATGTATTAAAAAATAATGAACTATTTTTGATCATTTGTATAAAACTGTTAGTCAAGCATTGAAAACATATTGAACAAATATTTAAAAAACAATATATGTGTATAGAAAAAATGTTGACCATGTATAAAAATTTGTTGAAAATATGGTTCTAAGCATTTGAAAAATGTTAAACAAGTTTTGAATTTTTTAATCAAGAACTTGAATTTTTTTAATGTCTTTAGAAAAAAATTGACCATGTGTTAAAAAATGTTAGTATTGCGTTTAGAAAATGTTGATCATGTATGATAAAATTTTATTCTTGTATTTGAATTTTTTTAATGAAGCAACTGAAAAAGTTTAAAAGTGTTCATAGGAAAAATGTCGACCATATATTGAAAAAATGTTGGTCTTGGATTTAAAAAATAATATTAATCAAGCATTTGAAAAATGTAAAAATGTGTATAGAAAAAATGTTTATCATGTATTTAAAATTTTTAAATTTGTATTGGGAAAATGTTGTTGGCATGTACAAAAATGTAGAATGAAAATCAAAAGAAACAAAGAAAACAAAAAAAGTAATACAAATAAACCACATGAAAAATAAAACCAAAGAAAAAATACAAAAAGAATGGAAAAAACCAGAGAAACAATAGAATACAAAAAAGCATTGAAAACCAAGAAAGAAACAAAAAACAAAGAAAAAAAAGGAAAATGTTAAAAAAAGCCTGTTTTCCTTCTAGTAGGTCGCGTCCTACGTATTGTACACAAAGTTGATGTTGGTGCAGTGCCCCTCATGTTCGCATATACGTCCAGAAATGAGGGCACCGGTTTGTGGGTAGACAATGGGGCTCAGTGGATTCCTGTCCACAGACACGTCTGGACATGTCCACGGACAGGAGCCGACTGAGCCCCATTTTTCCGCCTGGGCAACGACACCACCATTTCCATGCATTCCCATACAAATCGATCATTCAGTGATACAAACAGTTCAAATAATGAAAAATTGTAAAAAAATCAACAATAGTAACTCATTACAAAATACATAGTTAATTCAAACGTAAATATCATTTAGAGGATAAAGTTCAAACAGAAAACTAGTGGTTTCCAGCATGAGTTCACATATGTTTCACAAGATCATCAAATAGTTGCAGATGCGCTTATTAATGTCGAAGTCAACATGCTCTAGATATTCCTTTAGGAGGAGAACATGTACCTTGGGCCTATAAAATATCAGAGGTACGGCGAGCATGTGCAACCTCATCCTTTACATTTATGTTATGCATGATCATACAACAAATTATCATCTTCCACAGTGTCTCAGGATCCCATATATTTGCAGCTCCACGAACAATACCCAACGAAGTTGGATCACTGGAAATATCCTCTCCACATCCTTTCTAGCAGCTACTTGCATTTGTGCAAAGAGAAAAACTTGTGTTACCTGGGCTCGGGGATAGTCTTCATAAACTGCGCCCATTGAGGATAGGTACCATCTACAAGGTAGTACCCCACGGTGTAATCGTGTCCATTGACGGCGTAGTTGCACGACAAAGCATCTCGGCCCACCACAAAGTCTCTTAAACAACGGAGATCACTAAAGCACAATGATATCAATGCCAGACCCTAGCATACCAAATCCGTAAGTCATGTGGCGGCTTCTTGTCCGCCTGCCACTAGTACAATTTTTCCCAAAGAAAAATACAAACATTATTTTTGCGGGATCAAATAAAACAAGGGGGCTGCTACGCGTCGGCCAGTGGATCTTTTTAAAAGATCCGCCGCCTCGCGAGCCATCGGATTTGATAAAATTGAGCGGTTGCATGTCTTTCTCTACTTCACAACAGAGGTTTTGTTTCAGAAACATTTGTAAAAGAGATTGTTTTGTGGATATTTTTTTGCAACATAGGTTGTGTTGCGGGATTTTTTTTGTCTTCATCTTTATATGGTGGTATGGAAGAAAGTTTTGCAACATGACTGATGTTGCAGAAATCTTCCTTGCAACAAATTGAATGTTGCAAAAAAACACCATTGTCGTTCGCCATGAGCTCCCGCCAGACAGTGGTGAGGAGTGGCGCCACCCTTCCCCGCCATCATGCTGCCGCCGACGAGCGCCAGACTTCCGACCAGCTTGCCTCATCACCATCCCCCTCACAGGCGAGATGTACGCCATTGGTATGCACTTGTATACAGAAGAGAGAGGTTGGGAGAGAGATAACATGAGGGAAAGAGATGAAGAGATAAGGCGTGGGTGGCCACGTATTAAGCAAAGGGAGTGGCGGATGTGAGCGTGAAATCAGCCGCCTGATGGGAATCTTTTCCCATAAAACAAACTTAAGCTATGAATGTTCACTCTAGAAGGTGGAGGCCAGAATGATTGACAGTACTTGTAGGAGAAAGGGTAATTGGATTCCGATTCTTTGCCCTTAAATCACGTATCACACGAGCTATGCATGGATGTCAATTAGCGAGCAGTATGCATGTGTAATAACCAGTCAACCAATGGTTTGAGCGTGGGTAAGTCGTCAACATCTCCCGCATGCTCACGGAAGTACTGTATTGAGACTAGCATGAGCCGTTGCCTGCAGCTAGTGCGTGTGTGGAACAGAATGGATCCGGACACTCGTGCATCATGTGCTGCCTGCAGCTAGTGCGTGTGTGGATGAGAATGGCTCCGGACAGTGATAGTACGGGTCGCCGGACACCCACAGAAACCCGGCCAGCCTCAGTGCAAAATTCCAAAGCAAGAGCGAACTGGCGTCGGGACCAAATTTTGTCATGGCCAAGAGACGGCAACCAGGAGCCTTCGCCTCGGTTTCTTCCCATGAATAACACATTTTAGTGATGATACTTCCAGGAGTTTACTTCTGTCGGGTTCTGCTAGCCCGTGTTCTTCTTAATTTTTCTACTTCATAATCTTACTTCAAAGCTGCCACATTTATTTTGGATCAGAGGAAATAACATTTAGAGCATCTACAATCAGATACAAGAAATCCGACACCTCAAACTGCCATGGATGCACCAAGCGCGTCCACGGACATTGATCGGTCAGACCTCAATGTAACTCAATTAGGAATCCTCAAAATCATACAATTAAATGCAAGTGAAACGCAAACATAACCGGAGCTCTCCCGGCTCCGCTGTGCCCTTGTTCGGCGGCTGTCAGCGCCCATCGGAGTGTTGGTCCGGTCGTTGGCGATGTAGAGTAGGACAAGTGACACGCACCGGCTCATGGACTCGTAGCATCTGCTAAGAATTCTTCTTAATAATCAAGTGTAATAGGCTGTCCAAAGACATGGCTTGGTGCTTGAAAACGATATGAGAATTCTTATTCTGGAAGTAATTTTCGAGTTTTCATATGTTCAATGAATTGTATTTTGCAGGACATTGTATTGTCAGGCTAGTGGTTATTGTTGATAATGCTACGAGTAAGTTCTTGTTGTTTGGTTTGTACTGTCAGCTTTTCGTTTATTGCTGTAGGTTCTTCATTTCAATAATTTCGCTTCATTTCATCAGTGCAACAACAAAGACAGAAAGGAAAATTTATTGCTGAATTACACGGGCAAAGTTGCTATAGTAACTACACTTTCCGGCATAAACTGCAAATTAGTCTAAAGAACAGAATCGTCGTTATCCACATGTGTTTATGGAATAGACTATCTACCTGTGGCATAGATCATATCATACATCGTACAAGTTGCATCCATGCAATGAATTCTATATCTAGTATTGCAAAAGGAAAAAAAGATCAGTTTTAAGTAGACTATAATAGGTGGGGATAGAGTTTCCAAGTTTATATTGTACCAATCTGCTTGTTTTTCTTTTAGGTAGCATGATATTCATTGCTTTACTAACTAGGGAATTAAAAAAGTGATTGTTCCTAAACTATTTTCAGTTTCTTCTTAATTTTCTTAGATTAATTGTGCATTTTGTTGAATTTTTTATCACTTGTTGACTTTTTTTATGTGTTTTCAAGAATTTGGTTATTTATATATTACATTATGCCTGATGATCTGCCATATGTTCTGCTGACGATCTAGTCGATGGTGAATTATGAAGTCCTAATCCAATTGTGCAGCCATGTTAACACCAAATACAAATAGTTCATGTCTCCGGAAAATGGGCAGGTCTTAAACTGGGACTAGCAGCTAAATTATTTATGAATAACTCCAACCAAGTTTTGAGCTAGCCAAGCTCGAGTTTTATTTGTTTTACAACTTCTCTTTATTACTTTCATCAACTTTAAAAATATGCAGATACGATGTTTATAAATCATATGCATATATGTATCTCAAAATGTACTTTTGAAATATGTAATTTTGTTGATTTGAGAAATATGCTATTATAGAAGTTTGCTGGCTGATATAGTTGATGGTGGATTTATTAATTCCTGTTTATAGCCTGCAGGCGTGGAGAATGGATAGTCATGCACTTTTGCTAGATTTAATTTCCACAATACTCTTTCGGGTTCCCATAAGAAAAGTCCTCGTGTTCGATACTAACACGGTCTCCTGTGTTAAATTACGTACCATCATGCTATCTCAGAGTAGTTTTGCATAAAGGGAACCTTTATTGACTCATAATATGGCATCTAGGAGATACGTACAATGAGTACACACCAGGTTTCTGCATGGTTAAGATGTACATCATGGCGATCGACGTCTTCTGGTCTATATCAATGACCTCCTAGTCATTGCTTTTACATGTTCCCTGGTTTAAACAAGTTTGATCCATTGCGGCAACGAGCTTTGTTCATCACGTGTGGCCGGTGGATGCATGACGAAGAAGACTTTGGTACCCTGAAGGGTTGGATGTAGTTTTCAATTTTATAGAGTGTTCTTGTAAGGGTTTGTGCTACTTAATATAGGTTGCCTTTTCGGAAAAAATGCACACGGTCAACACCCGGTTCCAGTAGGCTTATTTATTTTTCCATACTTGATTATCGGTTGTATCGGTGATGTTGCTTTACCAAGAAAGCTGGATGAAACCCTAGTTTCTGAAAAATACCCATTCCTTTTAACGCCAAAATATAGAATATAATACTGTACATGTCTCCAGGGTGACAGGGCAATTCCGAGACTGAGACTCACAACCGACCTTAGCTTGTCTTCTAGCTGTGACATGTGATTATCACAATCACTAACAGTACTAGCCGGTCCTCCCTGACACGGTATGTACGAGAAGAAAAGTGAGGAGTCAAGGCAGCCACAGGCTGCACGATCGCACGGGCGAAACGCGTGGGGTTGAATTGTCATCGGGAGCACGTACCTACCTACGTACTATACGTCGGAGGTGGTCACATCTGCAGCAGATGGCATATGTGACACCAGTACGTGACGTACATCTGAAAAAACGAGCAAGTTAATCATGTACCGTGTTAATAAGTGGCTCTGCGTTCGTGGATGAGAACGTCCACAAGACAATCTAGAACACGATTAGTCTCACAAGGCGATTCGGTGTCCGTCGTATGTAACTTGTCCATCATTGGTTGTGTAGGCAATAGTGCTGTAGATTGGACTGGAGAGAAGGCTTCAGGACCTTAACGTGCGATCCAGAACACGATAGTGAAGAGACAGCCGACAGCGATGACAGTACGAGCCTGTGCACATTCGAACGGTCGACAGATGGAATTTCTCCTGGCTATCCCGGAGACACCTATTTGCTCGCCAGTGCATTTTTTAATGTAGAGTCGGGGAGTTGATTTCTTTTAGAGCATCTCCACCACCCCCCTCCCAGGACACCTTTTTAGGCTCGGTTTTAGGCTCAGGCGGTGCTTTATCCAGACGAAACCCAGCGTGTTGGTGGCCTTTTGGGGGCGTCGGCGGAAGTTTCGGCGAATCGTGTCTCCCCACATGTCTTTTTTCTTGGCCCATTTAATCATTTCCCTCACAAACTTTTGGTTGGGATGGGGTGTGGCTGGGAAGATGCCCTCCCTATGCATTTCTATTTCGTCCAGATGAAGCATTTGGCCTCCTAAGACACCAACTTTTTTGGTTCGATGGTGTTCTTGGGGGCTCCAACGACTGGAGATGCTCTTATGTGTTCTAATTAGACTCCCCTCCCCAGGCTCTTCGGCGGCAGAAGGGTAGTGAAGGGGGAACCCCGGATCTGGTCGTACGATGTGGAAATAGGCTGTGGGCTTGCGTGTCAGGCGGTGCCGCGGGCGGGGGAGCAGTTTTGAGGCATATGGAAATAATGTTCTCCCAATCCTTGCTACGCCTCAACGATGGCGCTCAAGGCTTCAGCGCTGAACGACCAACGGATGTTGGGCATGTTGTTGCCGTGGAGGCAACGGCGGTAGCAATACCGTTGGCCGTTTTGTCCTCGAGCTTCGTCCGCATTGTGGCAGCGGCTTATGCAGCATCACCTGGAAGCTTCGAGAGATTGTGCAAGCTTTGGGTGGTTGGCCTTTTTGTTTTCGTCCTACGAAGCAGTGACAGTGTGCCATATTCTGGTGCTTCTACGTCGGCTTGGTCAGCGTCAAGGCTCTCAACTCTTGGACTTCGAATCTGCCGACTATGACTTCATCTCCGAAATGTTTGACAGTGTGCGTTAGACTACAATGATTACCCGAATCTAGCAATGGGGAGGCTATTGGAGCGGCTGCGGCGGCGCACCATCGGCCCATCCAGAAGATTGGAGGAGTGAGGCACCCTAGAGACTTAGTTGTAATATATATCTTTTTTACGGGTGTCTTCCTGTTTGATCTGTGGCTAATAGATCTGAGGGTCTTTTTGATTTTTCTTCAAAAATAAATCATAGTATGCAACCTTATCTTTTATAAACATATTTTTTCTAATAGTTTCTAGCATATACTAATTTCCCAAAATTTATGATCTTTTATGTTTGTCTCTTTTGTTTGCACCGGATTGGCTGTACGGCGTGCAATTCTTGTCAGGGTACCAAGAGGTAGCCGGGGAATTGATAGTCAGGTTGGAAAATCACTTGCTTGGCTGATCACACCACTTTGATGAAGATCAAGGACGATGATCAACTGTGCAAATAATTTCATGATGTTTTTTTATGCGTGAGAAACCATGCATCTAAGTCGGGTGTTGGTGTCAAAACCGGCGGATCTCGGGTAGGGGGTCCCGAACTGTGCGTCTAGGCCGGATGGTAACAGGAGACAGAGAACACGATGTTTTACCCAGGTTCGGGCCCTCTCGATGGAGGTAAAACCCTATGTCCTGCTTGATTAATATTGATGATATGGGTAGTACAAGAGTAGATCTACCACGAGATTAAGGAGGCTAAACCCTAGAAGCTAGCCTATGGTATGATTGTTGTCTATGGAGTTGATTCTGATTGCCTACGGACTACAACCCTCCGGTTTATATCGACACCGGATAGGGTTAAGGTTACATAGAGTCGGTTACAATGATAGGAGATCTTGAATATCCGCATCGCCAAGCTTACCTTCCACGCCAAGGAAAGTCCCATCCGGACACGAGACGTAGTCTTCAATCTTGTATCTTCATAGTCCTGGAGTCTGGCTGAAGGTATAGTCCGGCTGAAGGTATAGTCCTGGAGACCAGGGCCTTATCTTTTCTCCAATCCAAAACAAGTTCACCCGACACCTCGAGTTCCAACACCCTAGGCTCCAGATTCCGTGCGCCTCGGACCTTCGACAATGTCCGGTTCCGACCTTCAAGGCCGATGGATGCCCTCCTCCGTCACGGAGGAGGACGTGCTAAAGTTGAGAGAGGCTAAGTTCCTGACCGGTGAAATTTGGCATAGGTTGCCCGCTCAAGGGCAGGTCATCCCCAGTCCCCAGCCCGGTGAGAGCGTGGTGTTCATGTCTCACTCCCTTCGGGGGTTGGGCTTCCCAATGGATCCCTTTGTGAGGGGACTGCTGTTTTATTACGGGCTGGAATTCCATGACTTAGCTCCGGAGTCCATCCTCCATATCTCCTTGTTTATTGTCGTGTGTGAAGCGTTCCTCCGTGTTACCCCTCACTTTGGATTATGGCTCAAGACCTTTAAAGTGGAGCCGAAGATGATCAAGGGACGACACGTAGAGTGCGGAGGCGCTGTTATAACCAAAAATGCTGATGCTCCATGGCCCGAGGGCTCTTTTCAAGAGGAGCTAGGCTTGTAGCAACGAGAGTGGTTTTATATCACCGCTCCCCGGAGCACCAAATGGGTGGCGCTTCCTGCCTTTCGCTCGGGTCCCCCACCACGTCTGGCGTCATGGGTCAACAGAGGGTTAGATTGGGGTTTGCCCAAGGACGTGCCCTTGTTACAGGGCCGCATTAAAGATCTCTTGGAAGGAGACCTCAGCCTGGTCAAGGTGACGCAGGTCATGCTGACTCGCCGGATATTGCCCGGCAAACGTCGCCCCCTTCGCCTGTGGGAATTTAATCCAGAGGGACCACGAGCTCTCCGGAACTTCATGGGCGCAATGCCCGCGGAGATGTACAAATTGTTCTTCGGATCACAAGAGATGTGTCCGGATTTGACCGAGGATGCAGGCTAAGCCGCAATCGCCTGGATACTCAAGTAAGCAACCTTGTGCCCGGACCTTCTATCCGTATAATTGTCATAAACTTGCCCCAAAAAGAGTCGTCCTTTTAAACAGGAGTGGATAGCGAAGGCAAAGCTGATCAGGTGTCCGGCTCCCCTTCCTGAAACCAGGCCGGATCCCATGCTAGTTAGGATGCTGGAGATAATGCCTTTGGAGGGGGAGGACAAGGAAGCTATGGCCTCCTCGAAGGAGGCTGCTCCGAAGGGAGGAACCGACAATTCCTCTCCTAAGGGGAAGAAGAGAGCCACCTCTGACGACCCGGAAACCATGGCCGCGAAGCGGGGAAGAAAATCCTCGTCAGAGGGTCCGACGCCGGGGAGTTCCTCGGCCGGACTATGCCCTCAAGGGGATCAGCCCTCCAGCGAGCCGTAAGTAGAGAAAGATTTTCCTTTTGAGGGATGAGGGAAATCCTTGATTTATGTCTGAGAAGATTTAACCAAACTTTTACCTTGTAGCTCGGACCTCAGCCCTTCTCAGCAGAGCTCGTCTTCGGGGGATCTTCTTCCGGAGATGATGGAGAGCGGGATGCCTCCCCCTGCCGTGCCGCCTAGCGAGGTGGGCGACCCTGAGGTGTCGTCGCGGAGGGTTTCTCTGAATCCGGCAGGGGCGGAAGATAGCTATGTGCCCCCCCGAGGTTCTCCGCGTCCAGCCTTTGAAAGAGGTCATGGGACGAGCCCGGCACCGTCTGGTGTTCGGTCGGAGGAGCTAAAGATTCTGCTGGGGCGAGCTTGTATCTCAGAGGAGCACCGTGCATTGATGAGCACGGTGATTGAAAGGATCTCATCCGCAGAGAGCGGATTGCATGAGGCCATCAAAAGTTTACTCACGGGTTTTGAGGTACATTAGATAATGTACACTTTTGGCAGTTGCGCATGAATAAGATGCGCCCTGTGTAGATAGTAGCCCATGAGACTCTGCACGTCGTCAAGAAATGACGGTACGCGGAGGATCGTAATCCCAGGTCTAAGATGTCGCCTTTGAATGTAGGAGGCATGGTGTCCGGAATCGAGCCGAACTGGCGATTTTGCCGGACTAAAGCGGCAACTAGACGTGGCAGATGCCGACATCACGCTTGTCAACAAGCGGCTTGATGAGGCTCAAGGTATGTAATTCCTCGGGCGGCATCAGGTAAAAACAGTTTGATGCCTGTGTCTTACGATGTGTGTGCTTGACGCAGATGGTGCAGCCGCCATGGAGAGTCTTAGGGCAGAACTTGCCCGAGCTAAAGAACAAGCCAGAGAGAGTGATGCGGCCACCAAGAAAGCCCTTGAAGAGCTGGGAGCCGAACAGGCTGCTCATTGCCGAAGCAAGGAAGAGATGGCCGAGATGGCCGAAAAGTTAAAAAGCGCTACAGACCATTGCAGACTTCTTGAAAAAGAAGATCAGGTGAAATAGACGGACTTAGAGAAGGCCGTTGCCAATGCCAAGAACGCGCGCTCTGCGATGAGAGCTGCAAGGGAGGAGCTGCGTCAGGCCGAACAGATTGCGGCTGGAAAGCCCTTTATGCTGCGAAGGAAATTTTGTGATCCCAAGTTTTCTCTGTTGGACCGGATGTGGAGTGTGGAGGATACCTATCTGGATTTGGCAGCGAGTGCTGCTGATGCGACCGAACACTTTCGAGATCAGAAAGATCGCGAAGTGGAAAAGCTTTTCTGGTCGCAGTTTCACAATCCAGAGCGTCCAGTGGCAGTGGACGATCGTTTGGCTCAATGGGCCGAACTGAATAGGTTGTCCGGACTCGCTATGAAGTACGTCATGGGTCATCTGCGGCCGGGGAGATCGGAGCCGAAGAGTTATTTCAGCTTGGTGCAGCAATTCCTTGACGCGGTGCCGCGTATAAATGCATTGAAGAGGTCGGCATGCATAGAGGGCGCAAGGATGGCTCTTGCCCGTGTTAAGACATACTGGGCAGAGATGGAGACCACCGTTGTTGCGTCCCGAGATTCGGACAAAAGCCGAGTACTCTCCGAGCACTATTTTCAGGAAGTCCTTGAAGGCGCTCGTGTAATAGAGACGCAGTGCTCGAAAGATACTATGTTATGATAGCATATGTATTTATAAAGTAATATTTTGATAAACTGTAGTGGCCTTTTTATACTTGTGCCTTCAAGTATTGGGAACACCTCCTGTGCGGCCGTTTTAATATATATATAAAATCTGAAAGATGGCAGTCGTTGGCTTCAGCCCCCACGCACATAGTGCGGTGGTGCTCGCAGAAGACGCATTTTCACACTTAACCCAACGTCTTGGTCCTACAAAGGAGGTGATAGCGCAACGGGCCAGACAACCGGACTATAATGCTTTAACACTTTCACTTAGCCATAGGAGCTTGACAGTGAGACTATTTAGGTAGCTCCTTGGTGGCGACTGCGCTCATCCGAGTTCGGGGCGCGTATGTGCCTGACTGGGAAGCGGCCCCTCGTTAAAGCGGAGGAATCCGATAGATTCCGATAGGTCATCGAGTGGCTGACCAGTCTCACGCTACATCATGACAGTCAGTTTTCGGCTTTCTCTACTGAGGTGCTCGCCCGACCGAACAGGGGCACAATCGCAGTAGTTCTCCTGGTGCTACCTTAGCCGATAGAGCGGAATGTAAGGTAGCCGAACTCAGGAGCCGGTCAACCCAACATTTGACCAAAGACATGATTCGGAGCTGATGCATATAATGCCAAAACTCGCGACGCCGAACACTCCCTAAGGTATTCGGTCTTTATGAGTGCGGGCGAAACAACACTCTTTATTAAAAAAGCCCCTAGTGTCCAGGTACGTGCAAAAAATCTGACGTGGCCACATGCCAAGACGCCAGCCTCCTCCTTGGTTATATCAGAAAAAACCAGGGGATGTGTAGCAACAAGAGACAGTAAAAAAGGTTTACGCAGGATCTTAATCTAAAAAGAATCCTTTAGGATGGGTCCCTACTGCACGTCTGCGCCTGTGTCTCCATTGTGCCATATCCTGGACGGGCGCCGCACGACGTTCATCTGTAAAAGAGAGGAACTGAGTTGAAAACGGGTCGTGCCGGACAAAAGTTTAAAATAAACAAAGTGTAAAGTAAAATATATAAAATTGAGCTTTATTGTCTCTTATTGTATATGCATGGAGCCCCTAGTGCGGGGATATATGGCCACTAAGCCTGCATCAATGATGATTTTGTACCGAACTCGTCTATCCGCGTTCATGGTCTTTAATGACCTATTTTGAAGTTTTTTTGGCCGGTGAGGCCATTTTGCTGTGGGGCTGTCAAAGCGGCCGCACATTCCTCCTCTTGGGGAGGCACACTTTAGTGCTTCCCCTTCAAAGAGATGATGCCTCGTGGAACGGGCATCTTAAGCGTAAGAGATGCATAATGCGGTATTGCGTTAAAGCGAGCGAAAGCTTCGCGTCCTAGTAGTGCTTGATAGCGACTTGAGAACGGGACGATATGGAAGGTCAGCTTTTCGCGGCGGAAGTTATTGGCAGAGCCGAATATGACTTCGAGCCAGAGAAAACCCATACAATGGGTGACCGGACCAGGTATTACCCCTTGAAAAGAGGTTTTGCTGCGGCGGATTCTTGCTGGGCTTATCCCCATGTGCTGGATTGTATCCTGATATATCATGTTTAGTCCACTGCCTCCGTCCATAAGGACATTTGAAAACTGGAGTCAGCCTGCATTCTTGATATTTCTAGAATAATCTAGCTGATCGAAGATGATCTGTTTTGACAACCAGTGGCCGGACCCTTTGGGGATGGGCCGTGTGGTGCGTACCTTTACGGGCGCCGCACGGTTTGTTATGTGAAGTGAGTTCACTGTTTTTACTTCTTGTGGGAATTTGTTTTGTTTCCTGGTACTCTGCTTTTGGGGTTCGTCTTCGTCTTCGCTTGGTATGTCGAGCCCCTTGTGTTCGGCATTGAGTCTGTCGGATTGTTTGAAAACCCCACAGTCTCTGTGGGTATGGTTAGCAGGCTTCCCGGGAGTACTGTGTACCTGACATATCCTGTCCAGGATTTTATTTAGGTTGGATGGATCGTCCCTGTTATCTTGTGGGGGCGATTTTGCCTGATTTTGTCGTGAGCCTTTGAATCCGGCATTGACTGCCGTGCTCTTCGGACTTTTGTCCTTAGTCCGGCGACGGTCCTTGTTGCGTCGCGGTTTTCCGTTTCCATCCCTAGTTTCGGATGTACTTGGGTCGCTGGGGCTGCACCTTGCCAGCCAGCTGTCCTCCCCTGCACAAAAGCGGGTCATGAGGTTTGTTAGTGCGGCCATTGTTTTTGGCTTTTCTTGGCCGAGGTGTCTGGCGAGCCATTCGTCTCGGACGTTATGCCTGAAAGCTGCTAAGGCTTCGGCGTCCGGACAGTCGACTATCTGATCCTTTTTAGTGAGAAATCTATTCTAGAACTGCCGAGCTGATTCTCCAGGTTGTTGAGTTATGTGAGTAATATCGTCTGCATCCGGAGGGCGGACATAGGTCCCTTGAAAGTTTGCTCGGAAAGCATCCTCGAGCTCTTCCCAGCTTGCAATTGTGTTTTCGGGAAGGCTTTTAAGACAATGCCGGGCTGGCCCTTTAAGCTTAAGGGGTAAATATTTTATGGCATGGAGATCATCTCCTCTAGCCATGTGTATGTGGAGGATATAATCCTCGATCCAAACTCCAGGGTCTGTTGTTCCATCATATACCTCTATGTTTACGGGTTTGAATCCCTCTGGAAATTCATGGTCTAGGACCTCATCGGTGAAACATAGAGGGTGTGCGGCGCCCCTGTATTTGGGTGTGCCAGATTCTGATGATGGCTTCATAGCATTGCTTACGAGAGCTTACTTTCTTGGCCCATAAATGGACCTGACTGGGCCATGATGCGAATCCTTAAGTGGGTCGCATGCCGATTTGAGTGCGGCGCCGCGTGCCGCTTTATGGGGTCGTCTATCCGACCGTGTTGCTTTCTCATTTTTTGAACGCGAGGGCTCTAGGGCCTCTTCGTCGAATTCAGGCAGTAGCTTTCTTTTCGGATAGCTTTTAGCACGGCGACTGTCGCCGTATTTATCTGCGGTATTGATTACTTTGCTCCATCTAATCCAGAGTGCATCTTCCGCTGTATTTAGCTTCCGCTTCTGCTTTTTAAGGCTGCGTGCAGTTGCAACGAGCCTCTCGTGGAGATTCTTCTGCTCCATATGTTTATCTGGCGTGAGGTCGTCCGGAATGCCGTTTTCTCCGGAGGAGGGATGTTCGGTTTCTCTATCCGTGTTGCCCTGTTTGGACGGTTACTCTAAGGCCTGCTCGTCGTCTACCGGCTCGTCCTGTTCTATGGATGGGTTTTTATCGAGGCGGGGCTTGGGTCGTCGTTTACGTCGACGCTTTGATTGCTTTTCGGGGGGTCGAACTCCCGTTCCCTCCCCTTTTTCCTCATTGTCGCTTCCTTTAGGGGTATCCACCATGTACACATCGTGAGATGAGGTGGCTGTCCAATGCCCTATGGGCGTTGGTTCGTCGGTATCTGCTGCATCGTCATCCATGCTGTCGATGTCTCCGGAGTCGAAGTTGAGCACATCGTTTAAATTGTCGACAGTGGCTACCAAGTGGGTGGTGGGTGGGCTTTGAATTTCTTCATCGTCCGTATCCCATCCTCGCCGACCGTAGTCCGCCCAGGGCTCTCCTGATAACGAGAGAGACTTAAGAGAATTCAGGATGACGCCAAAAGACGAATGCTGAAAGATGTCTGCGGCGGTGAACTCCATTATCGGCGCCCAATCGGATTCAATCGGCAGGGGCGCGGGGGGTTTGGAGTCCGGGGAGGAGTCCGGATTCTCGGAGTCACGGGTCATGCAGAGTGCGGGGCTAGCGTTCGGCTCGATCGCCTTTGACATCGCAGCCCCCGAGGTGACGTCCAACCGCTCATCCTCCATTGGCGCAATAGGCTCCGCGTTAGGGGTCGGAACCGATGCGTGTGCGGCCTCCAGGGCACTCTTTGGAGGCAGAGCTAGATCATGCCCCTCGAGATAGTGCGGCGTGCTTGGCCGTGGCTCGAACCCGTCGAAGATCAAGTCTCCGTGGATGTCAGCCGTGTAGTTTAAACTTCCAAACCTGACTTGTTGGCCAGGGGCGTAGCTTTCGATCTGCTCCAGGTGGCCGAGCGAATTCGCCCGCAGAGCGAAGCCGCCGAAGATGAAGATCTGTCCGGGGAGAAAAGTCTCACCCTGGACCGCATCGTTGTTGATGATCGAAGGAGCCATCGGGCCTAAAGGCGACGACACATAGGAACTCTCAATGAAAGCACCAATGTCGGTGTCAAAACCGGCGGATCTCGGGTAGGGGGTCCCGAACTATGCGTCTAGGCCGGATGGTAACAGGAGACAGGGAACACGATGTTTTACCCAGGTTCGGGCCCTCTCGATGGAGGTAAAACCCTACATCCTGCTTGATTAATATTGATGATATGGGTAGTACAAGAGTAAATCTATCACGAGATCAAGGAGGCTAAACCCTAGAAGCTAGCTTATGGTATGATTGTTGTTTATGGAGTTGATTCCGATTGCCTACGGACTACAACCCTCCGGTTTATATAGACACTGGATAGGGTTAGGGTTACATAGAGTCGGTTACAATGGTAGGAGATCTTGAATATCCGCATTGCCAAGCTTGCCTTCCACGCTAAGAAAAGT
Source organism: Triticum dicoccoides (assembly GCF_002162155.2). Lineage (NCBI taxonomy): Eukaryota > Viridiplantae > Streptophyta > Magnoliopsida > Poales > Poaceae > Triticum > Triticum dicoccoides. The sequence goes on along the minus strand of NC_041382.1, from coordinate 11,945,399 downwards.
CCCATCCGGACACGGGACGTAGTCTTCAATCTTGTATCTTCATAGTCTTGGAGTCCGGCTGAAGGTATAGTCCGGCTACCCGAACACCCCCTAATCCAGGACTCCCTCATCAGGTGCGCCCAACACTACAAAGAACACCAGAGATAATACAAATTACAACAGACCCATGGACCACCTAGCAGTTGCATGGTTTCTCACGCATAAAAAAACATCATGAAATTATTTGCACTGAGACAGGGGCCTAGAGGCGGCAATGAGCTTTGCTCACGGAGCGCTGGCAGTGGATGCAAGAGGAGAAAGACTTCGGTACCCTCAAAGATTTGAATGGTTTTTTCAAAATCTGGAAGGGTGTTTTTATAAGGGTACGTGCTACTTAACTGTTTGGCCTTTTCGCAAAGAAAGAAGATGCACACAGCCAACACCCGGTTCCAGCGGACCTATTTATTTTCACTAGGACAATGCCCATGCGTTGCAACGGAATATAAATATTCTAGTTCGTTAGGTTGTGACTTAACTGCCCATATGAATGTGATTGTATAAATAAATGTTTATTAAATCGTGACCGTGATTTACATAGGACTTATATTTTAATGAGAAGTTTAACAAGTAAATTAAAATGGAATTGGTTCAGAAAATAAGTAAATTAAGATGATTGATTCACATGAGGATGGTTGAACGAAGGGGTAGTGAGAAGGAAAGTAAAACATGATACCTTACATTCTTTTTAAATAGTGTATATAGCGATAGAGATTACTTGTTTTTTTTTCTGGAAAACTTCCGATTTATTCATCTTCAATCACGGCAGTACGATGAACACCAGAAATAACTAAGCTTTTTACACAGAGATTACTTGGTTAAACTTGGATTCGTGGTTGTATCAGTGATGTTTCTTTATCTGGAAAGCTGGATGAAACCCTAGTTTCTGAAAATTATCAATCCCTTTTAAAACCAATAAAACATACTTCATCAAATTTGAACTACAACCACGACCTTTATTTTGGATAGGAGGGAGTAGTACATGTCTCCAGGGGACAGGGCAATTCTGAGACTGGGACTCACAACCAACCTTGATTAGCTTGTCTTCTTGCTGTGGCCTGTGATCATCACAGTCACGAACAATGGCCTGTCCTCCATCTCTACGTACGCATCATCATGTGCTGCAGACAAACAGCGTGTATGTACGAGAAGAGAAGAGAAGAGTCAAGGCAACGAAACCCACAGGATCCCACGCGCGTTGTCATCGGGACCATGTACGTACGTCCCAAAAACGAGCAAGTTAACCCACAAGATTAGTGTCATGTCATGTGGCTCTGCGTTCGTCGATGAGAACGCCCACAAGATTAGTCTCAAGGCGATTCGCTGTCCGTCGTATGTAACCTGTCTATCATCAGTTGTGTAGGCATAGTGCTGCAGACAGCGTGTGGGTTCGGAGAGAAGGGCCTCAGGACCTTAACATAGTACGATCTGGACTGCTGCTCTGGCTCCAGAGCACGACAGTGAAGAGACAGACGACGGCGATGACAGTACAAACCTTCAGCGAACCGTCGACAAATGGAATTTCTCCTGGCTGCCCCGGATGCATCTACCCTTGAACAATTTCAAATCTTTAAGAAAAAGTATTTTTTTTCCAAGCCACCTATTAGCTCGCCTGTGCATTTTCTAATGTAGAGCCTGGGAGTGTTGCTCTGTCTTCTGTTGCAATCTCTATCAAGAAATAGTGATGCAAAATGTGCATATCAATTATTAGTCGCGCAAGTGAAGTCCTTTAAATTACGGCCACAAGTAGTTAGTAACATTAAGATCTTTTATACCATGGCTTAATTTAAATGCATCACTCATAACCCTGCCATGGTGAGCAGAGACCCCGGGTACCCGAGGGCGGGGACGCCGTAGTGATCTCTGTGCCCGAAGAGGGGGGACAGGCAACAGGGGTTGCCCCCTCTCACACGCCTTGCAGGGGCAAGACGAGGCGAGTGGCAAAAGCAGTCACCTCCAGGGGTGTCCGGCTCCGGAATCGCGTGATTTAGATGCGAGCCTTGTTCTGGAATATCCGTGGCTTCGGCCACGTGGGGCGGCACACCCAACTCAAAGAATACATGCACAAAGAAGACATAGATATCGTAGGGCTTCAAGAGACGATTAAGGCGGACTTTCGTTTCCACGAACTTCTTGTGATCGACCCTTTGGAGCGCTTCGAGTGGCAGCATGTACCTGCGGTAGGGCACTCAGGTGGCATGCTGCTGGGCTTGAGTCGAGCCTTGTACGAGATTATTGACTGGGACATTTTCGTATTCGTGCCTCGCTTCATCAGTTAGCAGTCATACAAGTCTACGGACCGGCCGATCACTCTCGTTCGGCAGAGTTCTTGGCAGAACTCCAGGCCAAAGTCACCACGGTGACCGTGGCCACGCTCCCTGTGTTGGTGGGTGGAGATTTCAACCTTATCCGATCGGGAGCCGACAAGAACAACAACAATATAAACTGGCCTAGGGTGGCCATGTTTAACTCCGCCATTGCTTCCATGGCCCTTAGGGAGGTGGTCAGGTCGGGCGCGAGGTTCACTTGGACTAATAAACAACTAGATCCGGTGCGGTCAATGCTGGACAGGGTGTTCATGTCGCCGGAGTGGGAAATGGGCTTCCCTCTCTGTACACTGGCCGCGGAGACGCGCATAGGCTCAGGGCTAGCCTCAAGGATGGGGCGCAAACCTAGGGAGGACTGACAAAGAGCGCCGCGCCGCGATCTTGCGGAAATCGCAAGGATTGGTGCAATGGCTGACGCTAGGGCCTTTTCGGAGCAGGAATGGGCTCATCGCTATGACCTGGAGGGTCAGGTCGAAGCTTCACTTCGCGCGGAGGAAGAATACTGGCGTCGACGAAGTGGTCTGAAATGGGTTCTGAAGGGCGACGCCAACACTCAGTATTTCCAGGCTTATGCTAACGGGCGTCGTAGGAAGTGTTCCATCCTAAGGTTGCAATCAGAGCAGGGGCTTCTGTTGTGACAGGAGGATATCTCCCGACACATTTATGAGTTTTACATCAATTTGCTGGGCTTGTGTGAGGCCCGGGGGCGGGTCTCCGCGCGGACATTTGGGAGGATTCGCAACGTGTGTTGGACCGTGAAAACGAAGCGCTAGGGCTTGCATTTCTGCCAGAAGAGATCGACGCCGCCCTTCTCGGTATGAAAGTGGACACGGCGCCGAGCCCAGACGGGTGGCCGGTGGCGATGTTCAAGCGCGTCTGGCCTCTGCTTAGAGGCCCTATTTTTGAGATCTGCAATGGTTTCATGCGGGCGATCGCTGACATCTCGCGCCTCAATTTTGGCGTCTTAACGCTCATCCCGAAGGTTCAAGGGGCAGACAATATTAGACAATTCCGACCGATCGCGCTCATTAACGTGCCTTTTAAAATCTATGCTAAAGCGTGCGCCAATAGACTAGGTCTGGTCACTCACCGCTCGATTAATCGTAACCAATCTGCTTTCATCCGAGGCTGTAACATCTTAGAGGGACCGCTCGCCCTGCAAGAGATCGTACATGAACTAAAGCGCACTAGGGAAACAGCGGTGTTGCTGAAACTTGATTTCGAAAAAGCATATGATCGTGTGAATTGGGATTTCTTGCGGCAAGTGCTTATCGGTAGAGGCTTTTCCGCCGTTTGGGCCCACCGTATTATGCAGTTGGTGTCGGGAGGCCAAACTGCAGTTTCGGTGAACGGAGAAATAGGGCATTTCTTCCGGAACAAACGCGGGCTCAGGCAGGGTGATCCGATGTCCCCTCTCCTATTCAACTTTGTTGTGGACGCTCTGTCCACAATGCTTCGGAAAGCGGCCGAAGCGGGTCATATCCAAGGGTTGGTAGGCCACCTCATTCCAGGGGGAGTGACGCATCTGCAATATGCAGATGACACGCTGCTTTTGTTTCGCCCAGACCACCACAGCATTGCGTCGGTCAAGGCGATTCTTATTTGTTTTGAGCTCATGTCAGGGCTCAAAATAAATTTTCATAAATGCGAGGTGCTCACGATGGGGGTTGAGCCAGAGGAGGGTAAGCGTATAGCGGACCTTCTCAACTGCAAGGTGGGCAAATTCCCAATGACATACCTAGGCCTTCCAGTTGACATCAAAAGGCCGACCATAGAGGATTGGAAACCTCTAAGTGCTAAGGTGAGGGGTAGGGTGTGCCCTTGGAGGGGTAAATTCCTTTCAAAAGCGGCCAGGCTAGTTCTCACGCACTCAAGCCTCTCTTCCTTGCCTATGTTTGCTATGGGCCTTTTTTTGCTTGCCCAGGGGGTTCATGCAAAGTTTGACACACCGCGGTCTAAATTTTTCTGGGAAGGTACTAGCCCGAACCGTAAATATCATATGGTTAAATGGGCTTGGGTGTGTCGACCCAAGGACTTGGGGGGCCTTGGGATCACCAACTCTAGACTGATTAACATCGCAATGATGTGCAAGTGGATCTAGAAAATTGTCCAGGGGGCATCCGGACTCTGGGTTGATCTCCTCAAGGCCAAGTACTTCCCCAACGGGAATTTCTTTGAAGGTAGGGCAAGGGGCTCGCCTTTTTGGAATGATCTCCAGACGATCAAGTCGGCCTTTGCCCTGGGGGCTAAGTTCTCGATTGGAGATGGGCGCTCTGCGCGTTTCTGGACAGATCTTTGGATAGGCCCCCGCCCCCTATGGGAAGAATTCCGCGATCTGTACAACATCACCGTGGATCCAGGCATGTCGGTGGCTGATGCGCTGAGATCGACCCCTTCGGAGATTCATTTCAATTGTGAACTCCAGGGGCCAGAGCAGGCCATCCTAGTAGCCCTGCGACAGTTAATTGATCGGGTGGTGCTCTCGGACCAACCGGACGCGGTGAGCAGGGCGCTCACCAGCTCTGGGAAGTTCTCGGTCAAGTCTCTGTACTGAAAGCTGTGCCAGGAGCCGTCGTAGCTTGTGGTTGCAGGGCTTTGGAGCGCGCGGCTGCCACTGAAGATCAAATTATTTCTTTGGCAAATGTTCCGCGATAAGCTCCCCACTTCCCTGAACGTGGCCCAACGCAATGGGCCGGCCGATGGGCCATGTGTGCTATGCGGGGATCCAGAGGACGCGAATCACGTCTTCTTCCGGTGCCCCTTAGTGCGGTTTGCATGGAGCGCAGTGCGGTCCGCGGCTGGAGTCCAGTGGGACCCTCGCTCGGCTGCAGAGCTTGTCCACATTTTAGGCGCACTGCAAGGCTCAACGAAACGGGTCATGTGGAGCTGTGTCGGGGCTCTTCTCTGGTTCTTGTGGCTAACTAGGAATAAACTCACGATCGAGGGGACCTTGCCAACTCATCCGGATAATATTATCTTCAAATGCAATCTTCTTTTGCAGCAGTGGAGTCCGTTGGGGAGGCGCAAGGATGCTAATTTGATCAAGACAGCGCAACAACGAATTCTGCAAGTGTACGCGGCGGCTAGGGAGCCATGACTACGGTGGGATACGTAGCCTCTTTTGAGTGCTTGACGAGCCTGCATGCTCAGTACGGGCGATGCCTTGTAACGCGATAGTAACTTATTCTCTCAGCTTGTTCATGTGTGTGGCCCGTTGTGGCTTTTGGGTGTTGTAAGACTTATTGCTATGACTCTGCCATTGGGGCTTCATTAATTTAAAGCCGGACGCATCTGGCGTCTTCATTCTAAAAAAAAACCCTGCCATGTTTCCTTTTTTGTCACCATTTCCACGAAACCCATATGTTTCCAAATGTTTGCTTGCCGATGTCTACTACGCAAGTTTTATTCTTGTAGACTCGGTTGGGCCTCCAAGCGCAGAGTTTTGTAGGACAGAAGGAAATATCCCTCAAGTGGATGACATCATGCCAACAATGAACTGAACCGAAGCAACACTCGAAGAAAGCATATCAAGAACATCAGACCCTCACATCCACATGTGATCTAGATCGAAACCTACGTCTACTCATAGAACCGCTCATGTTGCCACTGTTGGTAAACGTAGTAGAAGACAAAAAAAATTTAGCCCTACGAACACCCAGGAACAATATGAATGTGCATATAGGGTTTGGATCAGAAAACATTACTGACTCCGGAGTGCAACGAAAGTAGATAAGTCGGTGTAGATCATACTTGGAGTCCCTCAAAACATTGATGAGGTTCCCACGAACCTCCTCGAACAATCCCTTGAATGGAAGACCGAAGCACGGCCTCTCTACTTGGTTGCAGTGTACAGTCTTCAGGATTCAGCAGCGCTTTGCCGTCCAGAGCTAATCTTTGCCGGAGAATTAAAGGGAGGAGATTAGAACCGCACTGGGCTTCTAATTATGAGGATTAGAGAAACTAAGACTAGCTCTATTTAGTCAATTAGGACCAACTAGAACTAGAACTAAATGAACTAGAGGGCTCCAAAACTTGTGTGCACAATTGGGCCAATACCTCAAGTATATATAGGGTAGAGGGGGACGGAGGGGCAGCCACCAAGGAGGGAAAGACCCTCATTGGGGCGCTGCCCAAGGCCACCCCCCTCTCCAATTCGGCCTCAACCTATGGAAGGGGGGGGGGCTCCTCCACTGGGCCCTAGTGGCCCAAGTTACCTTCCACCTCTTTGCCTTTTTAGGCCCATTGATATTTAATTATTTATAAAAGCCTTCTAACAATTACTCGAGCCTTTATATATAATTTAACATCACCGGAAACATTTGCCACCTGCATATTAATTATCGGGAACACCCAGTATTGCCCAATAAACTGTGAAACCCTTCCGGTGACCCCGAAATGCTTTCGGTTCCTCTCGAAACAATTTCAAACATTAATGAAACAATTCCACAAATAAATCCGCGATACTCTCATCCTACTAACACTCAGCAGATCGTGATTAAGTTAAGCTGGCCCTGTAGGTTTGGTAAATCATAGACATAAACGAAACCCCTTCCTTCAGTGAGCGATAGCGGAACTGTGGACGTCCATATCGATACATATGATTACACGAATGACATTCGAGTGAGCCTTTTGGTTATTATGTGATGTTCCCTTTGCTTCGTGATACTATACAAAACCCGGGGTGCATCGGTATCCTCCTGAGTCATGCACATGCTCACTATACCGTTGATCCCGTTGCTGGTTTTGTTCTTCGTTTTTGTTGAAGTGTTCCGGCATCCCCGTGACATAGTCACCTGCGTATGGCCAGACGATGATGGATGCCGTCACACCGAGAGGGCCCTAAGAATATTTCTCCATCGTTGGAAGAACAAATCCCACTCTCGAGCCATCCAGTCCCTTGTCAAACTTTCCGATGAACTCGAAAGTTGTCATTATGATCACCGTCTTACTGATGACGTTTGAGCAACCCCAAAGTCCGTCGTATGGTAGGAAGTGACTACGATAATCTCATGGTCCGAGGAACTAAACACATGCTAAAACTTTGTGTTATAACAATTGATTGCAGACGATATTATCTCAAAGTATAAAAAACAAGATTGGGTAGATTCAATATGATCGTTCTTCTAACGTCATACTCTCAATGTTGTTTCAGTACTATCATTACACTTAACGATATCCTGAGGTCGGGAAAATATGATCACCACCAACACTTGTGCCTGTCTTAGAGGCAAGGCCAGGAACCTATATTATACCATTTATCATTTCACAGGTGCATATGAGTTTCCACTGAATTGCATATTTCAGAATCATAGCAGTTATAGCATGAAATATGAACTCTCATTTATGAAAGTGGAAAAATTAATAAGACAATATTATTGCCTCTAGGGCATATTTCCAGCACTAAGAACATCACATTGCAAAAAGCCCAGAATGAAGGCTTATATTCCCTTAGTTTCAGAGCGAATTATCTATAGGGGAGGCTTCTTCTCAATGGACTGAGTTGAAAGATGTCGTGGATAGTTTTATTTTGCCTGGGGATAAGGATAAGGTAAGGTGGAAGCTAAATCATAAAGGTTCCTTCAAAGCTAAAGTTTGGTACATTTCAAGAATAAAAATAAAATAGTAGAGTGACTCCTTACTTTTCAGTATGTAAATCTAAATGAGCAGATGGAACTAGTCCGGATTGGATCTCATTTCAGTTGATATGCCAACTCATAAAACACTGTGCCATTAATAAAAAAACACAGTAAGTCAAACGAAAAGTACATCATATGCATGGTATACTTGTGTGGTTCTTATTTTCTTCCCCGCCCCTAGGATCAAAATCCTGACTGCTTTTATGGCTAGAATTGACATTTATTTTGTAGCAGCAACATACAGGTAACATAAATTTGCTTAGAAGATCTTATCCGGTTACTTGCGTGATTTTGAAACTAACAGTAATTTCTCCTTTAGGCGCACAGTTAGTCCAAACACCTCCGTCATGTCAATGTCTTTCCTCTCAACCCCTTTTGGCAGTTCCCAGTCGAAATGATACATTAAGTTTGCCAACATAAGCTCAACAGTCGTGATTCCGAGGTTTATACCAGGCCATATCCTGCGTCCTGCCCCGAACGGCAAGAGTTTAAAATTACTCCCTATGAAGTTGACATGCACATCACTGCCTTCCTCCATAAATCTTTCAGGTATGAATTCTTCACTGTCCTCCCAAGAGCTAGAGTCTCTACCAATGGCCCATACATTGACGAAGACATGCGTCCCAGCAGGAATCATGTACCCATCAATGCTGCAGTCGGCCATGGCAAGGTGTGGAGCAAGTAAAGGTGCAACAGGATGAAGTCGGAGTGACTCCTTTATGACTGCTCTTAGGTATGTCATATTGCTCATGTCGGCTTCACAAACAATTTCCTGTCCCTGGGGTACCATACTCCTTACCTCGTCTTGTAGCTTCCCAATCAAGCGGGGCCTCCTCATGAGCGCAGCCATGGTGAATTCGAGGGTGTTAGATGATGTGTCTGTCGAACCGAAAAATACATCCTGTGGATGTCAATTAATTAGTATACTATAATATTTATTTATTTGTAATAATCTGGAAGGTATTATATTCACTTACGGTTAGGAGAGCTTTCATCTGCTCTCTTGTGAGACCATACTCCAGCTGAACAGACAAGAGAATATCGACGAAATTACCACCCTGGTTATCTAACACTGACTTGTCCTTGTTCTCATGATAATCGATCACCTTGTCCAGCAGATCGGCCCATCTATACCTTAGTCTCTCAGCCTTTGCATGAACTGTCCTTTTAAGCAGTCCTACCCTAGACAATGTTGGGAAGTACTCCTCCACCTTGAACCCTCCTAGCAGCAGTGAGGTATCATTGGTGAGGTCTTGGAACAACTTGCTTTGTCCTTCTTTTAGGAAGAATTCTCCGGACACGATGCGGCATGCCATGTCATATGTGAATGTCTTGAGCAGCTCACTCATGTCCACCACACCGCCGACTGCGGCGGCCTCGTTAGTCCTGGCAATCACCATGCTCACATATGATGGCATGCATCTTAAAGTATGAGAGTAGCTAACATTTATGGAATCTTAGCAGATGGCACAATGGAAGTCAATTTTCTTTATTTTGTTTCTGACGTGGTAAGTTTGTGAAAACGCTACGAAAATTACCAACAAGGCTCGACAGTAGGAAATCATTGAATAAAAAGGGACGTCGTATCTGATGGTGACATACATAGTAACAACAAAATATCAGGCTCCCATTTTTTTGCTTAGAAATGTGGAATATCCTAACTAGTGGATGTGGTCTATTCATTAGTTAACTGGTGACCGTCTAAGCCCTGACCTCTCTTTTCTAGATAGTTGCTGGTGTTGAGTAGTATGAGCGTTTCCACGTTCCTCTATGTATATCTGATGGATTTTCAAGCCATGACCTTTCCTCTCGCTATTGCTAGGACTGTGTGCCAACTGGACTGAGTTGGTTTCGAGATTTCTTTATGAAGCACAATCTATATTATTTTACCCACATGATCTATGGTCAGCTTTTCATACAAATTGTATTAAATATATATTAAATATGACGGTATATTTTTGTCTGATGGACCTGCACTACGTCGCCTTGCGGATAGCCAGACCCATTTTCTATTTTTCTTCTGGTCACCTCGTCATCTAATTTTTAGTTTTCACAATCCACAGTTTTCTTCATCTTCTGAAATAGTAAGATTTTTTCTTGTCTGGAAAGGAAAAAGTTTATGCATTTTTCAATTTTATGTCTTCATAATGTCTTTCACGCCGAGATATTAAAAACAATTCTATCAAATGTGGTGTGGGGAAAACTGGAAAATCATTGAAAGTTACCTCCTCCATGACGGCGCTGCGAAAAGATTGCACCTTTCTAACGCTCAGCATGTGGTTGGTGAGGAGCTTCCTTGCCTGCCGCCAGCCTTGGCCATATGGCGCAAAGGCAACGTCGGACGAGCCATACATGAGGATGTCGGTGACCACGGAGTGCGGCCGTGACGCCAAGACGTGGTCGTGCGTGCGCAGCACCGCCTCTGCGGCATGCGGCGACGACACAACGAGCGTCGGCACGGTACCGAGATGGAGAAGCATCACGTCGAGGCCATGCTTCCTGGCGAGGCGGCGGAGCGAGATGTGTGGGAGCGAGCCGAGGAGGTGCAGGTGGCCGATGATGGGCAGTGCGGGTGGTGATGGCGGGAGTCTGCCTTCTCGCTGTTGCCTTTTCCCTGTCTTCCAAGTGAACCAGTAATAAAGCACAAACAAGAGGAAGAGCGGGAAGAGGAACAGAAACCATGCCGTTGGAGGCGTCTCTAGCATGACGAGATCTACCATGGGAAGTTAATGTATAGCTCAGCACTTTCTGGAGCTCTGCGGCGCAATTGTTCTTATGAACCAGCTCGATCGGTTGCTTATAAGCTAGCCAGGCAGAGTATTAGTTAGGCGACAACGTAGCTTTCATTCTTAAAAACATACAAGGTAGTCTTTGGGTCTTGGTTACAGGTTTTATGAACTTTCTCTGACCGCTCAAAAAAAAAGTGGAAAATACAAGGGACCGGCTAGGGATAAGTTGGCTGAAAAAATAATTTGGGCACGTCCACTTTTCTCAGTGCAGCAAAATCAAAATTGACTTGCAATTATTTGGGCCAGTAAATTTTCTAGAGGAGCACTCGACCCTTTGCAACCGCCAAACAAAAGCCTACTAAATACTTGGGCATGGTCTGAAACATAACAGAAATTGACCCAATACCTGTTAAGACACAAGGCAAAAATAAAAATAAATGAACAGAAATAAAGGAAACAAAATATGAAGTTCCCTAAGGAAGAATGAATTAGTGGCGTTGGTATTACCCCTTATGAAGAAAGAAATAAAAAATAACTAAAATTGCACACAATTTACATAGAAATGGCACTTTTTACATTAGCAAAAAATACACACATATAATAGTAGAATTTTCGCAAAAACAAAGTTTCAAAAATGAATGAATTAGTGGCACTACTATTACCCTTAAAGAAGAAAAGAAATGTAATTAAAACTATAATGAAATATTCCAAGTAATAATGAATTAGTGGCAGGCGTAAAAATAATAATGAATTAGTGGGATTGGTATTACCCTCTAAAAAGAAAGAAAAAAGAAAAAAACACAACTTCACACTAAAATTTCGTCTTTTGTAATATGCTAAAATTAAGAACATGTAATAGTGTATGTATTGCAATCTAATATAATTTACACACATGTTGAATAGTTATTGCATGTATACTTACACACAAAAAATGACATTTTCGGAGGAAACAATGAATTAATGGTTTTGATATTACCCTTGAGAGGAAGGAAAATAAAACAAATATTCACAAAATTTGCATACAATTTACATATAAATTGCTTTTTTATATACTATACACAAATAAGCATATAATAGTGGAATTTTCTAAAAAGGAAATTCAAGAATGAATTAATTAGTGGCATTGGTATTGCCCGAATGAATAAAACTAGCTGGGTGGCCCGCGCATTTGCGCAGCTAGATTTACTTTGTATTTGTGCTATGTTGTAAACTACCATTTGATTTATTTTTCAATGTTGTGTTAGCAGCGAAATAGTTCAGAAGATAAAAAAGTGATTGTAAAAACAATGCATTCTTGGGTACTTGATGGAGTGTGAATTACGTTGTTGACAATGATATTTTGTTGTCTAACAACAACAATGGAAGACCGATGGCATTGAGACCCGCATCCATTCATTCAAAACCAATGATTTTATAATAATCTTGGACCCTTTTTTATTTTACTCCTCATCCTTTTTATCTATCTTCGCTGCTATAAATCTTAGAGAAATTTTACTCGTAATTAAATCTTAATGTTGATGTATGCATTCAACACACTACTTCCAAATTTCAAATGAAATATTGAATTTAAACATTGATAGGTTATACTATAATTTATGTTATATTTCTAACTACACCATAACTTCTAGATGCTTCAAGGAATGGTATCTTACTCAAATTGCCTTAGTCCACTAGTAGAAAACAGAGCTTTTGTTCGGCCAGAAAAGAGCATTAATCCCGGTTGCGTTACGAACCAGGACTAATGTGAGCATTAGTCCCGGTTCGAGCAGCGAGGGAACCGTACAGGCATTACTCCCGGTTCAAATGGGACCTTTAGTCCCGGTTGGTGCCACGAACCGGTACTAAAGGTGTGCGATGCCCATTAGTACCGGTTCGTGCCACGAACCGGTACTAATGGGCATCGCACACCTTTAGTTTAGTACCGGTTCGTGCCACGAACCGGTACTAATGGTGCAATTTTCAAATCCTACCCCCCAGGTGTATCGCCTTTTCAGTTTTGTAAAAAGCAAAAGAAAATGATAAAAACTTCAAAAGTTAAAATCCTTCGAGATGTAGTTATATTACCACATCTACTAGTTCGGAAAATTTAAAAACTTAAATTTGGACATGTTTTCCAAAAAGTGCAGGGAGAATGTAAAACGGCTATAATTTTTGCATACGAGGACAGAAAAAACATATAATATATCAAAATGTTCAGCACGAAAATCGGCATCCGATTTTGACTGCCTACGGCATGTTTGCAAATTTTTAGAATCCTCAAATTCTAAAAGGAAAAAAGTTATGCTCAAATTTCAGTTTTTTTGAATTTTTGTTAAATCTGGTCAAACTATGGTCAAACTACTTATTCAAAAAGTATTAGTATTACTAAATAATTATTCAACAATATTTGTGTTACTAAATAATTATTTCAGTTTTTTTGAATTTTGGTCAAATCTGGTCAAACTGTGGTCAAACTACTTATTCAAGAAATATTAGTGTTACCAAAATTAATATTGTTTTTTAGAACAATAGTTTCAAACTCAAACAGTAAAATGTGTGACTTAATGCTCAAGCTAAATTCCTGAGGGTTAATAGGATTGACATCTTACTATTGTCAGCAAAACAACAAGTGCAGACTTGGAAACGAGGGAGAATAGAACCCGGAAGTTAAGTGTGCTCAGGCTGGAGTAGTGAGAGGATGGGTGACCGTTCGGGAAGTTAGATGATTTGGAATGCTAAGGGATGATTAGAGATTAGAGGTTAAATTGAGCAGTGATGAGGGGTGACTAGAGATTAGAGGTTAAAATATTTCAGAAATTTGAAAATAAAAAAATTCAAAAAGTTTCCTTACCAACCGGGACTAAAGGTGAACCTCCAGGCAGCGGCCATGTGGAGGGCCCGGGACTAAAGGGGGAGGCTTTAGTAACGACCCTTTAGTCACGGTTCCAGAACCGGGACTAAAGACCCTTTTTCTACTAGTGGTCGCATCCCAACAGACTTGCAAGAAACAACATCTCTCACTTAGTATCATCATAATTTTCCCTTTATTGTCATGTACGTGTTCTTATTGTCATTGATTTATATTTTTTTAACATAGTTCACATGATATGTCAAAATGCAGTTTTGCCTCCTTAAATCGCATGATAGACACTATTTTACTCACGTGTACCAGGTTGGCATCGAACACCAAGTTTTTTTGACATGATGATATGCAAGTCTTGTACACAGTTAAGGTACATGCATATACTTTTTTTTGTCTTTCGATTGTACTATAGCTCCAGTTTGCATTTTAGGGCTTGCCTTCATTTTACATTACCAGACTTGTGCATGTTGATATATCTAAGCACTATATGCATGTTGATACACTGGTGACTGATGGATGACATATTGACATTGAGCCCCTCACACCGTAATTTGATACACATTATTAAATGGATTTATATTTGTTAATTGCATTTAATATCTATTCTCCTTTTGATTTTAGGTTGAATTTCTTACAAAAATGCAATTTCGTTACTCGTATTTATGATCTGCATATGGAGTTTGTATGGGATACACACTAGTAGAAAACAGGGCTATGGTCCAGGCCGGTTCAGCCCATTAGTCCCGGTTCAGTGTAGAACCGGGACCAATGTGGGCATTGGTCCCGGTTCAGTGAGCCTAGGGGGCCGGCCGGGCCACGTGGGCCATTGGTCCCGGTTCATCTGAACCTTTTGGTCCCGGTTGGTGGGATGAACCGGGACCAATGGGCCTCGCTCCTGGCCCACCACCATTGGTCCCGGTTGGTGGCTTGAACCGGGACCAAAGGCTCCCCTTTAGTCCCGGTTCATGCCACCAACCGGGACCAATGAGGTGCCTATATATACCCCCTCGCGCAAGAGCAGAGCACAGTGCTCTGTTTTTTCTGGCTGAGGGGGAGAGGGCTTTGTGGTGCTCTAGCTCACCTCCTATGCACATGAGGTGTTCGATGGAATGCCCGAGCCACACTACTTAATCTTTCTCCTCTCGAAGCTCGACCTCCAAGCTCCATTTTCCTCGAGATTTGTCTAGATTTAGCGGTCTGTCACGCCCCGTCCCCGTCTTCACCGCCGTCGACCACCCGCGCCGATCTCATCACCGACACCACCGTGGTGAGCCGTTCTTATCTTCTTTCTGAAAGGAAAAATATTCTTACTTATATGTTTAGATAGATACTTGTATCATTTTCTTACATTTATTATTGCATCTTATATAGTGCGATGGTTTTGGTATCCGCCCCCGTCGGCCCTCGTCCTGTCTATGATTCGGATTTGGTATGTATATTATCTTTATAACTATTGGTTCATTTATTGTTTATGAAAATTATGCCGACCAACGTGACATAGATTTTATTTATCTAGGATGTATGTGAATCGGAAATGCCAACCGACCCTATTGTCGAGAGGTTAAATTTAGTTGAAGAAGAAAACAATTTGTTGAAGGAAAAAATAAAAAAAATTGAGGAGGAGAAGATGATATTGGAGTTGCATGTTGCGGATGTCGTCGATGATCACAAGATCAAGATGGATGCAATGCGCTTGAAGATTAGAAAGATTAGAAAATATGCCATTCATACCGAGGCTTGGTATCATTATGCCATTGGATCAATTGTTACCTTGGTTGCGATTATGATCGCATTTGTTTTCGCATTGAAATGTTTTACATAGTTTCAATGTAAGGTTTAATTAATTAGATGCTCTGGAGAGCTATATGTTGTTAGATGAGAACTATGTATGCACTTTGGTTTTAATGTGATGATGAACTTCTATTAATTTGGACACTTAATTATATATAATGCACGCAGATGAACCGGCAATGGATGTACGGTGACAGACACACCCGCGAGTACATTAAGGGCGTGCATGAGTTTCTCGATGCGGCTGAGGCAAACAAGCAGAATAGTTTTATGTGTTGTCCATGCACTGAATGTGGGAATACGAGGTCTTACTCTAACCGGAAAATCCTTCACTCCCACCTGCTTTACAAGGGTTTCATGCCACACTATAATGTTTGGACGAGGCACGGAGAAATAGGGGTTATGATGGAAGACGGCGAAGAAGAAGAGTACGATGACAACTATGTGCCCCCTGAATACGGTGATGCTGCAACGGGGGGAGCTGGTGAAGATCAAGAGGAACCAGACGATGTGCCCAATGATGCTGCAACGGGTGAAGCTGCTGAAGATCAATAGGAACCAGACGATGTGCCCGATGATGATGATCTCCGCTAGGTCATTGTCGATGCAAGGACGCAATGCGAAAGTCAAAAGGAGAAGCTGAAGTTCGATCGCATGTTAGAGGATCACAAAAAAGGGTTATACCCCAATTGCGAAGATGGCAACACAAAGCTCGGTACCGTACTGGAATTGCTGCAGTGGAAGGCAGAGAATGCTGTGGCTGACAAAGGATTTGAGAAGCTACTGAAAATATTGAAGAAGAAGCTTCCAAAGGATAACGAATTGCCCGACAGTACATACGCAGCAAAGAAGGTCGTATGCCTTCTAGGATTGGAGGTGGAGAAGATACATGCATGCCCTAATGACTGCATCCTCTACCGCGGTGCATACAAGCATCTGAATGCATGCCCGGTATGCGGTGCGTTGCGGTATAAGATCAGACGAGATGACCCTGGTGATGTTGACAGCGAGCCCCTCAGGAAGAGGGTTCCTGCGAAGGTGATGTGGTATGCTCCTATAATACCACGGTTGAAACGTCTGTTCAGAAACGAAGAGCATGCCAAGTTGATGCGATGGCACAGTGAGAACCGAAAAAAAGATGGGAAGTTGAGAGCACCCGCTGACGGGTCGCAGTGGAGAAAATCGAGAGAAAGTACTGGGATGAGTTTGCAAAGGACCCAAGGAATGTATGGTTTGCTTTAAGCGCAGATGGCATTAATCCTTTCGGGGAGCAGAGCAGCAATCACAACACCTGGCCCGTGACTCTATGTATGTATAACCTTCCTCCTTGGATGTGCATGAAGCGGAAGTTCATTATGATGCCAGTTCTCATCCAAGGCCCTAAGCAACCGGGGAACGAAATTGATGTGTACCTAAGGCCATTAGTTGAAGAACTTTTACAGCTGTGGAATGGAAACGGTGTACGTATGTGGGATGAGCACGGACAGGAGGAATTTAACCTTAAGGCGTTGCTGTTCGTGACCATCAACGATTGGCCCGCTCTCAGTAACCTTTCAGGACAGACAAACAAAGGATACCACGCATGCACGCACTGTTTAGATGACACTGAAAGTATATACCTGGACAAATGCAGGAAGAATGTGTACCTGGGCCATCGTCGATTTCTTCCGACCAACCATCAATGTCGAAAGAAAGGCAAGCATTTCAAAGGCGAGGCAGATCACCGGAAGAAGCCCGCCATGTGCACCGGTGATCACGTGCTTGCTATGGTCAATGATTTACACTACGTAATCTTTGGAAAGGGTCCCGATGGACTAGCTGTTCCGAATGACGCTGAGGGACACGCACCCATGTGGAAGAAGAAATCTATATTTTGGGACCTACCCTACTGGAAAGACCTAGAGGTCCGCTCCTCAATCGACGTAATGCACGTGACGAAGAACCTTTGCGTGAACCTGCTAGGCTTCTTGGGCGTGTATGGGAAGACAAAAGATACACCTGAGGCACGAGAGGACCTGCAACGTTTGCACGAAAAAGACGGCATGCCTCTGAAGCAGTATAAAGGTCCTGCTAGCTACGCTCTTACGAAAGAAGAGAAAGAAATCTTCTTTGAATGCCTGCTCAGTATGAAGGTCACGACTGGCTTCTCGTCGAATATAAAGGGAATAATAAATATGCCAGAGAAAAAGTTTCAGAACCTAAAGTCTCATGACTGCCACGTGATTATGAAGCAACTGCTTCCGGTTGCATTGAGGGGGCTTCTACCGGAAAACGTTCGATTAGCCATTGTGAAGCTATGTGCATTCCTCAATGCAATCTCTCAGAAGGTGATCGATCCAGAAATCGTACCAAGGCTAAGGAGTGATGTGGCGCAATGTCTTGTCAGTTTCGAGCTGGTGTTCCCACCATCCTTCTTCAATATCATGACGCACGTCCTAGTTCATCTAGTCGACGAGATTGTCATCCTGGGGCCCGTATTTCTACACAATATGTTCCCCTTTGAGAGGTTCATGGGAGTCCTAAAGAAATATGTCCGTAACCACGCTAGGCCAGAAGGAAGCATCTCCATGGGCCATCAAACAGAGGATGTTATCTGGTTTTGTGTTGACTTCATTCCTGGCCTTAACAAGATAGGTCTCCCTAAATCGCGGTATGAGGGGACACTGACTGGAAAAGGCACTCTTGGAAGAGACTCAATAATATGCAGGGACGGATATTCTTGGTCTCAAGCACACTACACAGTTCTACAGAACTCTACCTTGGTGACCCCGTATGTCGATGAACACAAGAACAGTCTGCGCTCCAAACACCCGGAGCAGTGCGACGACTGGATTACATGTGAACACATCAGGACTTTCAGCAGTTGGTTGGAAACACGTCTCAGAGGTGACAACACTATTTGTGATGAGTTGTACTTGTTGTCCAGGGGACCATCTTTGACTGTATTGACTTACAAAGGATACGAGATAAATGGGAATACATTTTACACGATCGCCCAAGATCAAAAGAGCACCAACCAAAATAGCGGTGTCCGCTTTGATGCAGCAACCGAGAGCGGAAAGGACACATATTATGGTTACATAGTGGACATATGGGAACTTGACTACGGACCTGATTTGAAGGTCCCTTTGTTTAAGTGCAAATGGGTCAATCTGTTAGGCGGCGGGGTACAGGTAGACCCACAGTACGGAATGACAACAGTGGATCTGAAAAATCTTGGGTACACTGACGAACCGTTCGTCCTAGCCAATGATGTGGCACAGGTTATCTATGTGAAGGACATGTCTACCAAACCGAGAAAAAGAAAAGATAAGGAAGCGAATACATCATACGATGAGCCAAAGCGCCACATAGTTCTTTCAGGAAAAAGGGACATCCTGGGAGTGGACGGCAAGACAGACATGTCTGAAGATTATGAAAAGTTTCATGAAATTCCTCCCTTCAATGTCAAGGCTGACCCAAGCATCCTGATAAACAATGAAGATTATCCATGGTTACGGTGCAATAAGCAAATAACACAAGCGAAGAAAAAGTGAAGACTTTCTCCCGCAATAAGAAAATGCTATGTGGGTGAAATTATGATACCATCCCAACATTCAACTTTTTCAGAGTTCATTTGAAATGCTTTCATGTCTTATGGTTCGAAACTTTGATACTTCGAAAGTGATTGTCCATTTTGTACACGAAGTGCATCAAGTTTTTGTCGTAACCCTCTCTACTTTTTGGAACATGCTATGTGGGTGAAATGATGATACCATGCCAATATTCAACCTTTTCAGAGTTCATTTTGAAATGCTTTCCAATTTCATATTCATTTAGCTCAAAGAATGAATTAATAGCAAACAGAATGAACTACAAAACTTTTATGAAAATAAAAACAATCAATTAAAATATTATGTTATGATCAACTAAAATAAAACTATAATATTCTTTCAATAGCAAAAAGAATATAATTTTTGTGACCTAAAATCAAACTATAAGTATTTAATTGTAAGTATAAATAAAAAATAAATAGCAAAGAAGAAAAAAAATTCTATTTTTATAGTAAAGTTATTCATAAACTAGTGATTCACACAAATTTTATAAAATTCCAATTTAAACTATTCAAAATTTTAA
>NC_041382.1:11924828-11925562 GCF_002162155.2 Triticum dicoccoides | reverse complement strand
TAATGGCACTGACAGAAAGTTTATAATTTTTGTGACCTAAAATCAAAAAGAAATCACTAAAAAACTATAAGTATTTAGTTGTAAGTATAAATAAAAAATAAAGGGAAAAAAATTTCTATTTTTATAGTAAAGTTATTCATAAACTAGTGATTCACACAAATATTTAAAAATTCAAATTTAAACTATTCAAAATTTAAAACTAATGGCACTAACAAAAAGTTTATAATTTTTGTGACCTAAAAGCAAAAAGAAATCACTAAAAAACTGTAAGTATTTAGTTTTAAGTAGAAATAAAAAAATAAAAAACCAAAAAAATGTAGAAATAAAAAAGAAAAAACCAAAAATAATGCCACCTACTGGGCCTCCACGGCCTGAATACGACTAGAAATCCTACATGGGCCAGGATTCAGGCCCGTAGAGGCCCAATAGGCCCACAGGCAGTAGCAAGTTTAGGCCCGAAAGCCTGCATTAGAGAGGAGCTCGAATGGAGAGGCACAGCAGCGCTTATAAACCAGAGCCGGCGCCCTTCAGCTAGCGATGTGGGACTAAACTTTTGGGCGCGGGCAGCACAAGGGCATTGGTCCCGGTTGGTGGCACCAACCGTGACCATTGCCCCCCTTTAGTCCCGGTTGGTGCCATCAACCGGGACCAAAGGCCGCCGCTTCCCGCCCTTTGGGCTGCCGAAAATTAGCCTTTGGTCCCTGTTGGTGGCACCAACCGGGACTAAAGGGGGG
>NC_041382.1:11901357-11923816 GCF_002162155.2 Triticum dicoccoides | reverse complement strand
ACCCCTACCCCGACGCCATCCTCGCCGCGGACCTCTCCTTAGCTTGGTCCGGCCGCCGGTGCCATCCCTTTGCAAATTTTTGTTCATAGATGATAGAGATCAAATGATGATTTTTTTGTTCATAGATGCATGATAGATGATCAAATGATGTTTTTTTTGTTCATAGATGATCATATGATTTTTTTTAGGTTATTTTCATTTGTAGAATTTTTTATGTATCTAGGAATATTTTTGTTTATAGATAATAGATGATCAAATGATGAATATTTTTGTTCATAGATGATAGATGATCAAATGATGATTTTTTTGTTCATAGATGATAGATGATCAAATGATGTTTTTTTCGTTCATAGATGATCATATGATTTTTTTAGGTTATTTTCATTTGTAGAAATTTTTTATGTATCTAGGAATATTTTTGTTCATAGATGATAGATGATATATATGATGATGATATATATGATGATGTTTTTTTTTCATATATGCATTTTTTCATATATATATGATGATGTTAGTGGAGAGGAAAAAGTAAAATAAGGAAAAGGAAAATAATTAGAGAACGAAGGAGAAGAAGAAGGAGAAGACGAGGAGAGGAAGAAAAGGAAGAGGAGAAGAAGAAAGGAATAGAGGAGAAGAAGAGAAAAATAGAAAGTATCGTCGGTGTGAGATACATGTACCGTCGGTGTCGGACACTACACCCACATCCCACAAGTGGCGCGGGCTTCGACGCCCACGTCACTTGTGGGACGTGGATGTAGTGTCCGACACCGAAGGCCACATGTATCTCACACCCACGATACTTGCTAGCTATTTAGGGTTTCCTCTACCGAAAAGAAGAGGAGAAATAAATAAGAAGAAGAAAAAAGAAGAAAAAGAAGAGGAGAAGAAGAAAGGAATAGTGGAGAAGAAGAGAAAATAGAATATATTCTATTTTCTCTTTTCTCTACTATTCCTTTCTTCTTCTCCTCTTTTTTTCTTCTTTTCTTCTTCTTCTTCTTCTTCTTCTTCTTCTTCTTCTTCTTCTTCTTCTTCTTCTTCTTCTTCTTCTTCTTCTTATTCTTATTCTTATTAGCCGGAAGTAGAGAGAGGTTTCCTAGTGTCAAAGTATTGAAGAAATCCATGCCTTCATCATTAGCCGGAAGTAACCAGGGCATGTTGGTACGAAGTTCTGCAAAGTTGTTTTGGAATGGAGTCCCGGATAGAATAATCCGCCTTTTGGTACGAATTCAGCAAAGGCCTTCCAAATAGCGATATTCGGAAGGCTCTTTCTGAACTTTGTACCAAAAAGCGAATTATCCTATCTGGGACTCCGTTCCAGAACAACTTTGAAGAGCTTCGTACCATCATGCGCATGTTACTTTCGCCTAATGATGAAGACATGGTTTTGTTGAATCCTTTGACACTAGGCAACCTCCCGACCCCTCGGCGATCCTCTCGAACATGAGAGGAAGAAGAGGGTCGTCTAGGGGTCAAGGGTTCCAGGGTCGTCGAGGGTTCGAGGGGTCGAGGATCGCCGAGGGGTCGAGAGAGGTTTCCTAGTGTCAAAGTATTGAAGAAATCCATGCCTTCATCATTAGCCGGAAGTAACCAGGGCATGTTGGTACGAAGTTCTGCAAAATTGTTCTGGAATGGAGTCCCGGATAGAATAATCCGCCTTTTGGTATGAATTCAGCAAAGGCCTTCCAAATAGCGATATTCGGAAGGCTCTTGCTGAACTTTGTACCAAAAAGCGAATTATCCTATCTGGGACTCCGTTCCAGAACAACTTTGAAGAGCTTCGTACCATCATGCAGATGTTACTTTCGCCTAATGATGAAGACATGGTTTTGTTGAATCCCTTGACACTAGGCAACCTCCCGGCCCCTCGGCGATCCTATCGAACATGAGAGGAAGAAGAGGATAAAAAAATAAGAGGAAGAAGAAAAAAAGAGGAGAAGAAAGAATAGAGGAGATCTTCTCCTCTATTCTTTCTTCTCCTCTTATTTTTCTTCTTCTTCCTCTTTTTTTTATCGGGAACGAGGGTCATCGAGGGACATAGATGTAGTGTCGTCGTTGTCGATATATACCCCCTCCCGATAGCCTACTATGATTAGGTAGCTAGTTCTACGTTTGGCACTAATATATCCATCTGTCATGTTTGAATAATAATTGCCATGTTGTAAATATTTGTAGAAACTATGGACACCGCCCTAGACGAAGCAACAAAAGAAGCGTTGTTGAGGGACATAATCGCAGAAGGAAGTGATGCCATCTCGTTGTTTCTCAATGAAACCGATGGTCTGGAAGGAGAGGGTGAACAAGCTGGCTACGGTGACCTAATGCCGGTGCAAGAAGAAGAACATGAGGAAGGCTCCGGTGACCCAATGCCGGTGCAAGAAGGAGACCGTGATGACGGCTCCGGTGACCGAACCGAGTCCGGCCAGGTATATATATTAGTTAAGCCTATGCTGACTAGCTGATTGATGCATTCATTATTTTGGTATGTACACATATTAATTAAGTCTTTGTTCTTTTTTCTAGCCCTCCGGATCGAGCACAACTTCGGTAAAGAGACGAGGCCCGAAGAAAAAGTTGAGCTCGGATGAAAAGTTTGAGATCATAGCAATCGCGCCCGACGGCCAACCTATTGAACCCCTCCGGACAAAGAGCGCATTTGTTGCTCAGTGCGGGGTTCTGGTTAGGGACAAGATCCCGATAAGCATCCAGCAATGGTTTAAGCCGGCTACAGAAGACCCTGAGGTCTCTTATGTCAATGATATGCAGAAAAATGATCTTTGGACTGAGCTGAAGTCAAATTTCACCCTACCGCCTGAGGATAATCCAGAGAACCCAGTTAAAGAGAAATTAATCAAGTCTTTTGCTCTGAAGAGGATGGCAGAACTATTCAGGAGGTGGAAGAAAGAGCTGAATAAGTTTGTCGAAAATAATGAGACACCAGAATTCAAGGGCAGATATGAGAATATCAGAGATCACTGGCCCGCATTTGTGGCCCACAAGACATCGGAAAAGAGTAAGAAGATGTCGGCGACAAACAAGCAAAATGCTGCGAAGAAGAAGCTTCACCATCGCACGGCGTCAGGTGGCTACCTCGTAGCCCGGCCTAAGTGGTCCAAGACTGAGAATGATCTGGTTCATAAAGGGATCGAACCAGAGACAATTAACTGGCCAGACCGTTGCCGTACTTGGTTCTTCGGGGCTGGCGGAACACTGGACCCTGTAACAGGGAAGTGCATTTGGACGAACGATCAAATGGACATACCAGTCAGTAAGCTTAAGCAGTATATCGAAGCAGCGCAGGAAGGGACGTTCTTTCCAGACAGAGAGAACGACGAGCTCACAATGGCCCTCGGGAATCCTGAGCACCCTGGATAGACACGAGGCATGCCAGGCTCCATTCCGTGGAAGGTTGGGTTTCCGGACGCAGGCGGTTACAAATCCCATGAGAGGAGGAAAAAAGTGCAGCAGACCCAAATGCAGGCGCTGCAAGCAAGGGTAGACGCGATAGAGGAACGAGAAGTAAATTGCAGCAAATGTACTGCCGAAGCCTCCCCCGAAGCTACCCCGCCATCTCAGCGCAGAAGCAGCGTGGCTTCCACTGAGCTGCTTCAGCCGGAGCATGCCTTGACGGCTCCTGCCAGCTATCCCGTGGATGATATAACGGAGTCTCAAAATTGCCACCTTATGACGCAATGGATGAATTTGAAGGTCAAGGCGGTTGTTGGCTCTGTTTTTCCTACTGAACCCGGCGCAACTTTTCGCTGCCGGCCGATTCCAGAAGGATATGCTAGGGTGATGGTGGATGAGATAACGGAGAGATTTGAGGACCTCCAGCTTGACCACCCTACCGGTGAAGGGGAGACTCGGCTGGGGTCTGCTCTGAAGACTCCATGCCTATGGCGGAAGGAGCTCATCAACCTTCCGAACTGGACGACACCGCCTCCTCCTCCTCCTCCGGCGAGTCAGGGCACTCCGCCTCCACCGCCTCCTCCTTCGGCGAGTGACGATCAGGGCCCTCGGCCGGCTCCTTCTCCGGCGCGCGGCAGCACTCCGCCTCCTTCTCCGCCTGCGCCGACGCGCCCGAGCAGCCAGCCTCCTCCTTCTCCGCCTCGTCAGCAAGGGCGGAAGAGACCTGCCGCCGCTCCAGCTGCTCCGGCGCGTCGTAGTCCTTCTCCTCCGCGTCTTAAGCAAGTAAAGAAGACAAACCACTACGTCTGCTCAGTCGGCGTCTAGCAGTACAACCAGAGGCGGGAGGACATACAGATTCGGTCCTTCTCTGAAGACTCCAGAGAAGTTACCATACGAGAGGACCCAGGAGGAGAACGCCGAGATCGCGCGAGAAGAAGTGAAGAAATTCTTTGAAGGGGTGAAAGCAAAGAAACATCCACCTCCGGAGGAGAAGGTAGATCGGGTGAAAGTGAAGCGCACTCTGGCTGCCCTGACAAAACCACCGAAGTCTGATCCGCCGAAAGGAAACTATGACCGCATTATTGGAAAGGAATTTGCCGAAGCGGAGCGGTCGGGAAGTACTGTCAGTGATCAAAGGCTGAAAGAACGACGAGCTGGGAAACAAATTGCCCAGCTCGGCGAACAAGCGAAGCAATCGTGCCCCCCGCTCAAGGTGCCTAGCCACAACGTCAATAATGATCCGAGGATGGTGCCCGGTTATAGCAATCTTGCAGATTACCTGCCCGACGAAGTACATTATGAACCCATGGAGATGCAGATACAAAGATACGAGTACGGGAAGCCTCTCGTCAAAGATGAAAGATCTCTATCAACGATGATGCGAAGATTGCATGATTGGTACTTGAAAATCTGCAGAGACTCTGGGGGAGGAGTACTTTGTATGTGAAAGTTAAAAAGGAGCATGACCTCGTTGGAATTGATCTGTTGCCTGTTCCATTTGAGGAGTTCTATCAGTTTTTCAATCAATTGGCCCTCAATAAAACAACGGTCGCCTGCTACTGTCTGTAAGTAGTACTACTTCTGTCATTAAGTTTCTCTATATAGCTTAGCTCTTTCATTGCATGTATTTATAATCATCCTCACTATATTATGCAGATTGAAGATCGTCGAATTGAAGAAAAGACAAGTCGGTGATATTGGGTTCATTAACACATATCTCATAGATGCAACTCAGGTTAAATTTCATGCCGCAGAAACCGAGGCCAGCATGCTAGAATCGTTGATAATAAATCAAAACAAAGATATAATACTCTTTCCTTACAACTTCAAGTGAGTGTTACTGTCTTGTGCATATTCGGTTTCCCTTATATATTAGTCAAGGTTATAGTAATGTAATTGATGAGTTATGCATGCGTGTCCAGTTTCCACTATATTCTCCTACATATTAAGCTTGTGCAGGGACTAGTAACCGTCTTAGACTCAAGATGAAAAGATCCCAAGGACTATGCAGACATGACTCAAATACTCGAGAAGTAAGTTAAATCGATCATTATCCACCATATCAGCAACTTTGTTCATTTTCTGATATATCAAGTAATTGTTTTCTTTGTCCGGCAGGGTTTGGAGAAAATTCACCAGAAAAGCTCCGGGACTGCCGAAGGAGCTGCAATTTAGACACCCGAAAGTAAGTACTAGCTATAGTAGCATTTTAAGCGCATCTACTAGTCATTCAAGCGCTAGTTTCATCAATACCATTTGGCATTCTTGCTTATCAGTTTGATTAACCTCTATTTCTTGTAAAGTGGTTGTGGCAGGAACAAGGGAATGATTTCTGTGGATACTATGTTTGCGAGTCCATCCGCCACACGACCTGTGAGCGGGGCTACACTGACGAACAATATGAAGTACGTAAATAACAACATTCACAATTTTATTTTATTACCATCATTTGTGTTGAGTTTCATTCATTCATATATATATGTATTGACCCCCTTCTTTAAATTAGATGTTTCGGAAGCGGGATGAACTCCTAGCACCAGCTCGCATGCGAGGAATTCAAGAGGAATTGGCGGCATTCTTTTTTGACCACATGATCCCTGAAGACGGAGAATTCTATGTGGACCCTGAGTCCGTATGATTATATTTGTAAGAGATAATTATTGTATATATGTAGCCGGTAGTGTCAGATAGATATACGAGAACTTGTTGTTCGACCAATCTCTCGGAGAAGGAGAGGTGGTCGATATCACTTCTCTCTGTATATATGCATATATGTTCATGACGATCTTATGTTTCCTTTGTTTGCTTACTAGTTAGCTAGCGTGTCTAGTCCTCTCTATATACGTATGTATAGTACGTAGCGTCGACCAAGCACGGACATAACAGAGGACACTTCTCACTATTAATTATAACTAGCTAACACAATATATGAAACACCTAAATTAACCCCCCAAAACCCTCAACCCGCCCCCCCCCCCTTTCAAAAAAAAAACCCCAGCCACAGAAGTGCTGACGCGTGGATGCCTATTGGTCCCGGTTGGTGCCACCAACCGGGACCAAAGGGTCTCCTGACTGGGCTCTGCGCACTGCCCACGTGGAGGGCCTTTAGTCCCGGTTCTGGATTGAACCGGGACTAAAGGGGGGAGGTATTAGTACCGACACTTTAGTCCCGGTTCCTGAACCGGGACTAAAGGCCCTTACGAACCGGGACTATAGACCCTTTTTCTACCAGTGACAAAACACTAATTCTGTTTTCTTTATTACTCCAAACTTAGTTGCATTCTTTTATCCCCTATTCAAGAATTCATCCGATTAACCAGTTAACTTGCCGATTAATCCTAGTACGTTGGGTCACCGAGTAGCCAATAAATTGATAAATCGTTTGATTAATTGATTAAATGGCTGATTAGAATATTAATCCCCTACTCGCCAGCCAACCGAGAAGCTATCAGTTAGCGATTTCCTGAACAATGCTTTTATCTATATAATAGTTAAGAGTTTTATCTACAATGCATTTGTAAAACGAAATTCTCATGGTAGATCGAACAAATATCCTGATTATAGAAGCATGAGAATAAATAATTTAAAGCTGATTTGGACTAATGAAAGAGATCTATGCTTAGAAGTATATGATCCACATATTTACATACAGCTGGCATACTTAGTGTAAGTATAACACTTACTTTTTATCAGAGAGAGTAACTTTTAGCTTGTGGGTAGAACCTGCTAATGTGCTATACTCCCGCAGTCCTTTTTCACTCAAAATATGTAGCGCGTACTAATTTGGCATGTCATTGACCTCACTTACTCATGCGATCTAGCCTACTTGTTGTACTCATGATAGACTATACAACTTGGCTGGATTAGTAGTATTCTTTATTTTATTTTATTTTATCTTAGATTAAAAAATCACCGGAGCGGCAAAGTCTACAGCCATTATAAATCCTATATTACCCATGATGAATTTTTTTTTCTTCCTTTATGTTGCTTGAAATCTCCGTCACGTGCACTGCCTACTGCTAGACCTTTTTTTAACTGCGTACTGCTTAGACTTGCCTCTTGTGATATATCATTGTTG
This sequence comes from Triticum dicoccoides, assembly GCF_002162155.2. Taxonomy (NCBI): domain Eukaryota; kingdom Viridiplantae; phylum Streptophyta; class Magnoliopsida; order Poales; family Poaceae; genus Triticum; species Triticum dicoccoides. The sequence goes on along the minus strand of NC_041382.1, from coordinate 11,916,333 downwards.
TATTCGATTTGCATGCATGTTATCACAACATGAACTATGTTAGAGCAATTCTAGCAGACCCCGCAAAACACGCAAACCCGCAAAATTCCGGCGAGGATGCGGGCTCGGCTCACTTTTTGCCGCGGTCCGCAAACCGCACGCTCCAACCGCTATAACTGCGGTTCCGCGACTCGTTTGTGGGTTCAAACCCTATCCCTCGCCGCCGCCGAGCCACGCGATTCCCCTTCCTCCTCTCCACATTTCTCGCCGCCGGCGACCACCCGCCCCGTCTCCAGCCGCCATGTGGGGCCGAATGTGGAGCTCCAGACGTGGCTCCGGCAGCAGATCCGGCGGCGAAAGGACCCGGAGCGCGAGCGGCGCGTCCGGTCCGACGGCGCGTGGAAGCGTGGGGCACGGAAGCGCGGGGACCGGAAGCGCGGGGCCCAAAAGTGGACTAACCGCGGCCTGTCGCTGCCGGCGAGCTTCCAGTGGAGCGGGACGGCGGAGTACGACCGCCGACGCGCGTGCTTCTCCTCCGCGAGGTCCTCGTATGCCGGGAGCTCTTCCTCCTCCTCCTGCGCGGGCCTTCTTCCCATGAAGAGGGAGTGGTCGGAGGATGAGGAGGAGCCGGAGGAGCCGGACGCGTTCGCCTTCGTCCCCGCGAAGGAGGAGCCCAAGGAGCCCGCTCCGCTCAGCCGCCGCGGAGTCATCGGGCCGAAGACTACGTCGCCGACGTCGACGCCGTTGCGGCCGCCATCGCCGAGCAAAGCGTGCGCGAGGAGGCGGAGCGCCAGCGCCACGCCGAGGAGCTCGAAGCCCTCCAGTGGCGGGAGGCGGTCGCCGCCAACCTCGCCGCCAAGGAGAAGGCCGAGGAGTGGCGCCGCATCCGCGCGGAGCAGGCGGCGAAGTACGTCAACGTGTGCAGCTCCGGCGAGGAGGATTGAGCGTCCGGCTCCTCCACGGCGTCGCCCATTTGCCGCGACCTCGGCGCCGTCAGATCCGACCCCTCTAGTACTAGTTTAACATAGTATGTAGTATAACTATGGTTGTACTTTGTTGATCATGTGATGAACTATGTAGTATGTGATGGACTATGTTTGTGCAATTTCTCTCACGAAAGTGTTTTTTCAAATTATGCAAGTTTAGATACGGGTTCTGTTCAGCCGCGCTAGTTTTCGACCCGCAAACGCGATCTTCGTGGAACCGTAAACGCGTTTTGCGGGGTCTGCTAGAGTTGCTCTTATAGAGTATAACTTCAATCATAGGGATCGATTTCTAGTCGCGTAGGTATAGGAGATCGTTTTTGGGCCTGGACTTGCTCGATTCTGGGTGGTCAATTAATTTGCAATTTTACTGCCAAATTGTGTAAAGAAAAATAGCAACCTAATTAAACTGTACGGAAGTTTAGTCTATCAACTTATTTTCTAGAAGTGGTTGGAAGTCATAATTAATAATATATCTTATTCCATGTTTTGTACTAATAAAACATTTTCATGCATGGTAGTATTTTTATACGTGTATGTCCGTTGATTAGGGATCCATCAGGAATTGCATGCGTCTCCCTAAAAAAAGGATTGTGTGAATCGGTTTGTCTAGTTATCTAACTATTCCTGCTTGCTATACACCAAAAAAAATCATTGTATTCACAAAAAAATGTTCCTGCTTGCTTACGTCATACTTTTTGTGTGATTAACTTGCTTACGTCATATGACTCCCAGAACGATCCATCCATGCATGGGTAACCAAAAGGAAAACGTTTCACGACGGTATGCCGGCCGAACCTTTCGGCCGGTCGCGTCCATGCATGAACGCTTCCAGTGACTCGGCTAGCGACACGTAGGATGGGGCCCGCCCACGTGTGTCTTCTTCCTCCTTTTTCTTTTCTCTCGTCGCTCGTCTCCGCCTCTCCTTTTTCTGCCTTCTTCTCAGGCCCCGCTGCCATGGTCAACCGGCGCTGTCCGAGGCCTCCCAGGACGCTGTCGCCACAGGAATTGACCGATCTGGCCGCCCCTCGGCTAGATCCGCTTCTGAGTCGCGCCGCCGGAGCTTTGCCTCGGAGCTGCAACCGTCCATGATGGAGACTACACCCCTCGGCGCAATTTTGCTGGAACCGACAGACGTTGAGGTTACAACCATGGTGATTTTTTGCTACAACCATCGATCCTCGGTGCTACAATCTCTCGACACAAAATTGCTGGAACCAGTGGACGTCGAGGTTGCAACCATGGAATTTTTTTGCTACAATCGACGAGCATCGGTGCTACAACCTGCCCGAGTGAGGGGATCGAACCCGAGGAAGAAGAAGCTGAGGCGATTTTTTTTTTGCTACAGATCCAACCGCTGCGCTGGGCGGCCAGGGCTGGACCGGCCGAAATTTTCGGCCGGTGCGCCGGTGCCTAACAGTGCCGTAACCAAAATAAGGCTTAGCCAATGTGAGTCCTGCTTGCTTACGTATAGATTTAGGACTCCCACCTCGATGCAGCTTTGCAAGGCCGACCCAAATCTGGCTCAGCCAAACGTCAGAACATGTCATGGATCCATATTGATAAATCTCAGCCCTTGAAGTATCTTAACACTAGCCGGTCCTCCCCGACGCGGTATGTACGAGAAGAGAAGTGAGGACTCAAGGCAGCCAAAGGCTGCACGATCGCACGGGCGAAACGCGCGCGGTTAATCGTCATCGGGAGCACGTACCTACGTACTGTACGTCGGAGGTCGTCACACCTGCAGCAGATGGCATATGTGACACCAGTACGTGACGTACATATGAAAAAATGAACAAGTTAATCATGTACCGTGTTAATAAGTGGCTCTGCGGTCGTGGATGAGAACGTCCACAAGACAATCTAGCTTGCCCACAGGATTGGTCTCACAAGGCGATTTGGTGTCCGTCATACGTAACTTGTCCATCATTGGTTGTGTAGGCAATAGTGCTGTAGATTGGACTGGAGAGAAGGCTTCAGGACCTTAACGTGCGATCTAGAACACGACAGTGAAGAGACACAAGACGGCAATGACAGTACGAGCCTGTGCACATTCGAACGGTCGACAAATGGAATTTCTCTTGGCTGTCCCGGATGCATCTGCACTTGCCAATTTCAAATCGTTAAGATAAAGCTTTTTTTTCTAAGACACCTATTTGCTCGTCAGTGCATTTTTTAATGTAGAGCCAGGGAGTTGTTGATCTCTCTTAGAGCATCTCTACCCGCCCCAGGACGCCCCCTAGGATACCTTTTTAGGCTCGGTTTTAGGCTCGGGCGGCGCTTTATCCAGGCGAAACCAAGCGCGTTGGTGGCCTCTTGGGGGCGCCGGCGGAAGTTTCGGCGAATCGTGTCTCCCCACATGTCCTTTTTTGGCTCATTTAATCATTTCCCTCACAAACTTTTGGTTGGGATGAGGCAGGCTAGGAAGATGCCCTCCCCATGCACTTCTGTTTCGTCCAGATAAAGCATTTGGCCTCCCAAGACATCAACTTTTTTGGTTCGTTGGTGTTCTTGGGGGCTCCAACGACTGGAGATGCTCTTATGTTTTCTAATTAGACTCCCCTTCCTAGGCGCTTCGGCGGCGGAAGGGTGGAGGAGGGGGAACCTCGGATCTGGTCATACGATGTGGAAATAGGGTGTGGGCTTGCGTGTCAGGCGGTGCCGCGGTCGGGGGAGCAGTCCCGACGCATATGGAAATAATGTCCTCCCAATCCTTGCTCCACCATAACGATGGCGCTCGAGGCTTCAGCGCTGAACGACCAGTGGATGTTGGGCATGTTGTTGCTGTGGAGGCAACAAAGGTAGCAGTATCGTTGGCCGTTTTGTCCTCGAGCTTCGTCCACGTTGTGGCAGCGGCTTATGCAGCATCACCTGGAAGCTTCGAGAGTTTGTCGAAGCTTTGGGTGGTTGGCTTTTTTGTTTTCGTCCTACGGAGCAGTGACGGTGTGCCATCTTGTCGTGCTTCTATGTCGGCTTGGTCAGCGTCGAGGCTCTCAACTCTTGGACTTCGAATCTGGCGACTACGACTTCATCTCCGAAATGTTTGACAGTGTACGTTAGACTACAATGATCGCCCGAATCTAGCAGTGGGGAGGCTATCGGAGCGGCTGCGGCGGCGCGCCATCGGCCCATCCAGGAGATTGGAGGAGTGAGGCACCCTAGAGACTTAGTTGTAATATATATCTTTTTTTTTACGGGTGTCTTACTGTTTGATCTGTGGCTAATAGATCTGAGGGACTTTTCGATTTTTCTTCAGAAATAAATCATAGTATGCAACCTTATCTTTTATAAACATATTTTTTCTAATAGTTTATAGCATATACTAATTTCCCAAAATTTATGATTTTTTATGTTTGTCTCTTTTGTTTGCACCGGATTGGCTGTACGGCGTGCAATTCTTGTCAGGGTACCAAGAGGTAGCCGGGGAATTGATAGTCAGGTTGGAAAATCACTTGCTTGGCTGATCACACCACTTTGATGAAGATCAAGGACGATGATCAACTGTGCAAATAATTTCATGATGTTTTTTATGCGTGAGAAACCATTAAACAATTTCAAATCTTTAAGAAAAAGCATTTTTTTCCAAGCCACCTATTAGCTCGCCTGTGCATTTTCTAATGTAGTGCCCGGGAGTGTTGCTCTCTCTTCTGTTGCAATCTCTATCAAGAAATAGTGATGCAAAATATGCATATCAATTATTAGTCGCGCAAGTGAAGTCCTTTAAATTACGGCCACAAATAGTTAGTAACATTAAGATCTTTTATACCATGGCTTAATTCAAATGCATCACTCATAACCCTGCCATGTTTCCTTTTTTGTCACCATTTCCACGAAACCCATATGTTTCCAAATGTTTGCTTGCCGATGTCTACTACGCAAGTTTTATTCTTGTAGACTCGGTTGAGCCTCCAAGCGCAGAGTTTTGTAGGACAGCAGGAAATATCCCTCAAGTGGATGACATCATGCCAACAATGAACTGAACCGAAGCAACACTCGAAGAAAGCATATCAAGAACATCAGACCATCACATCCACATGTGATCTAGATCGAAACCTGCGTCTACTCATAGAACCGCTCGTGTTGCCACTGTTGGTAAACGTAGTAGAAGACAAACAAAAAAAATTAGCCCTACGAACACCCAGGAACAATATGAATGTGCATATAGGGTTTGGATCAGAAAACGTTACCGACTCCGGAGTGCAACGAAAGAAGATAAGTCGGTGTAGATCATACTTGGAGTCCCTCAAAACATTGATGAGGTTCCCACGAACCTCCTCGAACAATCCCTTGAATGGAAGACCGAAGCACAGCCTCTCTACTTGGTTGCAAGTGTACAGTCTTCAGGATTCAGCAGCGCTTTGCCGTCCAGAGCTAATCTTTGCCGGAGAATTAAAGGGAGGAGATTAGGACCGCACTGGGCTTCTAATTATGAGGATTAGAGAAATTAAGGCTAGCTCTATGTAGTCAATTAGGACCAACTAGAACTAGAACTAAATGAACTAGAGGGCTCCAAAACTTGTGTGCACAATTGGGCCAATACCTCAAGTATATATAGGTTAGAGGGGGACGGAGGGGTAGCCACCAAGGAGGGAAAGACCCTCGTTGGGGCGCCACCCAAGCCCCACCCCCTCCAATTCGGCCTCAACCTGTGGAAGGTGGGGGGGGGGGGGCTCCTCCACTGGGCCCTAGTGGCCCAAGTTACCTTCCACCTCTTGGCCTTTAAGGCCCATTGATATTTAATTATTTATAAAAGCCTTCTAACAATTATTACAGCCTTTTATATATAAATTAACATCACCGGAAACATTTTCCACCTACATATTAATTATCGGGAATACCCAGTATTGCCCAATAAACTGTGAAACCCTTCTGGTGACCCCGAAATGCTTTCGGTTCCTCTGAAACAATTTCAAACATTAATGAAACAATTCCACAAATAAATCCGCGATACTCTCATCATACTAACACTCAGCAGATCGTGATTAAGTTAAGCTGGCGCTGTAGGTTTGGTAGATCATAGACATGAACGAAACCCCTTCCTTCAGTCACTGATAGTGGAACTGTGGACGTCCATATCGATACCTATGATTACACGAATGACATTCGAGTGAGCCTTTTGGTTATTATGTGATGTTCCCTTTGCTTCGTGATACTATACAAAACCCTAGGTGCATCGGTATCCTCCTGAGTCATGCACATGCTCACTATACCGTTGATCCCGTTGCTGGTTTTGTTCTTCTTTTTTGTTGAAGTGTTCCGGAATCCCCGTGACATAGTCACCTGCGTATGGCCAGACGATGATGGATGCCGTCACACCGAGAGGGCCCTAAGAATATTTCTCCATCGTTGGAAGAACAAATCCCACTCTCGAGCCATCCAGTCCCTTGTCAAACTTTCCGATGAACTCGTAAGTTGTCGTTATGATCACCGTCTTACTGATGACGTTTGAGCAACCCCAAATTCCGTCGTACGGTAGGAAGTGACTACGATAATCTCATGGTCTGAGGAACTAAACACATGCTAACACTTTGTGTTATAACAATTGATTGCAGACGATATTATCTCAAAGTATAAAAAACAAGATTGGGTAGATTCAATATGATCGTTCTTCTAACGTCATACTCTCAATATTGTTTCAGTACTATCATAACACTTAACGATATCCTGAGATCGGGAAAATATGATCACCAACAACACTTGTGCCTATGTTAGAGGCAAGGCCAGGAACCTATATTATACCGTTTATCATTTTATAGGTGCATATGAGTTTCCACTGAATTGCATATTTCAGAATCATAGCAGTTATAGCATGAAATATGAACTCTCATTTATGAAAGTGGAAATATTAATAAGACAATATTATTGCCTCTAGGGCATATTTCCAACACTAAGAACATCACATTGCAAAAAGCCCAGAATGAAGGCTTATATTCCCGTAGTTTCAGAACGAATTAATCTATAGGGGAGGCTTCTTCTCAATGGACTGAGTTGAAAGATGTTGTGGATAGTTTTATTTTGCCTGGGGATAATGATAAGGTAAGGTGGAAGATAAATCATAAAGGTGCCTTCAAAGCTAAAGTTTGTTACATTTCAAGAATAAAATAAAATAGTAGAGTGACTCCTTACTTTTCAGTATGTAAATCTAAACGAGCAGATGGAACTAGTCCGGATTGGATCTCATTTCAGTTGATATGCCAACTCATAAAACACTGTGCCATTAATAAAAAAAACACAGTAAGCTCAAACGAAAAGTACATCATATGCATGGTATACTTGTGTGGTTCTTATTTTCTTCCCCGCCCCTAGGATCAAAATCCTGACTGCTTTGATGGCTAGAATTGACCTTTATTTTGTAGCAGCAACATACCGGTAACATAAATTTGCTTAGAAGATCTTATCCGGTTACATGCGTGATTTTGGAACTAACAGTAATTTCTCCTTCAGGCGCACAGTTAGTCCAAACACCTCCGTCATATCAATGTCTTTCCTCTCAACCCCTTTTGGCAGTTCCCAGTCGAAATGGTACATCAAGTTTGCCAACATAAGCTCAACAGTCGTGATTCCGAGGTTTAAACCAGGGCATATCCTGCGTCCTGCCCCGAACGGCAAGAGTTTAAAATTACTCCCTATGAAGTTGACATGCACATCACTGCCTTCCTCTATAAATCTTTCAGGTATGAATTCTTCATTGTCCTCCCAAGAGCTAGAGTCTCTACCAATGGCCCATACATTGATTAAGACATGCGTCCCAGCAGGAATCATGTACCCATCAATGTTGCAGTCAGCCATGGCAAGGTGTGGAGCAAGTAAAGGTGCAACAGGATGAAGTCGGAGTGACTCCTTTATGACTGCTCTTAGGTATGTCATATTGCTCATGTCGGCTTCACAAACAATTTCCTGTCCCTGGGGTACCATACTACTTACCTCGTCTTGTAGCTTCCCAATCAAGCGGGGCCTCCTCATGAGCTCAGCCATTGTGAATTCGAGGGTGTTAGATGATGTGTCTGTCGAACCAAAAAATACATCCTGTAGATGTCAATTAATTAGTATACTATAATATTTATTTATTTGTAATAATCTGAAAGGTATTATATTCACTTACGGTTAGGAGAGCTTTCATCTGCTCTCTTGTGAGACCATACTAACAGACAAGAGAATATCGACGAAATTTCCACCCTGGTTATCTAACACTGACTTGTCCTTGTTTTCATGATAAACGATCACCTTGTCCAGCAGATCGGCCCATCTACGCCTTAGTCTCCCAGCCTTTGCATGAACTATCCTTTTAAGCAGTCCTACCCTAGACAATGTTGGGAAATACTCCTCCACCTTGAACCCTCCTAGCAGCAGTGAGGTATCATTGGTGAGGTCTTGGAACAACTTGCTCCGTCCTTCTTTTAGGAAGAATTCTCCGGACACAATGCGGCATGCCATGTCATATGTGAATGTCTTGAGCAGCTCACTCATGTCCACCACACCGCCGACTACGGCGGCCTCGTTAATCCTGGCCATCACCATGCTCACCTATGATGGCATGCATCTTAAAGTACGAGAGTAGCTAACATTTATGGAATCTTAGCAGATGGCACAATGAAAGTAAATTTTCTTTATTTTGTTTCTGACGTGGCAAGTTTGTGAAAAAGCTATGAAAATTACCAACAAGGCTCGACAGTAGGAAATCATTGAATAAAAAAGGACGTCGTATCTGATGGTAACATACATATTAACAACAAAATATCAGGCTCCCATTTTTTTCTTAGGAATGTGGAATATCCTAACTAGTGGATGTTGTCTATTCATCAGTTAACCGGAGACCGTCTAAGCCCTGACCTCTCTTTTCTAGATTGTTGCTGGTGTTGAGTAGTATGATCGTTTCCACGTTCCTCTCGCTATTGCTACACTAGTAGAAAAAGGGTCAAACGTAAAGCACATTAGTGCCGGTTTGTATTTGAGCCGGTACTAATGGTACCATTAGTGCCGGTTCGAACGGATTTGCATTAATGCCGGTTCATGTAGAACCTTTAGTACCGGTTCGTGGCACAAACCGGTACTAAAGGGCTAACCTTTAGTACTGGTTCGTGCCATGAACCGGTACTAAAGGGGTCTGACCTATAGTACTGGTTGGAGACACAAACCGGCACTATAGGGCAATTTTCAAACTTGAAAAAATCATAACTAAATCATCCTAATTCAGAAAAATACATATAATATATCAAAATTTGCAGAACAAAAAGATTGATCCGCTGAAATAAAATAAAATTGTGAATATTATTGCTTACGCACTTCATATTGTTTTTCAGTGTACCCCCGTTCACAGGTCGTGTAGCGGATGGACTCGCAAACGTAGTATCCACAGAAATCATTCCCTTGATCCTGCCACAATCACTTTACAAGAAATAGAGGTCAATCAAACTGATAAGCAAGCATGCCAAATGGTATTGATGAAACTAGAGCTCGAATCACTAGGAGACGGGCGGAACATGCTACTATAGTACATACTTTCGAGTATCTAAATTGCAGCTTCTTCGGCAGTCCCGGAGCTTTTTTGGTGAATTTTCTCCAAACCCTGTCAGACAAAGAAAACAATTACTTGATATCAGGAAATGAACAAAGTTGTTGATATGGTGGATAATGATCGATTTAACTTAATTCTCGATTATTTCAGTCATGTCTGCATACTCCTGGGGATCTTTTCGTCTCGAGTCTAAAACGGTTACTAGTCCCTGCTCAAGCTTAATCTCTAGGCAAATATAGTGGAAACTGCGCACGCATGCATAACTCATCAATTACATTACTATAACCTAGACTAATATATAAGGGAAACTGAATATGCACAAGATAGTAACACTCACTTGAAGTTGTAAGGAAAGAGTATTATATCTTTGTTTTCATTTATTACCAATGATCGTAGCAAGTTGGCCTCGGTATCTTCGGCATGAAATTTAACCTCAGTTGCATCTATGAGATTTGTGTTAATGAACCCAATATCACCAACTTGTCTTTTCTTCAATTCGGCGATCTTCAATCTACATAATACAGTGAAGATAATTATAAATACATGCAATGAAACAGCTGACCTATATGGAGAGACTTAATGACAGAAGTAGTAGTACTTACAGACAGTAGCAGGTGACCGTTGCTTTATCGAGGACCCTTTGATTGAAAAACTTGAAGAACTCCTCAAATGGATAATTCAACAGTTCAATTCCAACGAGGTCATGCTCCTCTCTAACTCTCAGCGTCAAAGTATTCCTCCCCCCAGACTCTCTGCAGGTTTTCATGTACCAATCATGCAATCTTCGCATCATCGTTGTTAGAGATCTTTCATCATTGACGAGAGGCTTCCCGTACTCGAATCTGTGTACTGTCTCCACCTCCAAGAAATCATAATGTACATCGCCGGACAGGTAATCTCCAAGATTGCTATAACCGGGCACCATCCTTGGATCATTAGCGACGATTTCGCTAGGCACCTTGAGCGGGGAGCACGATTGGTTCGCTTGTTCGCCGAGCTGGGCAATTTTTTTCGCAGCTCGTCATTCTTTTATCCTTTGATCACTGACAGTACTTCCCGACCACTCCGGTTCGACAAATGTCTTTGCAATAATGCGCTCATAGTTGCCTTTCGACGGAGACTTTGGTGGTTTTCTCAAGGCAGCCAGAGTGCGCTTCGCTTTCACCGGATCTACCTTCTCCTCCGGAGGTGGATGTTTCTTTGCTTTCACCCCTTGAAACCAGTTCGTCACTTCGGTTCGCATGATCTTCGCGTTCTCCTCCGGGGTCATCTCGTATGGTAACTTCTCTGGAGTCTTCAGAGAAGGACCGAATCTGTATTTTCTCCCGCCTCTGGCTGTACTGCTAGACGCCGGCAGAGCAGACGGAGCGGCTGTGGCTGTCTTCTTTCCTTGCTTATGAGGCGGAGGAAAAGGAGTACGACACGCCGGAGCAGCCGGAGCAGCGGCGGGTCTCTTTCGCCCTTGCTGACGAGGCGGAGAAGGAGGAGGCTGGCTGCTCGGGTGCGCCGGCGCAGGCGGAGAAGGAGGCGGAGTGCCGCCACGTGCCGGAGAAGGAGGCCGAGTGCCCTGATCGTCAATCGCCGGAGGAGGAGCCAGTGGAGGAGGCGGAGTGCCCTGACTCACCGGAGGAGGAGGAGGAGGCAGAGGCATCCAGTTCGGAAGGTTGATGAGCTCCTTCCGCCATAGGCATGGAGTCTTCAGAGCAGAACCCAGCCGAGTCTCCCCTTCACCGGTAGGGTGGTCAAGCTAGAGGTCCTCAAATCCCTCCGTTATTTCATCCACCATCACCCTAGCATATCCTTCTGGAATCGGCCGGCAGTGAAAAGTTGCGCCGGGTTCATTAGGTAAAACAGAGCTAACAGCCGCCTTGACCTTCAAATTCATCCATTGCGTCATAATGTGGCAATTTTGAGACTCCGTGATAGCATCCACGGGATAGCTGGCAGGAGCCGTCAAGACATGCTCCGGCTGAAGCAGCTCGGTGGAAGCCACGCTGCTTCTCCGCTGAGATGGCGGGGTAGCTTCGGGGGAAGCTTCGGCAGTTCGTTTGCTGCGATTTGCGTCTCGTTCCTCTATCGCTTGTACCCTTGTGTGCAGCGCCTGCAGTTGGGTCTGTGCTACCTCTTAAGCTTGCGTTGGTTTTCCCCGAAGAGGAGAGGATGATGCAGCAGAGTAGCGTAAGTATTTCCCTCAGTTTTTGAGAACCAAGGTATCAATCCAGTAGGAGGCCACGCTCAAGTCCCTCGTACCTGCACAAAACGATAGCTACTCGCAACCAACGCGATTAGGGGTTGTCAATCCCTTCACGGTCACTTACGAGAGTGAGATCTGATAGAGATAATATTTTTGGTATTTTTGGTATAAAGATGCAAAGTGAAAAGTAAAAGGCAAAGTAAAAAGCAAAGCAAGATTAAAGTGATAGAGAATGATATGATGAGCATAGACCCGGGGGCCATAGGTTTCACTAGTGGCTTCTCTCAAGAGCATAAGTTTTCTACGGTGGGTGAACAAATTACTGTTGAGCAATTGGCAGAATTGAGCATAGTTATGAGAATATCTAGGCATGATCATGTATATAGGCATCACGTCCGTGACAAGTAGATTGAAATGATTCTGCATCTACTACTATTACTCCACTCATCGACCGCTATCCAGCATGCATCTAGAGTATTAAGTTAAAAAGAGAGTAACGCTTTAAGCAAGATGACATGATGTAGAGAGATAAATTCATGCAATATGAAATAAACCCGATCTTGTTATCCTCGATGGCAACTATGCAATACGTGCCTTGCTGCCCCAAAGCTAAGCTAAGCACTTCTCCCATGGGAAAGGACACTGCAAGATCGAACCCAAAGCTAAGCACTTCTCCCATGGCAAGAACTACCAATCTAGTTGGCCGAACCAAACGGATAATTCGAAGAGACTTTCAAAGATAACCAATCATACATAAAAGAGTTAAGAAAAGATTCAAATATTGTTCATAGATAGACTTGATCATAAACCCACAATTCATCGGTCTCAACAAACACACCGCAAAAAGAAGAAGATTACATCGAATAGATCTCCACAAGAGAGGGGGAGAACATTATATTGAGATCCAAAAAGAGAGAAGAAGCCATCTAGCTAATAACTATGGACCCGAAGGTCTGAGGTAAACTACTCACACTTCATCGGAGAGGCTATGATGATGTAGAAGCCCTCCGTGATGACGGCCCTCTTCGGCGGAGCTCCGGAACAGGCCCCAAGATGGGATCTCGTGGATATAGAAGGTTGCGGCGGTGGAATTAAGTTTTTTGGCTCCTGTTCTGATCAGTTGGGGGTACGTGGATATATATAGGAGGAAGAAGTACGTCGGTGAAGCTTCGGTGGGCCCACGAGGGTGGGGGCGTGCCTGGGGGTGTAGGGCGCGCCACCTACCTCGTGCCCACCTGGAAGCTTCCTTGGAGTAGGGTCCAAGTCTCATGGGTCATATTCGGGAAGAAAATCATGTTCCAGAAAGGATTATTCTGTTTGGACTCCATTTGATATTCCGTTTCTTTGAAACACTGAAATAGGCAAAAAAACAGCAATTCTGGGCTGGGCCTCCGGTTAATAGGTTAGTCCCAAAAATAATATAAAAGTGGAAAATAAAGCCCAATATAGTCCAAAATAGTAGATAATATAGCATGGAGCAATCAAAAATTATAGATACGTTGGAGACGTATCAGTCTGCTGCACTTTCTTCCTCCTCTCCTGGCATTTGTAACCGCCTGCGTCCGGAAACCCAGCTTTCCACGGAACGGAGCCTGGCATGCCTCGTGTCCGTCCAGGGTGCTCAGGATTCCCAAGGGCCATTGTGAGCTCATCATTCTCTCTGTCTGGAACGAACGTCCCTTGCTGCGCTGCATCGATATCCTCTTGACTGGTATTTTCATTTGCTCGTCCGTCCAAAGGCACTTCCCTGATACAGGGTCCAAGGTTCCGCCAGCCCCGAAGAACAAAGTACGGCAACGGTCTGACCAGTTCATTGTCTCTGGTTCGATCCCTTTATCAATCAGATCATTCTCAGCCTTGGCCCACTTAGGCCGGGCTTTGAGGTAGCCACCTGACCCTGTGCGATGGTGAAGCTTCTTCTTCGTAGCATTTTGCTTGTTTGTCACCGACATCTTCTTACTCTGTTTCGATGTCTTGTGGGCCACAAATGCGGGCCAGTGTTCTCTGATCTTCTCATATTTTCCCTTGAATTCTGGTGTCTCTTCTTTGTCGACAAACCTTTTCAGCTCATTCTTCCACCTCCTGAATAGGTCTACCATCTTCTTAAGAGCAAAAGACTTGATTAATTGCTCTTTAACTGGCTTCTCCAGATCATCCTCTGGTGGTAGGGTGAAATTTGACTTCAGCTCAGTCCAAAGATCATTTTTTTGCATATCATTGACATAAGACACCTCAGGGTCTTCGTTCTTAGGCTTATACCATTGGTGGATGCTGATTGGGATCTTGTCCCTAACAAGGACCCTGCACTGAGCAGAAAATGCATCTTTTCTCCGGATGGGTTCAATCGGTTGGCCATCGCACGCGATTGCTGTGATCTCAAACCTTTCATCCGAGCTCAACTTTTTCTTCGGGCCTCGTCTCTTTACCGAAGTTGTGCTCGATCTGGAGGGCTAGAAAAAAGAAGAAAGACAAGAGTTAATTAATATGTGTACATACCAAAACAATGAATGCATCAATTAGCTAGTCAGCACAGGCTTAACTAATATATATACCTGGCCGGACTCGGTTCGGTCACCGGAGCCGTCATCATGGTCTCCTTCTTGCACCATCATTGGGACACCGGAGCCGTCATCATGGTCTCCTTCTTGCACCGGCATTGGGTCAACGGAGCCATCATAATCATAGCCTGCTTCTTCATCACCATGTCCTTCCAGACCATCGGTGTCATTGAGAAACAACGAGCAGACGTCATCACTTCCTTGTGCGATAATGTCCCCCAACATCGCTTCTTGTGCTTCGTCTCGGGGGTGTCCGTCGTTTATACAAATATTTACAACATGGTAATTATTATTCAAACATGACAGATGGATATATTAGTGGCAAACGTAGAACTAGCTAGCTAATCACAATAAGGAATCATATTAGTGGCCTCGACGCTGCTTCTCTAGGGTTTGGGGTGGCCTCAACAATGCTTCAAGGGTTTGGGGTGGCCTCGAGAACGCTTCAAGGAGGGGGTAATATCGACAACGATGAGATACATACACGGGAAAATATTATCGGGGAGGGGGTATATCGACCCCCCACGTGTTGAAGTTATCGGGAGGGGGTATATCGACCCCCCACGTGTTGAAGTTATCGGGAGGGGTTTATATCGACAACGACGACATATGTACATGGGAAAATAATATTATCGGGGAGGGGGTATATCGACCCCCCCACGTGTTGAAGTTATCGGGAGGGGGTATATCGACCCCCCCCACGTGTTGAAGTTATCGGGAGGGGTTTATATCGACAAGACGACATAC
>NC_041382.1:11900019-11901154 GCF_002162155.2 Triticum dicoccoides | reverse complement strand
CGACATACGTACATGGGAAAATAATATTATCGGGGAGGGGGTATATCGCCCCCCCCACGTGTTGAAGTTATCGGGAGGGGGTATATCGACCCCCCTCGTGTTGAAGTTATCGGGAGGGGGTATATTGACCCCCCACGTGTTGAAGTTATCAGGAGTTTATATCGACATGACATACGTACATGGGAAAATAATATTATCGGGGAGGGGGTATATCGACCCCCCCCCTCGTTTTGAAGTTCTCGGGAGGGGTACATCAACGACGACAGACCATATAAAACATAAGAAAACGAAGAAGAAATAAAAAGAGGAGAAGAAGAAAGGAATAGAGGAGAATATCAAAGAAAAAAAAGAAGAAAAAAAGAGGAGAAGAAGAAAAAATAGAAAATTTTTCTATTTCTTCTTCTTCTCCTCTATTCCTTTCTTCTTCTCCTCTATTTTTTCTTCTTTTTTCCTCTTCTTATTTATTTCTCCTCTTCTTCCTCTCCTCTTCTTCTTTCTTCCTCTTCTTCCTCTCCTCTTCTTCTTTCTTCCTCTTCTTATTTTCGTTTTCCCTATCCTTCTTTTTCCTCTTCTTCCTTCTTAATATCACTTCGCAGCTTTTGCAACGATAGGGAGGGGGTGCTCCCGTGGTCTAAAATCCATCTATGCACGATATAAAATTCCGAAAAAATACATCTATGATCCCTCGATGTCCCCGCCTCTCTCATGAACAAAAAAACTGTGAATAAAAAAACATCATGTTCTATTAACAAAAACATATCATATTTCATCCACAAAAGTGCATACATCATATATGTGATCATCTATGAAAAAACATCATATTTTATAAAAAAATCATTACATATATATGAACAAAAACAATTATGATAACAAGCATATATATCATCATATATATAAAAAAACAAGCATATATACGAAAAAAACAAGCATATATATATGAAAAAAATGCTAGGGAGGGCGCCGGCCGGACCAAGGTGACGAGGACGACGGGGTCAGCGGCGAGGATGGCGATGGGGCAGTGGGCGCGCGCTCGGGGTAGGGGGCGACGGCTACGAAGGGTGAGGCAGGGTGACGACGACGATGGGGGCGGGCCGGAGCGGCGCGCGTCGGGGCAGGGGCGCGGGCGAGGGCGTGG
>NC_041382.1:11884188-11900009 GCF_002162155.2 Triticum dicoccoides | reverse complement strand
GGCGACGACGGGCACGGGCGACGGCGACGGCGGGGGCGGTGGGCGGCGTCCGGGCAGCCTGGCGGCGTCGGCGTCGTCGGGGCGGCAATTGCGAGATGAGAGTGAAAATTTCATAAGTGTGAACTTATATAGCAAAGCCTTTAGTCCCGGTTGGTGGCACCAACCGGGACTAAAGCTGGCACCAACCGGGACTAAAGGTGGGCATTAGTCCCGGTTGGTGCCACCAACCGGGACCAAAGGCCTTGCGCTGGCGCGGTGCGGTGGGAAGTTTAGTCCCACCTCGCTAGCTGAGAGAGCACAACACCTGTTTATAAGCTGCGTTGCGGCTCAGGTGCTGAGCTCCTCTCTAATATGCAGGCAGTACTTGCCTACCCTTGTCACTGCCTTGTTGGGCCTATTGGGCCTGCGGGCCTGCATCCTGGCCCACATACAAATAGGTTTCTAGTCGTATGCAGGCCGTGTGGCCCAATAGGTGGAATTTTTTTATTTTTTCCAGTATTTGTTTTGTTTTTTGAATTATTTATTTTCTTTTGATTCTTGCTTTATTTTTTATTCTTTATTCTTTTTGTTTTAGAAAAATTATAAACTTTGTGTTAGTGCCATTAGTTTTCAAATTTGAAAACACTTTTTTTTGTTTTGTTGTTTTCTTTGTTGCTTTATTTATTTTATTTTGTTTCTACTTACAACAAAATACTTATTGTTGCCTATTTTTATTTTTTCCAGTTTTTTTTGTTTTGTTTTCTGCATTATTTATTTTCTTTTTTGCTTTATTTTTTAATTATTTTTGCTTTTAGTTTTAGAAAATTAATAAACTTTCTGTTAGTGCCATTAGTTTTAAATTTGGAAACACTTTTTTCCTTCTTTGTTGCTTTATTTATTTTATTTTGTTTCTACTTACAACAAAATACTTATTGTTGCTATTTTTATTTTTTTCCAGTTTTTTTTGTTTTGTTTTCTGCATTATTTATTTTCTTTTGTTTTTTGCTTTATTTTTTAATTAGTTTTTCTTTTAGGTCAGCAAAATTATAAACTTTCTGTTAGTGCCATTAGTTTTAGAAAAATTATAAACTTTCTGTTAGTGTCATTACTTTTCAAATTTGAACAGTTAAAATTTGAATTCTTTGATATTTGTGTGAATCACAAGTTTGTGATTAACTTTACTAAAAAATGAACATAGATGCGCCTATAGAAAAAATTCAACCTAAATTCATAATAAATTTCTATGAATTTGAGAGAAATTCACTATGAATTAGGTCAAATTCCCTGTATAGGGGCATCTATTTTAACTTTGAGAGGAGCTCAACAAGGCAGAGAGGGACGGACTTATTAACCGGTGTGAGCGCCCTTCGGTTGGCGAGGTGGGACTAAACTCTGACCGCAACGAGGAACAACCATTTAGTCCGAGTTTGTGGCACAAACTGGGACTAATGGTCATGGGCCAGGGGCGAGGCGCATTGGTCCCGGTTCGTGCATGGAACCGGGACCAAAAGGTCCAGACGAACATGGACCAATGGCCCATGTGGCTGCCGTCTTGAGTGTTCTTGGTGAGAACATAGTTGACAAGGAGCGAACCGGGATTAATGGTATTACGAGGACCGAACCATAAGACATTAAAGCATTTCAAATGAACTCTGAAAAAGTTGAAAGTTGGCATGGTATCATAATTTCACCCACATAGCATGTGCATGTACAAAACGGACAATGGTATCATACTCGTCTGTTACAAAGTTGGCATGGTATCATCATAATAGTTGCGTGAGAAAGTCTTCACTTTTTCTTCGCTTGTGTCATTTGCTTATTGCGCCGTAACCATGGATAATCTTCATCTTTATCAGGATGCTTGGGTCCGCATTGACTTTGAAGGGAGGAATTTCACAGAACTTTTCATAATCTTCAGACATGTCTGTCTTGCCCTCCACTCTCACGATGTCCCTTTTTTCTAAAAGAACTATGTGGCGCTTTGGCTCATCGTATGATGTATTCGCTTCCTTATCTTTTCTTTTTCTCGGTCTGGTAGACATGTTCTTCACATAGATAACCTGTGCCACATCATTGGCTAGGACGAACGGTTCGTCAGTGTTGGGGAACGTTGCAGAAAACAACTATTTTCCTACGGTTTCACCAAGATCCATCTATGAGTTCATCTAGCAACGAGTGATCGGATGCATCTACATACCTTTGTAGATCGCGAGCAGAAGCGTTCACTAGAACGTGGATGATGGAGTCGTACTCGCCGTGATCCAAATCACCGATGACCAAGCGTCGAACGGACGGCACCTCCGTGTTCAACACACGTACGGAGTGGATGACGTCTCCTCCTTCTTGATCCAGCAAGGTGAAGGAGAGGTTGAGGAAGATGGCTCCAGCAGCAGCACGACGTCATGGTGTTGGTGGAGAAGCGGCACTCCGGTAGGGCTTCGCCAAGCACGTGACGGAGGAGAAGAGGTGTAGCAGGGGAAAGGGAGGCGCCAAGATGCAAGGGTGCGGCTGCCCCCTCCCCCCCCCCCTTTATATAGGCCCCCTTGGGGGGGCGCCGGCCCTTGGGAGATCCAATCTCCAAGGGGGGCGGTGGCCAAGGGGGTGGAGTGCCCCCCAAGGCAAGTGGGGCGCCCCCCACCCTAGGGTTCCAACCCTAGGCGCAGGGGGTGGGCCTAGGGGGGCGCACCAGACCACTAAGGGCTGGTTCCCCCTCCCACTTCAGCCCATGGGGCCCTCCGGGATGGGTGGCCCCACCCGGTGGACCCCCGGGACCCATCCGGTGGCCCCGGTACAATACCGGTGACCCCGAAACTTTCCCGATGGCCGAAACTGCACTTCCTATATATAATTCTTTACCTCCGGACCATTCCGGAACTCCTCGTGACGTCCGAGATCTCATCCCGGACTCCGAACAACATTCGGTTCGCTGCATACTCATATTCATACAACCCTAGCGTCACCGAACCTTAAGTGTGTAGACCCTACGGGTTCTGGGGACATGTAGACATGACCGAGACAGCTCTCGGGCAATAACAAACAGTGGGATCTGGATACCCATGTTGGCTCCCACATGCTCCTCGATGATCTCATCGGATGAACCACGATGTCGAGGATTCAAGCAACCCCGTATACAATTCCCTTTGTCAATTGGTATGTTACTTTCCCGAGATTCGATCGTCGGTATCCCAATACCTTGTTCAATCTCGTTACCGGCAAGTCACTTTACTCATACCATAATGCATGATCCCGTGACCAGACACTTGGTTACATTGAGCTCATTATGATGATGCATTACTCAGTGGGCCCGGTGATACCTCTCCGTCATACGGAGTGACAAATCCCAGTCTTGATCCGTGTCAACCCAACAGACACTTTCGGAGATACCCGTAGTATACCTTTATAGTCACCCAGTTACGTTGTGACGTTTGGTATACCCAAAGTACTCCTACGGTATCCGGGAGTTACGCGATCTCATGGTCTAAGGAAAAGATACTTGACATTGGAAAACTCTAGCAAACGAACTATATGATCTTGTGCTATGTTTAGGATTGGGTCTTGTCCATCACATCATTCTCCTAATGATGCGATCTCGTTATCAATGACATCCAATGTCAATAGTCAGGAAACCATGACTATCTGTTGATCAACGAGCTACTCAACTAGAGGCTTACTAGGGACATGTTGGTGTCTATTATTCACACATGTATTACGATT
Organism: Triticum dicoccoides; assembly: GCF_002162155.2. Lineage (NCBI taxonomy): Eukaryota > Viridiplantae > Streptophyta > Magnoliopsida > Poales > Poaceae > Triticum > Triticum dicoccoides. The sequence goes on along the minus strand of NC_041382.1, from coordinate 11,896,316 downwards.
TCCGGATAACACAATTATAGCATGAATAAAGACAATTATCATGAACAAGGAAATATAATAATAATGCTTTTATTATTGCCTCTAGGGCATATCTCCAACAGTCTCCCACTTGCACTAGAGTCAATAATCTAGTTACATTGTGATGAATCGAACACCCATGGAATTCTGGTGTTGATCATGTTTTGCTGTAGGGAGAGGTTTAGTCAACGGATCTGCTACATTCAGGTCCGTATGTAATTTACAAATATCTATGTCTCCATCTTGAACATTTTCACGAATGGAGTTGAAGCGACGCTTGATGTGCCTTGTCTTCTTGTGAAACCTGGGCTCCTTAGCAAGTGCAATAGCTCCAGTGTTGTCATAGAAGAGTTTGATTGGCCCCGACGCATTGGGTATGACTCCTAAGTCGGTGATAAACTCCTTCACCCAAATTGCTTCATGTGCTGCCTCCGAGGCTGCCATGTACTCCGCTTCACATGTAGATCCCGCCACGACGCTCTGCTTGCAACTGCACCAGCTTACTGCCCCACCATTCAAAATATACACGTATCCGGTTTGTGACTTTGAGTCATCCAGATCTGTGTCGAAGCTAGCGTCGACGTAACCCTTTACGACGAGCTCTTCGTCACCTCCATAAATGAGAAACATTTCCTTAGTCCTTTTCAGGTACTTCAGGATATTCTTGACCGATGTCCAGTGTTCCTTGCCGGGATTACTTTGGTACCTACCTACCAAACTCACGGCAAGGTTTACATCAGGTCTGGTACACAGCATGGCATACATAATAGAACCTATGGCTGAGGCATGGGGATGACGCTCATCTCTTCTATATCTTCTGCCATGGTCGGACATTGAGCTGAGCTCAATTTCAGACCTTGTAACACAGGCAAGAACCCCTTCTTAGACTGATCCATATTGAACTTCTTCAATATCTTATCAAGGTATGTGCTTTCTGAAAGACCTATGAGGCGTCTTGATCTATCTCTATAGATCTTGATGCCTAATATATAAGCAGCTTCTCCAAGGTCCTTCATTGAAAAACTCTTATTCAAGTAGGCCTTAATGCTGTCCAAGAGTTCTATATCATTTCCCATCAAAAGTATGTCATCAACATATAATATGAGAAATGCTACAAAGCTCCCACTCACTTTCTTGTAAACGCAGGCTTCTCCATAAGTCTGCGTAAACCCAAACGCTTTGATCATCTCATAAAAGCGAATGTTCCAACTCCGAGATGCTTGCACGAGCCCATAAATCGAGCGTTGGAGCTTGCACACCTTGTCAGCATTCTTAGGATCGACAAAACCTTCCGGTTGCATCATATACAATTCTTCCTTAAGGAAACCATTAAGGAATGTCGTTTTGACGTCCATTTGCCATATCTGATAATCATAGAATGCGGAAATTGCTAACATGATTCGGACGGACTTTAGCTTCGCTGCCGGTGAGAAAGTCTCATCGTAGTCAACCCCTTGAACTTGTCGATAACCCTTAGCGACAAGCCGAGCTTTATAGATGGTCACATTACCATCCACGTCTGTCTTCTTCTTAAAGATCCATTTATTTTCTATGGCTCACCGCTCAACGGGCAAGTCAGTCAAAGTCCATACTTCATTTTCATACATGGATCCTATCTCGGATTTCATGGCTTCTAGCCATTTGTCGGAAACCGGGCCCGCCATTGCTTCTTCATAGTTCGAAGGTTCACCGCTGTGTAACAACATGATTTCCAAGACAGGGTTGCCGTACCACTCTGGTGCGGAATGTGTCCTTGTGGACCTACCAATTTCAGTAGCAGCTTGATCATTAACTTCCTCTCTAGTCGGTGCAGGCACCTCAGGAACATTTTCTTGAGTTGCGCCATTTTCCGGTTCAAGAGGTAATACTTCATCAAGTTCTACTTTGCTCCCACTTACTTCTTTCGAGGGAAACTCTTTCTCTAGAAAGGATCCATTCCTGGCAACAAAGATCTTGCCTTCGGATCCGAGGTAGAAGGTACACCCAATAGTTTCTTTAGGGTATCCTATGAAGATGCATTTTTCCGACTTGGGTTCGAGCTTTTTAGGTTGAAGTTTCTTGACATAAGCATCGCATCCCCAAACTTTTAGAAACGACAGCATAGGTTTCTTCCCAAACCATAATTCATACGGTGTCGTCTCAACGGATTTCGACGGAGCCCTATTTAAAGTGAACGCGGCAGTCTTTAAAGCATAGCCCCAAAAAGATAGCGGTAAATCGGTAAGAGACATCATAGATCGCACCATATCTAATAGAGTGCGATTACGAAGTTTAGACACACCATTACGGTGAGGTGTTCCAGGCGGCGTTAGTTGTGAAACTATTCCACATTTTCTTAAGTGTGTGCCAAATTCCTGACTCAAGTATTCTCCTCCATGATCTGATCGTAGGAACTTGATTTTTCTGTCACGTTGATTCTCAACCTCACTGTGAAATTCCTTGAACTTTTCAAAGGTTTCAGACTTGTGTTTCATTAAATAGATATACCCATATCTACTCAAGTCATCAATGAGGGTGAGAACATAACGATAGCCACCACGAGCCTCAACACTCATTGGACCGCACACATCAGTATGTATGATTTCCAATAAGTTGGTTGCTCGTTCCATTGTTCCTGAGAATGGAGTCTTTGTCATTTTACCCATGAGGCATGGTTCGCACGTGTCAAATGATTCGTAATCAAGAGACTCTAAAAGTCCATCTGCATGGAGCTTCTTCATGCGTTTGACACCTATGTGACCAAGGCGGCAGTGCCACAAGTATGTGGGACTATCATTATCAACCTTACATCTTTTGGTACTCACACTATGAATATGTGTAGCATTACCTTCGAGATTCATTAAGAATAAACCATTCACCATCGGAGCATGACCATAAATCATATCTCTCATATAAATGGAACAACCATTATTCTTGGATTTAAATGAGTAGCCATCTCGTATTAAACGAGATCCTGATACAATGTTCATGCTCAAACATGGCACTAAATAACAATTATTGAGGTTCAAAACTAATCCCGTAGGTAAATGAAGAGGCAGCGTGCCGACGGCGATCACATCGACCTTGGAACCATTCCCGACCACTAGTAGAAAAAGGGTCAAACGTGAAGCACATTAGTGCCGGTTTGTATTTGAGCCGGTACTAATGGTACCATTAGTGCCGCTTCGAACAGATTTGCATTAATGCCGGTTCGTGTTGAACCTTTAGTACCGGTTCGTGGCACGAACCGACACTAAAGGGGTGGTGGCAGGCTGGCGTCAGGCCGGGGCCCCATGATCACCTTTAGTACCGGTTCGTGGCACGAACCGGTACTAAAGGTCTAACCTTTAGTACCGGTTCGTGCCATGAACCGGTACTAAAGGTCTAACCTTTAGTACCGGTTCGTGCCATGAACCAATACTAAAGGGGTCTAACCTATAGTACCGGTTCGTGCCACGAACCGGTACTAAAGGTCCCATTTTCAAACTCTACCCCCCCCGGTGGATCGCCTTTTTAGTTTAAAAAAAATAAAAGAAAATAATGGAAATGTCAAAAAAATAAAAGAAAATAAGTTTCTCATGTTATATGTGGTCTAGTTGTTGGGAAAATTTGCAAATGTGAATTTTGACTTTATTTGCAAAATCTCTCTGAAATTTGTAAAAATGGGCATAACTTTTGCATACTAACTCGGATGAAAAAGTTTTTTATATGAAAAATCATCTACTCGAAAAGTTACATCCGAATTTAACTGGGGGAACCCCGTTAAACATTTGCAAAATCATCAAAAACCTAATAGAAAAAAGTTACGGGGCTTTTAAGATCTAGAGTGGAAAAAATTGAAAAATATTCAAACAGTGGGCAAACTGTGGTCAAACAATGGTCAAACTAATTATTCTAGAATATTAGTGTTACTAAATAATTATTTTAGTTATTTCTATTTTGGTCAAATCTGGTCAAACTGTGGTCAAACAATGGTCAAACTAATTATTCAAGAAATATTAGTGTTACTAAATAATTATTGTTTTTAAAACAATAGTTTCAAACTCAAACAGTGAAATGTGTCACTTCATGCTCAAGCAAAATTCCTGAAGGTTAATAGGATTGACATCTTACTATTGTCAGGAAAACAACAAGTGCAGACTCGGAAACGAAGGAGAATAGAACCAGAAAGTTAAGCGTGCTCAGGCTGGAGTAGTGACAGGGATGGGTGACCGGTCGGGAAGTTAGATGATTTGGAATGTGTGATCCACACTTGAGCAGTTAAGAGAGGTGATTAGAGACTAAATCATCAAATAATTCAGAAAAAATAAAAATAAAAATAACAAAATTTTTTTCCAAAATTTTCAAAAAAAATTTTCAAAAAAAAAGCCTTTAGTACCGGTTGGTAACACCAACCGGTACTAAAGGTCCCCCGTACCAGGGCGCGAGCTCACGCCACGTGGTGGCACTTTAGCGCCGGTTCGTGCCGAACCGGTACTAAGGGGGGGGCCTTTAGTGCCGAAACTTTAGTGCCGGTTCCATAACCGGCACTAAAGGCCCTTACAAACCGGTACTAATGGTCTGTTTTCTACTAGTGGACGCGCATCGTCACCTCGTCCTTCGCCAGTCTCCGCTTATTCCGCAGCTCCTGCTTTGAGTTACAAATGTGAGCAACTGCACCAGTATCAAATACCCAAGAGCTACTACGAGTACTGGTAAGGTACACATCAATTACATGTATATCACATATACCTTTCATGATGCCGGCCTTCTTGTCCGCTAAGTATTTGGGGTAGTTCCGCTTCAAGTGACCACTTCCCTTGCAATAAAAACACTCAGTCTCGGGCTTGGGTCCATTCTTTGGCTTCTTCCCGGCAGCTTGCTTGCCGGGCGCGGCAACTCCCTTGTCGTCCTTCTTGAAGGTTTTCTTACCACTACTAGGAAAAGGCCTACTAATGGCGCACCTAATTTGGCCATTAATGGTGCATTAGTGGTGCGCCATTAGTGCCACACCATTAGTATATTTTACTAATGGTGCACCACTGGTGCGCCATTAGTATCTGGTATACTAATGGCGCACCTGGGATGCGCCATTAGTATATACAACAATGTGCCATTAGTATGCCTCCCAGGGGGCCATGTATACCCAGGTGCTTTAGCATACTAATGGCACACAACAACAGGATGCACCATTAGTAACTTCGACATACTAATGGCGCACTGTTTAATGATGCGCCATTAGTATCCTTTGGCATACTAATGGCGCACTATGATGTGATGCGCCATTAGTATGAATATTAGGTTTTTTTTATTTTTCAATTTTCTGTTTTTTGCATAGGTTACAAAATGTATAATTGGACAAAATATAGACAGCACACATCAACAACAGATTCATCAAATAAAATAAAAGATTAGTCTCTGAATACAATTCATCATTTTAGTCTCCGAATACAATTCATCATATTAGTCTCCGAATTGAAAAGACCGAACAAAGATAGAACATTATATTACAAGTCTCGAGACTGCGAGTTTGTCTTCACATTACAAGTCGATATCGATCATCTAAACTACCATCACATAGAAGAGAGCTGCGGTCATCACGATGAGCATCATCACGATGAAACTCGTCTTCATCCGGTTCCTCCAACGCTCCCTCCCCTCTCCCGCTAGATAGCGGGCGTATCTAGATTCGGCCTCGGCCCTAGTGATGTACCCTTTGTAACTGTTACCGCTAAATCGGTGAACCTATCTCCGACACTCCTCCCAGTCGTTGTAGACTCCGGGAACCTTACCCTTGTACACGACATACCACGGCATCGCTATGCACTAGCCAAACGAAACGTTAGTACCAATTCACAGACAATACATAAGCAATATATAAGTATGCAATAGAACGATCGGAAGAGAAAAGCAAAACATTAATAGCATCGATTACATCTAAGTTGAACGACTCTCGAAACCAAAGAGACATACTACAAGTTCATTAAAGTTTAATTACAACATGAGCCAATCGATGTGTCAGAACTAGACATAGCATCACTGTTTTAGACTCGACTCAAGGGACCGGAGCGTGGATGAAGCCGCCGTCGATCGTGGGAGTCATGAAACAACGGGCGTTGTCAGCCTGCATTTGTAGGATTGTGTCGATGTCACTGTTCGACGGTTGATTTCTGAGGTAGAACTGCCCCGAGGTACGAAGGACATCTTGATGGATGATTTCCGCAAACTCCGACTAGATGCGAAAGAATTCTTGTCTGATGTCCGCGTCCTGGATTGCTGACACGCTCGCGGCCCAATCTTTGAGTCTTCTCGGTAGCAGAAGTTGATGATGGTCCCGTGTGATCGCCCGCATGTGATGGATGGCGTAGTAGGCACCCTTCTGACCTCCAGTTGGCTGCTTGACGCAGCAGAACATCGTATTGTGGGAGAACACGTGCTTGCCGTACTTACGAATAGGCCTGGTGAAGGTGCCTCCAGATTTGACGTAGCCGGGGAGAACATCATCAAGAACCTTCTTGACATTTGTGGAGTCTACGTTCGACTGACGGTCCGGGTCGAAATATGTGGCCATGGAATATTTGGGGCTTAGGAGGATGAGCGTGCAATGTGTGTCACTGCAGAAAACACGGAATGTTAAAAGAAAAACGATCGAAATCTAAGAATTCATATGTTACGGGGCGGTTGAGGGGAGGACTTACTCGGGAAAGTAAGGCACGAGGAAGTTATCCTTATCTTGGTTTGCCAGAATGATGCCTTCGAGGTAAGAACTCGCGACTTGCCGGTCCCCAGCGCTGCCCAAGATCTTGGCACGCATGTAGAAGGGGTCGACTATCATGATGTCCGGGGTCTTGTCGCGAATGATCCGCATCTCCATACTCAGCGAAAATAGCCGAACGAAGGTGTAGTGCAGTGGATGAAGGTTCAACATAGCGTGGATGTCATCAAACCGCAGGACGATCGTACCCCCGATGGAGTTATCCACAAAGCCCTTGCCCTCTGGCACCTTGGCCGTGAAAACTAGGTATGCCACATCCTTCTCTCCGAGACGCCGCTTCTCCAAAGAAAGAACACTGTCATGCAGACTCCGCATAGCACCAGTTGCAGCATCGAGCATATTTCTCGGTAGCATCGGCCTACCCGCCACATGCACCCTCCTCGAGATATCCTCAAGTGAAGGTGGCCCGTCCTGAGCACGGATCGTACTCGGTGTCGGCTGGCCCGCACCCTTGTTAGTCTTTCTTTTGCGTGCCTTCTTCTTCTCCTGTAATGGGACCGAGTTCTGCTCACAGACCGCCTTCTTGAGTGTGTTGGGGCTGATAATATTTCGCACCTCGCCTATCTGAGGCTCGGTGAAGTCGGCAGCTGGAGGCGTCTCCTGAGAGCTGAACGGCAGACGATGCCTGTTACAACTTGGCTTCTCCGCGGTACCAGCTAGATCGCGCACGTCTTTTGTTGGGTTGGATTCTTGAGAAGGAGGCCCCATGAAGTCGCCACCGTACCCATGATCGGCAAAGTACTGATCGACGTTGGCAAATGTATCGTCGTCGTCGTTGTTCTGATCCTGTGCCATATGCATGTTTGGATCTAGTGGCATAGGGATGTCCGGCACCGTTGCGGCGGTCTTGCCATGGGGCCGACTTGGTGCCGGCACGACTGGCGGTGTTGTCTTTGGGGTGGTGTCCCCCGCCCCCAAACGAATCTGGCTCTTCGGCCAAAGCAGGAGCCAGCTCAGGCAAGCGCTGAGGGTCATCACGTCATCATCGTCGGCCCCGACGAGTCGAATCGGAGGTAACAACTCATCGCAGCCTGGCAGCACCCGAACCAGTTGAACCCTAAACAAGTTGGGTGGCATCTGGGTATCGTGGAACAAGGGGTTGCCCGGTTGAACGATTTTGCCCTTGGCGACATCGACCAACTCGTTGTTCACGAAGTGCAGGAGAGTGCACGGAACGTCGGCGGCGCCCTGCGAAAACATATAGGGCGTCAGGGATGCCCAGTCAAAGGCAAGGAGATGAAGTCCTCGGCCGAGAGAGGCTTAATTAGTTACCATGATGATGGCGTCGAGATCGGCTAATGTCGAGGCACCGCCAACGGCGGGCGTGCAGTTGACGGAGGGGCCGCTTGCTGCAGAGGTGCCGGCCGGCGTACACCCGGGTGCATTAAGCTCCCGTGCCGGCGTCGGAGACACCAATGCCGCCTCCGCCGGAGACACCAATGGCCCCGCCATCGCGTTCTGCGAGTTGCTGGCCGTGAAGCTAGGAATCGGGGACGGCCCCTGTTGGCCGCCCGCAATCCACGCACTAATCCCCTGGATCAAGGTAGGCACAATGGCGGTGATCGTCGCTCCGAGTTGTTGTTGCACTTGCTCTTGGACAATCTCCGGAATCTGCGCCACCTGTGCCCTGAGTTCTTGAACCTCGCGTGCCTGGCTTTCCGAGCTGGTCTTTTTCTCCTTTCGCCCACCAGTGTTATAGTATGACGACCATTTTGTCGACAAGCCTTTGCCGGCCACACGACCAGCTGACGTCGGCTTACTGAGCTTATCCTTGTTCTTCATTACATTCAACGCCCTATTTAGAGTGGTGTCCCAAGGGTTGCTCTTAGTCGACCCCGCGCTACTGCTTTCAGTCGCCTGCGGAAGGAATGTGAACCATTTAGAAATTTGGCTTCATTAATTAGAATGCAACCATATGGATCTAATTACACGGGGGTGTATTCCTTACCAGAACAAGCTCAAGTGCCCTGATCTTCGGATCCGTGGTAAGCTCCTTTGTTTTCGGGTCCTTCTTATACCGGGCCCTGACAAAGTTCCTGGTCTGCTTGTCACTGTATTTATCGAGGAGGGGCGGTAGGCCTTGCTCGGCACGGTCCGCCTCCTCCTTGTCCCATATAGGCTCCGCCACTCTGTAACCGCCGAGACCGAGTGTGTGTTCCCCTAAGTTTAGCTCCCGCATTTCTTTCCCCCACTTACTTGATTCGGAGCTTGCGGTGCTCGAGCAATTGATCTTGAAGTCGTTGTAGTCATCTTCGGTGATCGAAGGATTTTTCTCCTTGATCTTCTCATAACTCTCACCTTTCTCGATCATTCTCTTCACATTGCTTTTCCAAGTAGACAGGGCCGTGCTCATCTTCGTGAGGGCAGCACTGTTCACTTTATTCCCTTTGAGGCTTGTGTTTTCAAATTCAGCGGGGAACTTGTATCGTTCGTGCAGCTTCGTTAAGAGGAGGTTGCGCAAATTCCCTTGGTCAGGATGCCTGAGGTTCTCAGTGTTGATCAAGACGGTGCTCCGGAGAATGCACCCGAGCTGAAGCGAGTACCCCTTGACTATTCGTTCGGGCGCCGTTGGATTCCCGTTGGAGTCCACTTCAGTAACTTCCTCCTTGAGGGTGCGGAGCACGGTCGGGCGCCGGTCCTTCCGTTGCCTCTTCGGTTGGCTGCCATCTGTGCATGCGCCGCCATCATCAGTGGTGGCATCCTCGGCGGCACCATCAGTGGTGGCATCAGTGGGTTCATCCTCGGCGGTACCATCAGTGGTCTCAGGATCGGTGGGGAAGGCGGCGCCCTCATACAAGTGTGGTTGTTCCTCCATCTCCTGGGATAGCTCCCAGAATGCCTTGACGCCCGAACCCCTGGCCTCATCGTTGTTGGCCATGTTTCTCTCTAAATAGGAACAAAGTTTGGTCAAAAAGTTGGTTATTGTCAAGGAACAAGATCTCTAAGTTGACCAAATAACCTAATCCTCGAGGAATGTCGCCAAAAAGTTGGTTATTGTCAAGGAACAATTGAGAGATGTTTGTGATATTTCCTAGGTGTTTTGGGATAGAACCTGTTAGTGTGTTGTTGCTAAGGTCCAAGTCCACGTTCTCAGGGTAACCTAGTTCTTGAGGGGTGTGTCTAGGAAGTTGGTTGCTGCAAAGATACAAGGTTGTGAGTTTGGTCAAATTGCCTATGATGTTTGTGATATTGCCTTGGATCTTGAAGGCACTGTTGCATGATGCCTTCCTAACCCCCTTCTTCTTGTCTCCTCTCACTATCTCTCTCACACACATGGCAAGCAAGGGTGTCTGAGTGTGTGAAAAAAATACTAAACTAATCCAACCACTAAATCAGATTAATTTTTATTTCGGTTGAGAATCGGTCACCTTCTAGGTCAAGAAAATTGGCCATGACCTTTGCTAATTTTCTTGACCTAAGAGTGCCCCATTTCTCAACCGAAACGGAAATTAATCAACGTTTCAGGAGAAAGGGGTTATTTTAGAAGATCACAAGTAGCGGCAGCATCACTTGACAAAATCACAACTAGCAGCAGCAACTCGCAGATAGCAGCAGCAGCATCACTTGACAAGTAGTACAGCAGCCACGTGGGCTGGATTAGCAGGAAAATAGTTAAACTGTTAGGCATTATGTGTCACAGGTACTGCTACAGTTTTAAATAAGAAGATAAAAAAGAAAGCTGATGTACAAAACCTCAAAACAATGCAAAGTGCTGTGGGCTAAAAAACAATTATAGTAGACTAAAAAACAGGAATCATTATCTTCTATATGAAGCTGAACTTGGCAGACTGAACTGATTTTGATTTTCAAGTTCCAAAGTACCATCAAAACCATTGGTTTACGTATCAAGGTTCAGTATGGACTTTTTACTTATGAAATGATTCCCCACCCCTAGCAAACAACTATCTTCAGACAACCTTCTAGCATCTGTCCATAAACCCAACAGGCACAATGTTGTGCCTGTTAACCACGTACTGATTTAATCCAACAGCAGTTCATAGTATTTCCTAGTCTTAACTCCTAACTGAAAGTCTGAAACAGATTACCAAAAGTTCAGAACAATTACAGTAGGCTAGAAAATAGGAACCTATGTGAAGCTGAACTAGGCAGACTGAACTGATTTGGGTTTTCAAATTCCAAAGTCTTCCACTAGCAGCATATCGTATTAAAGCACAATAGCATCAAAACGAATAGTTCCCATATCAAGGTTTAGTGTGGATTTTAAATCTGTCCATAATAGCATCAAAGAACTGATTTGATTCAACAAGTTTTACTGAAAGTCTGAAACACATTAGGAAAAGTTTCAGACCACAGAAACTATTTTTCAGACTAGTAGTTTCGAATACCCAAACTTTTACTAAATTTGGAATTTGGAGGTCACCGACCTCTTCATCCCTTTTACTGTCAAAAAACTACTAATATCACAAGTGACATGAAAATTCAGGAGTAGGAGATCACAAAGGCCATGTCATGCTTGGCAATATTTGTTTACCGAAACTAAAAGAACATTTTACTGGTAGTGTATTGATAGTGTAATCTAGCTATTGTACTGATATTTCTGTTTCTTTGAACATTTTACTGTCAATAAAAATGATGTACTGCTGCTTTCAGTTAATTCAAATTAGCTAAAACCTTTTACTGTCAAATAGTGCTAATGTTTACTCTATGAAATAAACTACTCCTACTCTCTTCTCTTCTTCAGTTAATTAGGAATAGTTTTAGAGGTAACTAACTAAAACTATTTATCATGTTGACAATAGTAGCATGTGGACCTATCATGGTGATTTCATATCAAAATAGAGGAGTACTCCTGTTCATTTGGAGAACTCATACAACAATTGTTATGCATCAAACTTGGGATCAACAGTAGCATGTGGCCTTATCATTCTGGTTTTTGGATGATTTAGTTAATCAAATTCCTCAATTGAGGAACACCTGGACTTGTCATTCCGGTCTTGGGATCAACAGTAGCATATGGACTTATCATTCTTGTGTCTGGATGATTTAGTTAATCAATTTGACATCAATTGACCTGGTTTTTGGATCAATTACAGTTGCTGCTGCTGTGAATCAACTATACAAAGGCCCAAAATTACACTAATAATTACAGTGTAAAAACCACGGAAATACACAGTAATTCCACTAAAAATGCCACTTGCAAATACAGAGCAAAAATCAACTAGAAGTACACGGGGGAGCTCACGGGGGCCGGGGAGTGGGGCGCGGGGAGGATGCCGAGGAGTGGGGCGCGGGGAGGATGTCGGGGACAAGGTCCGGGTGGTGGTGGTGCTCCGGCGACGGTGCTGTGGACGGGGCGGCGTCCGATCGGCAGGGTCGCGTCGAGGCGGCGGGGCAGCTTCGAGGTGGCGGGGCAGCG
>NC_041382.1:11883343-11883896 GCF_002162155.2 Triticum dicoccoides | reverse complement strand
GGCGGCGTCGGGGCGGCGTCGGGGCGGTGGGGCAGCGTCGAGGTGGCGTCGGGGCGGCGGGGCAGCGTCGAGGCGGCGGGGCAGCGGCGTCGCGAGAGGAGAGGGGAAGGGGATCGAGGGCGAGGACGAGGGAGAGAGAGGGGATAGGGAGGGGCCGGGGAGGGAATATGGATGGGGCCAGGCACAATACTAATGGCGCACCACCCCTAGGTGCGCCATAAGTACATCCATACTAATGGCGCACCTCACCGTGGTGCGCCATTAGTATTTTTTTCTTATAGCAATGGCACAATACTAATGGCGCACCACCCCTCGGTGCGCCATAAGTACTCCATACTAATGGCGCACCTCACCGTGGTGCGCCATTAGTATTTTTTATAAGACAGTAATAATTTTTTAAACTTGTTTAAATCATAACAGTAATATTTTTTTTATAAGACAGTAACAGTAATATTTTTTTATAAGACAGTAATATTTTTTTAAAAAATATAATCAAACAGTAATGCCGGTGGAGCGGGGGAGGGTGCGTGGGGTGCGGGGGGTCGGCGGCGGC
>NC_041382.1:11848211-11883047 GCF_002162155.2 Triticum dicoccoides | reverse complement strand
AGGGGAATCGAGGGTGCGGGGGGTCGGCGGCGGCGGCCGGTGGACCGGCGGGTGCTCGGCGGCGAGGGGGACCAGATCTGGCGAGGTGGGATAGCGATCGAGATGGAGGGGGATCGAGATCGAGTGTCCATGAAATTTAAAAATATTCATGATAGTTCAAAAAGTACCCATGAAATACAATCGAGAAATGAAGGCTACGATTTAAATACAATCGATCTTAGCTAGCTATCTGTTCACAATCTTCTTGCCCTTCTTTTTCGCAAATGGAGTTCTTCTGTGGAACGGACGTCCTTTAGGTAGGGTGGTCCTGCTTCTTCTTGTGGTGTATGCTGCTACTTCATCATCGTCGTCGTGTTCGATCCTCGGGTCGCAGTACTTGTCGAAGTCTTGCTCATTGGCTACTCCATCCATTCCGATGATCTTCCTTTTGCCTCTCCTCACGACAACACGACTGGCTTTGACGGGTCGGTAATGAAGAAGCATTGGTCCACTTGGGAAGCCAGTACCCATGGCTCATTTTTCGCGGTGACGTTTGCGCCCACGGTCTTGGATTTGGCTTCGGGTATAACCATGGTAGTGAAATACCGGTCTTCTTTTAGGACGCTCTTGGCCCATCTGACACGGAACATCGGGACCTTCTCTCCAGCGTAGCTCAGCTCCTAGATCTCCTCGATCCTTCCGTAGTATCTGTCCTTGTCGTTACCGGTGTAGGATATTCCATCGTTACCCCGGAGTTCTGATAACCATCGCTCTTCATGTCCTTGGCCTCGGTGTAGAATGTGTAGCCGTTGATATCGTATGCCTCATAGGTCATCAGGTTGTGCTCGGCGCCCTGTGACAAGGCGAATATGAGTTGTTCTTCCGCGGAAGAATCCTCATGTAAAGGGTACGACAGAAGCTTCTGCTTGAACCAACGCGTGAAACATGAGTTGTGCTCTTTGAGTATATCTCCGTCCGTCCTTTGTTGGCCTCGGTCATTGTACGTCTCCTTAATAAAGGTTTTGTGCTGTACCACCCAAGGATCGACCACGTCTATGTGTTGTAGCGCGACTAGGTTTGCTCTTTCAAAGTCGGTGAGTCGACCCTCGAAGTCGACATGCATTTCGCGACGACCCTCACGGTGACCCCATCCAGCGAGCCTGCCGAGGTGCCTGTTGACGAGCAGACCAATGGGGTTCTTGATGCCTAGATAATTCTTGCAGTAGGAGATGCACTCTTCGGTTAGAAAGCCCCTGGCTATGCTTCCCTCTGGACGTGACATGTTGCGAACGTATCCTTTGATGACACCATTCATCCTTTCGAACGGCATCATGCTGTGCAGGAACGTCGGCCCGAGTTGGATGATATCGTCCATGATATGGACCAGCAGATGCACCATAACGTCGAAGAATGCGGGCGGGAAGTACATCTCAAGCTCGCATAGTATCACCACGATCTCTTCCTGTAGCCTTCTGAGTTGCCTCACGCCAACAGACTTCCGAGAGATGACGTTGAAAAAGTTGCATAGGCCAAATAGGGTTTCACGGACGTGCGTGTCCATGATCCCACGGATTGCAACTGGAAGTATCTGCGTCATCAGCACGTGACAGTCGTGAGACTTCATCCCGCCGAACTTCTGCTTCGCTCGGTCTAGGTATCTGCTTATCCTCCCCGCGTAACCGTAAGGAAGTTTTACTCCAACGAGGCAAGTGAAAAACTGCTCGATCTCCTCCTGACTTAGAGTGAAGCATGCGGGAGGGTAGTCATTTCCGGTCTTCTTGGCCTTCTTGCCTTTGCGACGACTTTCTGTGTCCTGCTTCGCCTCATCAGCATCATCATCATCATGATCATCATATATAGCGTGAAGCTCCTGCCTGATGCCCATTGATTTCAAGTCTGCCCTTGCTTTCGGCCCATCTTTGGTCCTCTCTGGCATGTTGAGTAGGGTACCAAGCAGACTCTCGCACACATTCTTCGTGATATGCATGACATCAAGGCTGTGAGGCACACGGTGGATCTTCTAGTACGGCAAGTCCCAGAAAACAGACCTTGTTTTCCATACCTTTAGCAGCGGCTCTGGCGCCTTTCGCTTCTTTCCCAGCTTTGGCGCCTTTTGCTTCTTTCCCGGCAGTGGGCAGTCTTTCCAATTTTTCAACAGCTCGTCTATTTCCTCGCTGCTCCTCGTACGCAGGCGTCCTCGGGGTTCGGTTTCACCATCGAACAGATCCTTGCGTTTTCTCCACGGGTCATTGTCGCGAAGCCACCTTCGATGTCCCATGAACACGGTTTTCGAAGACCCAGGATCTCTATCTAGATGGCGATACGTTGTGTCATCCATGCACCTGACGCATCCAGAAAATCCGTGGACCACCTGCCCCGCGACATATCCGTAACCGAGATAGTCGTGCACCGTCGTGAGCAGCGCGGCTCTCATAGGGAAATATTCTTTCTCTGCGGCGTCCCACGTATTGGCTGGCGTTTTCCACAGCGTGTCAAGCTCCTCTTTCAGCAGCCCCAGATACAGATTGATGTCGTTCCCTGGTTGTTTCGGTCCTTCAATTAGCATACTCATGTGAATGTACTTCCTCTTCATGCACAACCAGGGGGGAAGGTGGTACATCCACACAAACACAGGCCAGGTGCTATGTGTGCTTCTCTGGCTGCCAATCGGATTGACTCCATCGGTGCTCGCGCCCAGCATGATGTTCCTTGGATCGTTCCCAAATTCTGGGTCTTCGAAGTTCAACGCTTGCCACTGGCTCGCATCCTTAGGGTGACTCGGCATCTTGTCTTTTTTATCTATCTCCGGATCATTTGCGTCACCTTCTCGCTTCTTCTCCTCCCTATCCGCGTGCCAACGCAGGAGCTTTTCTACCTTAGGGTCCGCGAAATACCGCTGCAGACGAGGAGTGATCGGAAAGTACCACACCACTTTTCGAGGAGCTTTCTTCCTCTTCTTGTATCGAGTGACGCCGCACACCGGACATATGGTAGACTCCGCGTGCTCGTCCCGATAAATGATGCAATTGTTCATGCACACATGGTATTTCACGTGCGGTAAATCCAGAGGACACACGATTTTCTTCGCCTCCTCCAAACTGGTCGGGCACTTGTTCCCCTTGGGAAGAAGTTCGTGCCAGAATGACATGTTCTCGTCGAAGCATGCGTCGGTCATTTTGTGTTTTACCTTCATCTCCAGAGCCATGAGCGTTACTTTCAGGCGGGTATCCTCGGGCCTGCATCCTTCATACAATGGAGTAACCGCGTCTAACTCAAGTTGATCCATCTTGGCTTTCTCTCGGGCGTAGCTCTTGCGTTATCCGTCTGCTTGAGAAGCAGCTCTTGAATATGAGGGTCCTGCACCCAGCCCATCGATGGTCCAGCGTCGTCTGCTCCGCCGGCATCATCATCTTCATGATCATGCCCGTCGTCTGCTCCGGCATCTTCCTCATCATCATGTCCTGCATCTTCTACATGATGACTGTGTACAGCATCACCGTCGTGATCATCTCCTGGGGATTCTTCGTCTTCTCGCCCGCCCGAGCCGCGGTGGTTGTCTTGCTGCCCTTCCTCATTTCTTGCCCGGCCCCCATGGACGACTTCGTAGTCATCTTCATCACCTTGCCACCGATAGCCATCCATGAAACCATGCAAGAGATGATGGTCCTGCACCTGCTCGGATTCCGGGTCCGCAATAAGGCTCTTCAGCTTGCATCTTCGACACGGACATCTTATCTCCGTCTCGTTCTTTTGAAGCATCTCGGCCTTCGCGGACCTAAAAAACATATTCACGATGCCTTAGGTCATCATGCGGACCATGGTCGCATGCGGGGTATAGCAAAATGATATTTTAGAACCAAGAAAAAATTTGGCATGACTTTCCCTAAAAATAGGACCAAAAAGAATGCTTAATGCCAAAATTCTCGCCGAAACAGAAATGAATCAACATTCCGGCAAAATATTGGCAACTATCGCATTTCAAATACCGGTACACCTCCAAACACAAACACATATGCAACACCACAAACATATGCAACACCACGAACATACATAGATCTAGCTAGGCCATAAAAAGTGCATGTGCACATTGTTGTAGGGAGAACAACATAAATATAGCTTCCCCCTTACTTACCTATCAAAACAAGGTAATTTAACCACTTAAATTGAATGAATCTATGGTGGAAATGAGGTGAAAAAGAGGAGGCACCCGAGACAAGGAGGAGGTGGAGAGAATGAAGTGGGGAGAAAGTGAGTGTGGGTAGGAGAGGCTGTCCAAAATATCTTGTTGCTGCCCACTTACTAATGGCGCACCAACTCTAAATGCGCCATTAGTAATCCAGGTTACTAATGGCGCACCTTCTGGTGGTGCGCCATTAGTAGTTGTGCATAAACAAACATACTAATGGCGCACTGCCCCACAGTGCGCCATTACTAGTTTAAACTAGTAATGGCGCACGGTGGAAAAGTGCGCCATTAGTAGTTTTGCAAAAAAAGGAATAAAAAATATAATAAAAAAAACAACATTAGTGGCGCACTTTCCGATAGGTGCGCCATTACTAGTTACAACTAGTAATGGCGCACTTTGTCTGGATGCGCCATTAGTATGTTTGGACAGGCGCACTAGTTCAAAAAAAATTGATACTAATGGCGCACCCTGGGCCAGGTGCGCCATTAGTAGTTTCAACTCTAATGGCGTACCATAAGGTGGTGCGCCATTAGCATATACTAATGGCGCACCGCTTGTCTGGTGCGCCATTAGTGTCAATCCCATCTATAGCCCTTTTTCTAGTAGTGTACCCTTGCCTTTCTTGAAGTTAGTGGTTTTATTGACCATCAACACTTGATGTTCCTTTCTGACTTCTACCTCTGCTGATTTCAGCATTGCAAATACTTCAGGAATGGTCTTTTCCATCCCCTGCATATTGAAGTTCATCACAAAGCTCTTGTAGCTCGGTGGAAGCGAATGAAGGATTCTGTCAATGACCACGTCATCCGGGAGATTAACTCCCAGCTGAGTCAAGCGGTTATGCAACCCAGACATAGTGAGTATATGCTCACTTACAGAACTGTTTTCCTTCATCTTACAGCTGAAGAACTTGTCAGAGACTTCATATCTCTCGACCCGGGCATTAGCTTGGAAAACCATTTTCAGCTCTTCGAACATCTCATATGCTCCGTATCTCTCAAAACGTTTTTGGAGCCCCGACTCTAAGCTGTAAAGCATGCCGCACTGAACGAGGGAGTAGTCATCGATACGTGCCTGCCAAGCGTTCACAATGTCTTGTTCTGCAGGGAGAACAGGTGCGTCACCTAGCGGTGCTTGTAGGACATAATCTTTCTTGGCAGCTATGAGGATGATCCTCAGGTTCTGGACCCAGTCCGTATAGTTGCTGCCATCGTCTTTCATCTTGGTTTTCTCTAGGAACGCGTTGAAGTTGAGGACAACGTTGGCCATTTGATCTACAAGACATATTGTAAATATTTTAGACTAAGTTCATGATAATTAAGTTCATCTAATCAAATTATTTAATGAACTCCCACTTAGATGGACATCCCTCTCTAGTCATCTAACTATAACATGATCCGAGTTAACTAGGCCGTGTCCGATCATCACGTGAGACGGACTAGTCAACGCCGGTGAACATCTTCATGTTGATCGTATCTTCTATACGACTCATGCTCGACCTTTCGGTCTTCTGTGTTCCGAGGCCATGTTTGTACATGCTAGGCTCGTCAAGTCAACCTAAGTGTTTGCATGTGTAAATCTGTCTTACACCCGTTGTATGTGAACGTTGGAATCTATCACACCCGATCATCACGTGGTGCTTCGAAACAACGAACTGTCGCAACGGTGCATAGTTAGGGGGAACACATTCTTGAAATTATTATGAGGGATCATCTTATTTACAACCGTCGTTGTAAGTAAACAAGATGCAAAAACATGATAAACATCACATGCAATCAAATAATAATAGTGACATGATATGGCCAATATCACATAGCTCCTTTGATCTCCATCTTGGGGCTCCATGATCATCTTGTCACCGGCATGACACCATGATCTCCATCATCATGATATCCATCATCGTGTCTCCATGAAGTTGCCCGCCAACTATTACTTCTACTACTATGGCTAACGGATTTAGCAATAAAGTAAAGTAATTTACATGGCGTTTCTCAATGACACGCGGGCCATACAAAAATAAAGACAACTTCGATGGCTCCTGCCGGTTGTCATACTCATCGACATGCAAGTCATGATTCCTATTACAATAGCATGAACATCTCATACATCACATATATATCATTCATCATTCATCACAACTTTGGCCATATCACATCACGAAACACTTGCTGCAAAAACAAGTTAGACGTCCTCTAATTGTTGTTGCAAGTTTTACGTGGCTGCATTAGGGTTCTAGCAAGAACGTTTTCTTACCTACGTGAAAGCCACAACGTGATTTGTCAACTTCTATTTACCCTTCATAAGGACCATTTTCATTGAATCCGCTCCAACTAAAGTGGAAGAGACAGACACCCGCCAGCCACCTTATGCAACTAGTGCATGTTAGTTGGTGGAACCGGTCTCACGTAAGCGTACGTGTAAGGTTGGTCCGGGCCGCTTCATCCCACAATACCGCTGAAGCAAGATAAGACTAGTAGCGGCAAGAAAGTTGACAACATCTACGCCCACAACAAATTGTGTTCTACTCGTGCAATAGAGAACTACGCATAGACCTAGCTCATGATGCCACTGTTGGGGAACGTTGCAGAAAACAACAATTTTCCTATGGTTTCACCAAGATCCATCTATGAGTTCATCTAGCAACGAGTGATCGGATGCATCTACAATAATTTGTAGATCGCGAGCGGAGGCGTTCACTAGAACGTGGATGATGGAGTCATACTCGCCATGATCCAAATCACCGATGACCAAGCGCCGAACGGACGGCACCTCCGCGTTCAACACACGTACGGAGTGGATGACGTCTCCTCCTTCTTGATCCAGCAAGCGGAAGGAGAGGTTGAGGAAGATGGCTCCAGCAGCAGCACGACGACGTAGTGTTGGTGGAGAAGCAGCACTCCGGCAGGGCTTCGCCAAGCACGTGACGGAGGAGAAGAGGTGTAGCAGGGGAGAGGGAGGCGCCAAGATGCAAGGGTGCGGCTGCCCCCTCCCTCCCCCCTTTATATAGGCCCCCTTGGAGGGGCGCCGGCCCTTGGGAGATCCAATCTCTAAGGGGGGCAGCGGCCAAGGGGGTGGAGTGCCCCCCAAGGCAAGTGGGGCGCCCCCCCCCCCCACCCTAGGGTTCCAACCCTAGGTGCAGGGGTTGGGCCTAGGGGGGCGCACCAGCCCACTAAGGGATGGTTCCCCCTCCCACTTCATCCCATGGGGCCCTCCGGGATGGGTGGCCCCTCCCGGTGGACCCCCGGGACCCATCCGGTGGTCCCGGTACAATACCGGTGACCCCGAAACTTTCTCGATGGCTGAAACTGCACTTCCTATATATAATTCTTTACCTCCGGACCATTCTGGAACTCCTCGTGACGTCCGGGATCTCAGCCGGGACTCCGAACAACATTCGGTTTGCTGCATACTCATATTCATACAACCCTATCGTCACCGAACCTTAAGTGTGTAGACCCTACGGGTTCGGGAGACATGTAGACATGACCGAGACGGCTCTCGGGCAATAACCAACAGTGGGATCTGGATACCCATGTTGGCTCCCACATGCTCCTCGATGATCTCATCGGATGAACCATGATGTCGAGGATTCAAGCAACCCCGTATACAATTCCCTTTGTCAATCGGTATGTTACTTGCCCGAGATTCGATCGTCGGTATCCCAATACCTTGTTCAATCTCGTTACCGGCAAGTCACTTTACTCATACCATAATGCATGATCCCGTGACCAGACACTTGGTCACATTGAGCTCATTATGATGATGCATTACTGAGTGGGCCCGGTGATACCTCTCCGTCATACGGAGTGACAAATCCCAGTCTTGATCCGTGTCAACCCAACAGACACTTTCGGAGATACCCGTAGTATACCTTTATAGTCACCCAGTTATGTTGTGACGTTTGGTATACCCAAAGTACTCCTACGGTATCTGGGAGTTACACGATCTCATGGTCTAAGGAAAAGATACTTGACATTGGAAAACTCTAGCAAACGAACTATATGATCTTGTGCTATGTTTAGGATTGGGTCTTGTCCATCACATCATTCTCCTAATGATGCGATCTCGTTATCAATGACATCCAATGTCAATAGTCAGGAAACCATGACTATTTGTTGATCAACGAGCTAGTCAACTAGAGGCTTACTAGGGACATGTTGGTGTCTATTATTCACACATGTATTACGATTTCCGGATAACACAATTATAGCATGAATAAAGACAATTATCATGAACAAGGAAATATAATAATAATGCTTTTATTATTGCCTCTAGGGCATATTTCCAACAGTCAGTGTACCCAAGATTTTTCAGATCCACTGTTGTCATTCCGTACTGTGAGTCTACCTGTAACCCGCCTCCTGACAGATTGGCCCATTTGCACTTAAACAAAGGGACCTCAAAATCATGTCCGTAGTCAAGTTCCCATATGTCCACTATGTAACCATAATATGTGTCATTTCCCCTCTCGGTTGTTGCATCAAAGCGGACACTGCTGTTTTGGTTGGTGCTCTTTTGATCTTGGTCAATCGTGTAAAATGTATTCCCGTTTATCTCGTATCCTTTGTAAATCAATACAGTCAAAGATGGTCCCCTGGACAACAAGTACAGCTCATCACAAATAGTGTTGTCACCTCTGAGACGTGTTTCCAACCAACTGCTGAAAGTCCTGATGTGTTCACATGTAATCCAGTCGTCGCACTGCTCCTGGTGTTTGGAGCGCAGACTGTTCTTGTGTTCATCGACATACGGGGTCACCAAGGTAGAGTTCTGTAGAACTGTGTAGTGTGCTTGAGACCAAGAATATCTGTCCCTGCATAATATTGAGTCCCTTCCAAGCGTTCCTTTTCCAGTCAGTCTCCCCTCATACCGCGATTTAGAGAGACCTATCTTCTTAAGGCCAGGAATGAAGTCAGCACAAAACCCGATGACATCCTCTGATTGATGGCCCATGGAGATGCTTCCTTCTGGCCTAGCATGGTTACGGACATATTTCTTTAGGACTCCCATGAACCTCTCAAAGGGGAATATATTTTGTAGAAATACGGGCCCCAGAATGACAATCTCGTCGACTAGATGAACTAGGACGTGCGTCATGATATTGAAGAAGGATGGTGGGAACACCAGCTCGAAACTGACAAGACATTGCGCCACATCACTCCTTAGCCTTGGTACGATTTCGTAAGAGTGTAGCTGGCAGGACCTTCATACTGCTTCAGAGGCATGCCGTCTTTTTCGTGCAAACGTTGCAGGTGCTCCCATGCCTCAGGTGTATCTTTTGTCTTTCCATACACGCCCAAGAACCTAGCAGGTTCATGCAAAGGTTCTTCGTCACATGCATCACGTCGATTGAAGAGCGGACCTCTAGGTCCCAAAATAAAGATTTCTTCTTCCACATGGGTGCATGTCCCTCAGCGTCATTCGGAACAGCTAGTGCGCCAGGACCCTTTCCAAAGATTACGTGTAAATCATTAACCATAGCAAGTACGTGATCACTGGTACGCATGGCGGGCTTCTTCCGGTGATCTGCCTCGCCTTTGAAATGCTTGCCTTTTTTTCGACATTGATGGTTGGTCGGAAGAAATCGACGATGGCCCAGGTACACATTCTTCCTGCATTTGTCCAGGTATATACTTTCAGTGTCATCTAAACAATGCGTGCATGTGTGGTATCCCTTGTTTGTCTGTCCTAAAAGGTTATTGAGAGTGGGCCAATCGTTGATGGTCACGAACAACAACGCCTTTAGGTTAAATTCCTCCTGTCTGTGCTCATCCCACGTACGGACACTGTTTCCATTCCACAGCTGTAAAAGTTCTTCAACTAATGGCCTTAGGTACACATCAATGTCGTTGCCGGGTTGCTTAGGGCCTTGGATGAGAACTGGCATCATAATGAACTTCCGCTTCATGCACATCCAAGGAGGAAGGTTATACATACATAGAGTCACGGCCAGGTGTTGTGATTGCTGCTCTGCTCCCCGAAAGGATTAATGCCATCCGCGCTTAAAGCAAACCATACGTTCCTTAGGTCCTTTGCAAACTCATCCCAGTACTTTCTCTCGATTTTTCTCCACTGCGACCCGTCAGCGGGTGCTCTCCACTTCCCGTCTTTCTTACCATCCTCACTGTGCCATCGCATCAACTTGACATGCTCTCCGTTTCTGCACAGACGTTTCAACCGTGGTATTATAGGAGCATACCACATCACCTTCGCAGGAACCCTCTTCCTGGGGGGCTCGCCGTCAACATCACCTAGGTCATCTCGTCTGATCTTATACCGCAATGCACTACATACCGGGCATGCGTTCAGATCCTTGTATGCACCGCGGTAGAGGATGCAGTCATTAGGGCATGCATGTATCTTCTGCACCTCCAATCCTAGAGGGCATACGACCTTCTTTGCTGCGTATGTACTGTCGGGCAATTTGTTATCCTTTGGAAGCTTCTTCTTCAATATTTTCAATAGCTTCTCAAATCCTTTGTCAGGCACAGCATTCTCTGCCTTCCACTGCAGCAATTCCAGTACGGTACCGAGGTTTGTGTTGCCATCTTCGCAATTGAGGTACAACCCTTTTTTCTGATTCTCTAACATGCGATCGAACTTCAGCTCCTTTTGACATTCGCAATGCGTCCTTGCATCGACAATGACCGGGCGGAGATCATCATCATCGGGCACATCGTCTGGTTCCTCTTGATCTTCAGCAGCTTCACCCATTGTAGCATCATTGGGCACATCGTCTGGTTCCTCTTCATCTTCACCAGCTCCCCCTGTTGAAGCATCACCATATTCAGGGGGAACATAGTTGTCATCGTAGTGTTCTTCTTCGCCGTCTTCCATCATAACCCCTATTTCTCCGTGCCTCGTCCAAACATTATAGTGTGGCATGAAACCCTTGTAAAGCAGGTGGGTGTGAAGGATTTTCCGGTTAGAGTAAGACATCGTATTCCCACATTTAGTGCATGGACAACACATAAAACCATTCTGCTTGTTTGCCTCAGCCGCTTCGAGAAACTCATGCACACCCTTAATGTACTCGGAGGTGCGTCTGTCACCGTACATCCATTGCCGGTTCATCTGCGTGCATTATATATAATTAAGTGTGTCAAAAACCATTACAGAACATCATGAATAGATAATTAAGTGACCAAATTAATAGAAGTTCATCATCACATTAAAACCAAAGTACATACATAGTTCTCATCTAACAACATATAGCTCTCCAGAGCATCTAATTAATTAAACCATACATTGAGACTATGTAAAACATTTCAATGCGAAAACAAATGCGATCATAATCGCAACCAAGATAACAATTGATCCAACGGCATAATGATACCAAGCCTCGGTATGAATGGCATATTTTCAAATCTTTCTAATCTTCAAGTGCATTGCATCCATCTTGCTCTTGTGATCATCGACGACATCCGCAACATGCAACTCCAATAACATCTTCTCCTCCTCAATTTTTTTTATTTTTTCCTTCAAGATAATGTTTTCTTCTTCAACTAAATTTAACCTCTCGACGATAGGGTCGGTTGGAATTTCTGGTTCACATACCTCCTAGATAAATAAAATCTATGTCACGTTGGTCGGCATAATTTTCATAAACAATAAATGAACCAATAGTTATAAAGATAATATATACCACATCCGAATCATAGACATGACAAGGGCCGACGGGGGCGGATACCAAAACCATCACACTATATAAGATGCAATAATAAAAGTAAGAAAATAATACAAGTATCTATCCAAACATACAAGTAAGAATATTTTTCCTTTCAGAAAGAAGATAAGAACAAGAGGCTCACCACAGTGGTGCCGGCGATGAGATCGGCGCGGGTGATCGACGACGGTGAAGACGGGGACGGGGCGTGACGGACCGCTAAACCTAGACAAATATTGAGGAAAATGGAGCTTGGAGGTCGAGCTTGGAGAGGAGAAAGCTTAAGTAGTGTGGCTCGGGCATTCCATCGAACATCTTGTGTGTATAGGAGGTGAGCTAGAGCACCACCAAGCCCTCTCCCCTCGCCGGCCAGAAAAAACAGAGCAGTTGAAAGGATCGATATGGTTGACTAGAGGGGGGGGTGAATAGGCAACTAGCAATTTTTGCATCAAAGTAGGTTGTCTAGATGTGCAACTAGGTGAGCAACCTATATGATGCAATAGCAAGAAGCAAACAAGCAAGCAAGAGAAGTAACACTAGAGAGCTTGCACAAGTAAAGGTAAGAGATAACCAAGAGTGGATCCGGTGAAGATGAGGATGTGTTACCGAAGTTCCTTCCTTTTGAGGGGAAGTACGTCTCCGTTAGAGCGGTGTGGAGGCACAATGCTCCCCAAGAAGCCACTAGGGCCACCGTATTCTCCTCACACCCTCACACAATGTGAGATGCCATGATTCCACTATTGGTGCCCTTGAAGGCGGCGACCAAACCTTTACAAAAAAGGTTGGGGCAATCTCCACAACTCAATCGGAGGCTCCCAACAAAACCACGAAGCTTCACCACAATGGACTTTGGCTCCGCGGTGACCTCAACCGTCTAAGGTGCTCAAACACCCAAGAGTAACAAGATCTGCTAGGGATGAGTGGGGGAATCGAAAATCCCTTGGTGGAAGTGTAGATCGGGGCCTTCTCAACCACTCCCGAGCAAATCAACAAGTTTGATTGGCTAGAGAGGTAGATCGGGCGACAATGGAGCTTCGGAGCATTTAATGGAGCTTGAGCAATAAATGAAGCTTGGGGAGGAAGAGGTTGATCTAAGAGAAGAAGGGGGACTCCCTTTTATAGTGGGGGTAACATCCAACCGTTGCCCCACCAACCAGCCCCGCACAGGGCGGTAGTACGGCTACAGAGGGGCGGTACTACCGCTGCGCCAATGATACTGCCGCTCCAGGTGGCGTTACTACCACGCAGAAGAGAGCAACAGGGTTCAGGACCCAACGCAGTACTACTGCGGTGGTAGGGGCGGTACTACTGCTCCTGGAACGGTACTACCGCCTCTACCACCGCAACTAGTGCCGCAAAACCTGACATGAGAAAAAGACCTCTCGAATCGAGGCGGTAGGAGCCAGACTGCCCAGCGGTACTACGGCAGAGCGGTCACAAGCGGTACTGCCACTTGTGACCCTTCGGTCGTACTACCGCTGGTAGTGCGGTACTACCGCTGGGGCGCAACAGAGAGAGAGAATCTCCAAAGATGCTGAGGATGGGGCGGAGGTGCCAGGCACCCCCAGCGGTACTACTGCTGTGGAGCCACGGGCGGTACTACCGCTGTGGAGCGGTACTGCCGCTTGTGGCTCCTCAGCGATACTACCGCTGGGTTGCGCGGTACTACCGCTTGGACCTAGACAAGACAAGGAAGAGAGGAGAGAACTCTATAGAGGAATGGAAAAGCTCGGAGGGTGAGAAACTGATGTGTATGTGATGATTTCACCTATGCCATACCCCAGCGGACCCCCTCTTGATAGTACGGTGCCCTCTACGCAACTAGTCCACTGAGAAAGAAACGAAAGAGCTACACCGTCTTGAAATCCACTCCGAGGGGAAGAAAGCGTCTCGTGCCAAGGGAGAATCTGTGAATTATTCAAAGAACAAGATTAGTCCGCAAACATGTTGTCATCAATCACCAAAACTACCTTGAGAGAGATATGCCGTAACAATCTCCCCCTTTTTGGTGGATTGATGACAACTAGGGATTTGCGCAAGGAAAAGAAATAAAATGAAGAAAAGTAAGAACTACAAAATATAGACGAGCCCCCCCAGAATGTGTGCACCTAGATAGGACAAGACACACACATTCGGATCAACACTCCCCCTATATTTTATAGTCCAACAATACTAAGCACAAGATATATATGAGAGAATAGAATAAACAGGGCAATCATGCATCTCATAATAAACTACAATACTCTGAAAGGACATAAGTAATAAGGTAGGTAGCGATAGGGAGCATATGTCTCACACCATATGTCTAGAACTTAGGTCTCACGGGCACCAAACCAAACCAAATAAAGACACGAGAGAACACACACGAAGACACAAGTTCAAAGCACGGCAACAACACAAATCCCTACACTCTCTCCCCCTTTGGCAGCGAGACACCAAAAAGGGCAAAGAGTGACGCTACGACTCCAGGTGATGGGAAGATGAGGATCTCGAGCATCACATCTCAGCATGATAGTCAGCATCATCATCGTGATCGTCAGCATCATCATCCTGGGTTCAAAACTGCTCGGCATCGGAGTCAGTCCAAGGGCAATGCTGATGTATCCATTCCTCCTCTTCAGTGATCTGTCCCTCAGAACCACTGGCAACTGTTGCTCCCAGCTGACGCATGAGCTCCTTGTGGCGTACCCTGGCATGCTTCTCCGCCACATGTGTCATGTACTGGCCATGAGACTCCATGCAGAAAAGCTTCTTCATCTTGAGTTTGAGATTCTTCTCCCACGAAGGTTCTGCACTAGAGGGCCCAAAGGTCTCCGTGTGATCACCAGTGGCCTCCCCTCTCTCGGCCTCCATGGCAGCAGCAGCAGCAGACGGTCCCCCGGTATGATGAGCTGGGGTGGCCCAGTTGTCCTTCTTCCTCAGACACTTGATCTCATGGGAAACCAAGTCTCCAGTCTCTAGCAACACCCTGGGATAGGTATGTGCCCAGGCTCTCTCAATGAGCCTCATGATGAATGGACCATAAATCGAGCACTTGCGCTCAGACACGGCAGATAGGAGTTCAGACCACATGACATGAGAAATATCCAGGCTCTCTCCAGTGTTTGCGTCCTTCTCACGCTGACAGAACAGAAGCATGTCCACGAGATAGGAGTGGACCATATCCAGATTCCCGATGTGAGGGAAGAGAGTGTCACGGAAGATGCGATGAAGAATGTCCAGATACGAAGATAGCTCATAGGTTTGCTTCTTAGTCACAGGATGAACCTTCACAGTGCAGTAGGGCCAAAGAGCTTGCTTGTGAGTGGAAGTAGTATTGAGGTGGGGGCGGAAACCGTCTGGAGTCTCAAGCCCGAGATCCACCACATCAAGTAGCCCCATGAAAGCCTTCCACCTGACGGAAAGCAGCTTGCCATTGGTCATCCATGTCAGAGTCATGTCGACATCTGTCCCAAGATGAACGGTGGCATAGAATTGAGCCACCAAGTCTGCATCGAAATACTTGTTGAATTACATGATCCTGAGGATGTTTTGCTGAGTGCACATCTGAAGGGCTTCGCCAAAGTACTCCGGGTCCTTCTCCATAGCATCAGTGTCAATGGAGCGAACATCAACAAAGAGATTCTTCTTGGCCTTGATCACATCAAAGTAGATGGCAAACTGAAAACGGTTCCAGAACGGGCGGTTGACCAAAGTGGGTTCTTGGTCCACTTCATAGGGATTGCAGCGACGCCTGTCCCAAAACTCCTAGTTGGTCATCTCAGTCACAGTCTTCCCTTTTGGCTTGTGGGTGGGTCTCTTTGAGTGCTGAGGCAGTGGAGGAACACTTGCGGATGCACCTACTGGTTGGGTGCTAGAGGATCCACCGGCTGGCTCAAAGGTGTGGTAGCGTTTTGAAGTTGCACGCCCGGGGTTGATACTATGACCTTGCTGCTCAGAAGGGTCATCACCTGGAGCCAAACACAAGAACACGCACAACAACCAGAAAAGAACGAGCATAAGCCAACAAACTCAAAAAAAGATCAAGGAAAGGCAGGAAAATGATGGAATTGGGCATGCAGCGTTAGTACCGTGACATGCCCACGGTAGCACCACTCCAAGCGGTAGTACCGCTCCACAGAGAGCGGTAGTACCGCTCCAACGAGAGCGGTAGTACTGCTCGAGGCGGATAACAACAGTTTTCTACAGCACGAGGCGGAGAAATAGCGGTTTCCTACTACCGTGGTCAGATCCGCACTACCGGCCTGCCAAATTCAAAAATATTCCTACCAAACTCTAATCGAGATAGTCTAGTTGCCTTCTCCAACCAACTCAAGCCTAGATTTAGCCAAAAATCTAGAGATGCAACCACCATTGCCCCTAAGAAACAAGATCTGAAACCGAGACAAAAGGAAAGAAGGAACGGGGGCAATACCGGCATCCATGGCACGAGAACGGGGTGGGGATTGACTCCACCAAAGGAAATGGAGAGGGACGCCCCGGAGACGGAGATCCGCCGGAGACCTCCCGCGGCGAGTGGAGGCTGGAGAGAGGAAGAGGAAAGAGGGGGGCGAAGTGAATGGGTATGTGGGAGAAGATACCTCCCCCTGCCCCGACTTAACCCCCTGGTCTCGTCCCTCAGCGGTAGTACCGCGCTGGGGGGCGGTAGTACCGCTTAGAGAGGTAGTACCGCGCGCCACCAGCGGTAGTACCGCCCAGAACGCCACGGCAACCAAACCAATACGGCTTTTGCTCGAAGGAAAGACAAAAACGGCAAGAAAAAGAGCACACCAGCAAACGAACACGACACACCTCTTCAAAAGAGGGCGGTGGCTGAGGCCACCTATGTTTGAGTCAAAAGGTATGGCGCCGCGAAGATTTTAACCTTGGGCCCACGACCAAAACTCGCCTTTGAAGCACAAGTACCATCAATAATGGCTAAAGTGAAAGACTTTATCAATTTATGCATAATGGGGGGAGGGAGAGTTCATTGAGAGAACAACACCCCCCCCCCTATGTCCATGCCTACACCTAAACTAGACAACAAAATGAGCATGGTGGGGTGTGCAAGGGTTCAAGCCACATTGCTTGAATCAATGATATTTAGCTCATGCCTTAACTCGCGAAATCTTGCTTCATCAAAGGGCTTCGTGAAAATATCTGCAAGGTTGTCATGAGTGTTGACATAATTGAGCTCGATCTCTCCTCGCCTAATGTGATCCCGGATGAAGTGATACCGAATCTCAATATGCTTCGTCTTGAAGTGTTGCACCGGGTTGAGAGAGATCTTGATGGCACTTTCATTGTCACACCAAAGAGGCACTTTGTCACAAGTGACACCGTAATCCTTTAAAGTTTGCCTCATCCATAGGAGTTGAGCACAACAACTGCCGGCGGCAACATACTCTGCCTCAGTGGACGAGAGAGACACACAACTTTGCTTTTTGGAAGACCAACTTACCAAAGAGCAACCAAGGAATTGGCACCCTCCGGAAGTGGACTTCCTATCCACTTTGTCTCCCGCCCAATCGGAATCCTCTTGGGTACCCTAAGCCAAAGTTTGGGGTATGAGCTAAATATCGAAAGATTCGTTTGACAGCCACATAGTGACTTTCCTTAGGTGCAGCTTGAAACCATGCACAAATTCCCACACTCAACATGATGTCCGGTTTAGATGCACAAAGGTAAATCAAGGATCCAATCATGGAACGACATACCTTTTGATCCACCACTTTACCATTGGGATCTAAGTCAAGTTGGCACTTGGTGGGCATTGGAGTAGAGGCCAGCTTGACGTCACTTAGCTTGAATCTCTTGAGCATGTCTTGAGTGTATTTGGATTGATTGATGAAGGCTCCTTCTCTTCTTTGCTTCACTTCGAACCCTAGAAAGAACTTCAACTCTCCCATGGAGGACATCTCGAACTTTGAGGTCATGAGAGCAGCAAATTCCTCATTAAAAGCTTTGTTAGGAGAACCAAAGATAATATCATCAACGTATAATTGGCACACAAACAACTCCCCTTTGACCTTCTTAGTAAAAAGAGTGGGGTCGATTAGCCCAACTTCAAAACTACGGTCTTGTAACAACTCGGTAAGGTGGTCATACCACGCACGTGGGGCTTGTTTAAGGCCATAGAGTGCCATATCGAGTTGATACACATGATCGGGAAAGTAGGGATCCTCGAACCCGGGGGGTTGTTTGACGTAAACCAACTCATTAATGGGACCATTAAGAAAAGCACTCTTCACATCCATTTGTTGTAACTTAAAGTTATGATGAGAAGCATATGCAATCAATATGCGAATGGATTCAAGACGAGCAACGGGAGCAAAGGTTTCACCGTAGTCGATACCCTCGACTTGGGAGTAGCCCTGTGCTACCAAATGAGCCTTGTTGCGAATGATAATCCCATGGGCATCTTGCTTGTTCTTAAAAATCCACTTGGTTCCTATGACATTGTGATTACCGGTCGGTCTTGGCACCAATCTCCACACTTTGTTGCGCTCGAAGTTGTTGAGTTCTTCATGCATTGCATTGAGCCAATCCGGATCTTCTAGCGCTTCATAGACCTTGTGGGGTTCCACACAAGAGACAAACGCGTGATGCTCACAATAATTTGCTAATTGTCTACGAGTGCTTACCCCCTTTCTTAAGCTTCCAAGCACATTCGTCATGAGATGATCCTTGGTGGAGAGCTTGGAAGCAACCTTGGCGGCACGACGCTCTAATTCCTCCTCGGGGGTGAGACGAGGAGTGGTCACTTGATCATCTTGAGCGTCGTCTTGGGCTTGTTATTGTTCTTGGACTTTCTCGGAGGAGAGAACATGACCTTGGGCATCACTTGATGTGTCACCACCGTCTTGAGTGTGATCTTGCCCTTGGTCATGTCCTTGAGGATGAGGGCCTTCATGTTGTTCTTCGGAAGTGTGTGGGCCTTGGGTTGGTGATGGCTCCACTTGAGTGGAGCTTTGTCCTTCTCCTTCGGCCACAAGGGGTTCCTCAATGGGTAGGATAAAGCCAACACCCATTCTTCTTATGGCTTGGGGAGGAATTTCATCACCTACATCACAAGTGCCACTATGCTCCACTTGGGAGCCGTTATTCTCATCAAACTCCACGTTACACGTCTCCTCAATAAGTCCCGTGGATTTATTGAGGACACGGTAAGCATGAGAGTTTGTAGCATAGCCAACGAATATGCCCTCATAAGCTCTAGCCTCAAATTTAGACAACCGAACACCTTTCTTGAGAATGAAACACTTACACCCGAATACCCGGAAGTACTTCAGGCTGGGCTTGTTACTTGTGAGTATCTCGTATGGAGTCTTGTTCAAGCCCTTGCGGACGTAGAGCCGATTGGATGCATGGCACGCGGTGTTGATGGCTTCGGCCCAAAAGTTGTACGGAGACTTGAACTCCGCCATCATGGTCCTTGCTGCATCCATCAACGTCCGGTTCTTCCTCTCCGCAACACCGTTTTGTTGAGGGGTGTATGGTGCGGAATATTGATGCTTGATTCCCTCATCACTAAGAAATTCATCCAAGGTGTAGTTCTTGAACTCGGTGCCGTTGTCACTTCTTATTGTCAAGATCTTTGCATTGTGTTGACGTTGTGCTTCATTTGCAAAGTCAATGACGGTTTGTTGGGTCTCGCTCTTCCTCTTGAAGAAATAGACCCACGTGTACCTTGAGTAGTCATCCACAATCACCAAGCAATACTTCCTACCTCCAAGACTATCGAAGGATGGAGGCCCAAAGAGATCCATGTGAAGGAGTTCCAAGGGCCTCTTTGAGTAAATGATAGTTGTGGGAGGGTGAGCCTTCTCATGTAGTTTTCCTTCGATACAGGCACTGCAAGCACGATCTTTAGCAAAACTAACATTCGTTAGTCCACGGACATGGTCCCCCTTGAGGAGACTTTGCAAAGATCTCATATTGACATGGGCTAAACGGCGATGCCAAAGCCATCCCACATCAACTTTAGCCATTAGGCATGTCGCGGTCTTAGTGGGTCGCTCCGAAAAGTTAATCACATATAGACCGTTCTCGACATGCCCGACAAAAGCTACTTTAAGAGTCTTGCTCCACAAGAGGGCCATGGTATCGATATCAAAGAAAGTGGCAAAGCCCGTGATTGCAAGTTGACGAACGGAAAGTAAATTGTACGCAAGGGACTTAACAAGCATGACCTTCTCAATCGTGAGATCATGAGAAATGACCACCTTGCCAAGTCCCAATACCTTAGAAGATGAGGCGTCACCCCACTCGACATTGGTGGGCATAGATGGAACCTTGTGCACGTCCACCACCAAGTCCTTGCTTTCGGTCATATGATTTGTAGCTCCGCTATCGAGCAACCATGATCCACCACCGGAAGCAAACACCTACAAGAGATCAATGCTTGGTTTTAGGTACCCGTTTTGTAATGGGTCCTTTGATGTTAGTAACAAGGGTCTTTGGAACCCAAATAGACCATTCAATGTACTCATGAGAAGAACCAACAAATTTGGCATAAACATGCCCATCACTAGCACGGCATAACACATAAGAAGGGTTAAAATCGCCGGCTTTGTTGGGAGGGGTGGCATTGCCCTTCTTGACATTGCCGCCCCTTGCTGTGTTCCTTTTCTTCTCTTCGGAGTCACTTTCTCCCTCCTTCACAAAGGTTTGCATGAGAGGAGGAGGTCTTTTGGTCTTGTCATTCTTCTTCTTGTTCTTGGAGTCGGGCACGTACCCAACCCCTTCCTTGGCTACAACTCCCTTTTTGTTGATCAAGAGATCGTTGAGGTTCTTCTTGCCTTGTATGTAAGTCGCAAGACCTCTCTCAAGTTGCTCCTTCAACTTAGCATTTTCCTCAACAAGATGTATATGCTCACAACTTGGGTTAGTAGCATTTGCATTATCAATTAAAACCATATGAGGAAAAGTTGATTTCTCCTTAGTTAGCTTCACTTGGAGTTGATCATGAGACTCCTTGAGACTAGCGTGAATACCCTTCAAGGCCTTGTGGGCCTTGTCAAGTGTATCAAACTCCTCTTTGAGTCTAGCAAGATCAACCCCGAGTTTGGCCTTCTCGGAATTTAGCACACGAGAAACAATGAGTACATGATCATAGTCTTTCTTTAACTTGGCATGATCAACGTTGTGTGACTCCTCAAGAGCCAAACGAAGACCACACTCTTCCCCAAGAGCATTGGAAAGATCCGAAATCTCATCGGCATAGTCACGACTATGCCCTTCCATCTTCGTGATGGTGTTTTCGTGAGCCTCGATCAAGTCATTAGCTTCACCAAGTTGTTCCAAGAGAGCAACAAAGTGCTTCTTGGATTTTCCCTTGAGTTTGCCCATAAAGGCCTCAAACTCATTAGCCTCCACATTATCTCCATCAAGTTCATTAATGCTATCCGCCGGAGAAGGATGATTAATGATGGTAGTTTTGATGTTGGAGGTTACCTTGTTTGTGGCTTTGGCCATGAGGCACCTGGCGGTGATGCTCTCATTGGGTGAGTCGAAGAGAGATACCCGAGGATTCGTCGCAATGGCAATGGAGGCCATGGCAACTGACTCATCACCTTCATCATCATCATCATCCTCAATGTACTCTTCTTGTACCACCAATGCCTTGGGAGGAGTCTTCTTGGTGAAGTTGTTCTTGTTGGGGAACGACTTGGCCTTGTCCTTTCGGATGAGCTTGCCACCATTGTCTTCCCTCTTCAAATATGGGCATTCCGCAACAAAATGACTCACGTTGCCGCAATTGTAGCAAGTCCTTACACGTTGCTTGCCCCTCGTGCCACCCGAGTTGTTTTTGCTAAAGTTTGGCCTCGAGTTTTTCTTCCTCCAAAATTGCCTTGAAGCAAGTGCCATGTGTTCATGATATGCATACTTCGTATCTTCGGTGTTTCTCTCCCCTTCTTGCTCTTCTTCTTCTTCAACGGTGAGCTTGGCCTTTGATGCAAGGTTGGGCTTCTTTGCCCGTTGAGAATGGAGCACCGCATTGTCGGCGGTCTTGTCCAAAATGTTCATGGCCACAAACTCATACAACACTTCGCTTGAGGTCAAAGTGTGGAAGTCCGGTCTTTGACGAATGACGGAGGACATTGCCTTGTGGTAGGGCATCATTGCCTTGAGGAATTTGCGCTTGATCCAATTGTCATCCGTGTCCTTGCTCCCGTGATCTCGTAGTGAGACCGCGAGTTTGGTTACTCTCCGATAAAGCTCACGAGGTTCTTCATCTTCTTTCATTGCAAACTCATCGGCCTTATCTTGTACCACTTCATAGTTGGAGCGTCGAATGCTTGCGCTTCCTTGGTAGAGAGACACGACACAATGCCATGCATCTTTGGCCAAGGCGAAGGGACGAAGATGAGGTAGGTCTTCGGGTGGAATTGCATCTTGCATGATGAAGAGAGCATTCTCATTGAATTGATTGTCCGCGGCTTCTCGAGGAGTGAAGTTGCTTGGATCATGTGGATAGAAACCTTCTTCAATGATTCTCCAAAGGTTAGTGTTCACATGATTTAAATCACGAAATTCCAAAGGGAAAATAGAGTTTTTGGGCGTTTTAGACGTTTGTTGGACGTTTTTAGCGTTTAGTGCTAGGGTTTAGATTTCAGCGTTTAGGGTTAGGTTTTATGGTCTAAACCCTTAGTTTTTACTGTTTAGCATAGAGTTTCCGACGTTTTATGTCCCGGGTTTAGGGTTTATGACAATTTTTGAAATGACAAATTGTAAAAGGAAAAAAAAGATATGCTCTAATTTATGTTTTTTTGAATTTTGGTTAAATCTTGTCAAACCGGTCAAACAACTGATTCAAGAAATATAGAGTGTTACTAAATAATTACGCAATAATATTAGTGTTAATAAATAAGTATCTCAGTTTTTTTGAATTTTGTTCAAATCTGGTCAAACTGTGGTCAAACTATGGTCAAACTACTTATTCAAGAAATATTAGTGTTACTACATAATTATTCAAGAATATTAGTGTTACTAAATAATTATTTCATTTTTTGAATTTTGGTCAAATCTGGTCAAACTATGGTCAAACTATGGTCAAACTTATTCAAGATATATTAGCGTTACTAAATAATTACTATTTTTTTAGAATAATAGTTTGAAACTCAAACGGTGAAATGTGTGACTTCATGCTCAAGCTAAACTCCTGAGGGTTAATAGGATTGACATCTTACTATTGTCAGGAAAACAACAAGTGCAGACTCGGAAACGAAGGAGAATAGAATCTGAAAGTTAAGCGTGCTTGGGCTGGAGTAGTGAGAGGGATGGGTGACACCAACCGGTACTAAAGGTCCCCCGTACCAGGGCGCGAGCTCACGCCACGTGGTGGCACTTTAGCGTCGGTTCGTGCCGAACCGGTACTAAAGGGGGGGGGGGCTTTAGTGCCGAAACGTTAGTGCCGGTTCCATAACCGGCACTAAAGGCCCTTACAAACCGGTACTAATGGTCCGTTTTCTACTAGTGCTAGGACTGTGTGCCAACTGGACTGAGTTGGTTTCGAGATTTCTTAATGAAGCACAATCTATATTATTTTACCCACATGATCTATGGTCAGCTTTTCTTACAAATTATATTAAATATTTATTAAATATGACGATATATTTTTGTCTGATGGACCTGCACTACCTCGCCTTGCGGATAGACAGACCCATTTTCTATTTTTCTTCTGGTCAACTCGTCATCTAATTTTTATTTTTCACAATCCATAGTTTTCTTCATCTTCTGAAATAGTAAGATTTTTTTTGTCCGGAAAGGAAAAAAATTTATGCATTTTTCAGTTTCATGTCTTCATAATGTGTTTCACGCCGAGATATTAAAAACAATTCTATCAAATGTGGTGTGGGGAAAACTGGAAAATCATTGAAAGTTACCTCCTCCATGACGGCGCTGCGGAAAGATTGCACCTTTCTAACGCTCAGCATGTGGTTGGTGAGGAGCTTCCTTGCCTGCCGCCAGCCTTGGCCATATGGCGCAAAGGCGACGTCGGACGAGCCGTACATGAGGACGTCGGTGACCACGGAGTGCGGCCGTGACGCCAAGACGTGGTCGTTGGTGCACAGCACCGCCTCTGCGGCACGCGGCGATGACACGACGAGCGTCGGCACGGCGCCGAGATGGAGGAGCATCACGTCGGGGCCATGCTTCCTGGTGAGGCTGCGGAGCAAGACGTGTGGGAGCGAGCCGAGGAGGTGCAGGTGGCTGATGATGGGCAGCGTCGGTGGTGATGGCGGGAGTCTGGCTTCTCGCTGTTGCCTTTTTGCTGTCTTCCAAGTGAACCAGTAATAAAGCACAAACAAGAGGAAGAGCTGGAAGAGGAACAGAAACCATGCCGTCGGAGGCGTCTCTAGCATGACGAGATCTGCCATGGGAAGTTAATGTCTAGCTCAGCACTTTCTGGAGCTCTGCGGCGCAATTGTTCTTCTGAACCAGCTTACTTTATCATCACAAGCTCGATCGGTTGCTTATAAGCTAGCCAGGCAGAGTACTTGAAATGACAACCGATGTGTGGTGCACTGAACTTGGAGCAATTAGTTAGCCGACAACGTAGCTTTCATTCTTAAAAACATACAAGGTAGTCTTTGGGTCTTGGTTACATGTTTTATGAACTTTCTGTGACCGCTCAAAAAAGAAAAAGTGGAAAAATACAAGGGACCGGCTAGGGAAAAGTTGGCTGAAAAAATAATTTGGGCACGTCCACTTTTGTCAGTGCAGCAAAATCAAAATCGACTTGCAATTATTTGGGCCAGTAAATTTTCTAGAGGAGCACTCCCTTTGCAACCGCCAAACAAAAGCCTACTAAATACTTGGGCATGGTCTGAAACATAACAGAAATTGACCCAATCCCTGGTAAGACACAAGACAAAAATAAAAATAAATGGACAAAAATAAAGAAAAACAAAATATGAAGCTTCCTAAGGAAGAATGAACTAGTGGTGCTGGTATTATCCTTTATGAAGAAAGAAAATAAAAGGAAAACATGACAAAATTTGCGGATGCGGAGTTTCTACTCCCGGGCTCATCTCCACCTATGCTCAAAAAAAATCAAAACAAATACTAGAAAAATTCAAAAAAAATGCAAATGTTTTTTGTGTGGTAGATAATTTGATGCGTGAGGTCCACTCCAAATTTCAACTCATTTGGACATCATAGCAGCTCTCGGTAAAAAAGACAATTTCAGGGTCTGTAAAAAAGTTTACCGTCACTAGTAGAAAAAGGGTCTAATGTGAGACACATTAGTGTGGGTTTGAAGTTGGCCCGGCACTAAAGGCACCATATGCATTAGTACCGGTTCATGTTGAGCCTTTAGTACCGGTTTGTGCCACGAACCGGTACTAAAGGGGTAGTGGCAGGCTGGCGTCAGGCCGGGTTCCCACGAGCCCCTTTAGTACCGGTTTGTGACACAAACCGGTACTAAAGGGCTAACCTATAGTACCGGTTCATGCCACGAACCCACACTAAAGGGGACAAGCCTTTAGTGTGGGTTCGTGCCACGAACCCACACTAAAGGGGGCAATTTTCAAACTCTACCCCCGGTATCGCCTTTTCAGTTTTGCAAAAAAAAAAAATTAAAAAAACTTCAAAAATTAAAATCCTTCGAGATGTAGTTATGTTACTACATCTAATAGTTAGGGAAATTTAAAAATATAAATTTGGACATGTTTTGCAAAAACGTGTAATGAAAACGTAAAACGGCTATAACTTTTGCATACGATGTCGGAAAAAAATGTATAATATATCAAAATGTAGGGAATTAAAATCCACATCCGATTTCAATGGGGGGGGGGGGCTTTGAAGATTTTTAGAATCCTCAAATTCACAAAGGAAAAAAAGTTATGCTCAAATTTCAGTTTTTTTGAATTTTTGGTCAAACTGTGGTCAAACTACTTATTCAATAAATATTAGTGTTACTAAATAATTATTCAATAATATTAGAGTTAATAAATAATTAGTTCAGTTTTTTTTGAATTTTGGTTAAATCTGGTCAAACTGTGGTCAAACTATGGTCAAACTATGGTCAAACTACTTATTCAAGAAATATTAGTGTTACTAAATAATTATTGTATTTTAAAATAATAGTTTCAAGCTCAAACAATGATACTTGTGACTTCGTACTCGAGCTAAACTCTTGAGGGTTAATAGGATTGACAGCTTACTATTGTTAGGAAAACAACAAGTGCTGACTTGGAGACTAGGGGGAATAGAACTCGAAAGTTAAGCGTGCTCAGGCTGGAGTAGTGAGAAGATGGGTGACCGACCAGGAAGTTAGATGATTTGGAATTAGTGGTGTACACTTGACAAGTTATGAGGGGTGATTAGAGGCTAAATCGTCAAATAATTCAAAAAACTGAAATTCGAAAAAAAAGAAAAAAATTCAAAAAAATGGAAACAAAATTTCAAAAAAAATTAAAAATATATCCTTTAGTACCAACCGGTACTAAAGGTCGCCCAGACCACGGCGCGGGCTGGTGCGACGTGGTGGGCCTTTAGCACGGGTTTGTGTTGAACCGGCACTAGGGGGGGTACCTTTAGTGCCCACCCTTTAGTACCAGTTCCAGAACCGGTACTAATTTTCCTTACGAACCCACACTAAAGGTCGTATTTCTACTAGTGCGTTCACGCACTGTTCAGACCCGATTTGTCTTTTTTGCCGAGAGCTGCTCAGATGTCCAAATGAGTTGAAATTTGAAACGGACCTGAGGCATCAAATTATCTACCACACAAAAAATTGGATTATTCTTTAATTTTTCTATGTTTTGTTTCGATTTTTTTCTGAACAAGAGCAGATGAGCCTGGGCACCGAGTTGGATTTCCGAAAATTTGCACACAATATACATAGAAATTGTGCTTTTTACAATATGAAAAAAATACACACATATAATAGTTAATTTTTCTTTAAAAAGAAGTTCAAAAAATGAATGAACTAGTGGCACTGTTATTACCCTTACAACAAGTGCTGACTTGGAGACTAGGGGGAATAGAACTCGAAAGTTAAGCGTGCTCAGGCTGGAGTAGTGAGAAGATGGGTGACCGACCGGGAAGTTAGATGATTTGGAATTAGTGGTGTACACTTGACAAGTTATGAGGGGTGATTAGAGGCTAAATCGTCAAATAATTCAAAAAACTGAAATTCGAAAAAAAAGAAAAAAATTCAAAAAAATGGAAACAAAATTTCAAAAAAAATTAAAAATATATCCTTTAGTACCAACCGGTACTAAAGGTCGCCCAGACCACGGCGCGGGCTGGTGCGACGTGGTGGGCCTTTAGCACGGGTTTGTGTTGAACCGGCACTAGGGGGGGTACCTTTAGTGCCCACCCTTTAGTACCAGTTCCAGAACCGGTACTAATTGTCCTTACGAACCCACACTAAAGGTCGTATTTCTACTAGTGCGTTCACGCACTGTTCAGACCCGATTTGTCTTTTTTGCCGAGAGCTGCTCAGATGTCCAAATGAGTTGAAATTTGAAACGGACCTGAGGCATCAAATTATCTACCACACAAAAAATTGGATTATTCTTTAATTTTTCTATGTTTTGTTTCGATTTTTTTCTGAACAAGAGCAGATGAGCCTGGGCACCGAGTTGGATTTCCGAAAATTTGCACACAATATACATAGAAATTGTGCTTTTTACAATATGAAAAAAATACACACATATAATAGTTAATTTTTCTTTAAAAAGAAGTTTAAAAAATGAATGAACTAGTGGCACTGTTATTACCCTTAAAGAAGAAAGGACACATAATAAAATATATGATGGAGTATTCCATGTAATAATGAATTAGTTGGAGGTGTCAAAAAAAAGAATTTCTTGCATTGGTATTACCCTCTAAAAAGAAAGAAAAATAATATAAAACACAGCTTCGCACTAAAATCTCGCTTTATGTAATATGCAAAAAAATAAACATGTAATAGTGTAAGTTTGGCAACCTAGTATAATTCACACACATATTGAATTCTTATTGCATGTATTCTTACACAAAAGACATTTTATGAGCAAAGAATAAATTAATGGCATTGACATTACCCTTTACAAAGAAAGAAAGAAAATAAAACAAATAATCACAAAATTTGCATACAACTTACACATAAGTTGCTTTTTGTATAGTATGTGCAAATAAGCATATAATAGTGGAATTTTCTAAAGAATTTTTTTCCAAGAATGAATGAATTAGTGACATTGGTATTACTGAAAGTGCTAGTTATCGACTAGGGGGGGGGGTGAATAGACGATTTTTATGA
The DNA here is from genome assembly GCF_002162155.2 of Triticum dicoccoides. Lineage (NCBI taxonomy): Eukaryota > Viridiplantae > Streptophyta > Magnoliopsida > Poales > Poaceae > Triticum > Triticum dicoccoides. The sequence continues at coordinate 11,854,982 of NC_041382.1, read as the reverse complement.
AAGTATTCAATACATGGAAGTTTCGAAGACAAACAATAGAAATAACCTTATTGATATGTAGTGGAAGATAAACTACACTAAGCAAGCCATAGTCAAGTATGCAATGAAGTATAAGCACGAAGACTAATAGCAGCTAGGTAGTAAGGATCGGGATGGAAGATGGTATGAAGCCAAACAACGATAGTAGTCAAACTGTGAAGACAAATAGGTAAAGCAAACAGGCAATGACTTCACGAAGACAAACTCTAAATAAAGAGAGGGAGAGGATAGAACCAGTCACTTGTTGAGGACACAGGATTTGTTGGACCAGTTCCAGTCACTAGTAGATAAACCACCATTAGTCCTGGTTGGTAAGGGCCTTTTGTCCCGGTTCCTGAACCGGGACTAAAGGGTTGTTACTAATGCCCTAGCCCTTTAGTCCCGGTTCAGTCTAGAACCGGGACAAATGGGCCTCCACGTGGCCGGTGCGCCGAGCCCAGGCAGGAGGGCCTTTGGTCCCGGTTGGTGGCACTAACCGGGACCAATAGGCATCCACGCGTCAGCATTCAGGGGCTGTGGTTTTTTTTTAAAGGGGGAGGGGTTGGGGGTTTTGGGGGGTTAATTTAGGTGTTTCATATATTGTGTTATAGCTATAGCTAATTAATAGAGAGAAGTGTCATCTCTTATGTCCGTGCTTGGTCGACGTGCTACGTACTATATACGTATAGAGAGTACTAGACACGCTAGCTAGCTAGTAAGCAAACGAAGGAAACAGAAGATCGTCATGAACATATATGCATACAGAGAGACGTGATATCGACCACCGCTCCTTCTCCGAGAGATTGGTCGAACAACAAGTTATGTATATCTATCCGACACTACCGGCTACATATATACAATAATTATCTCTTACAATATAATCTCCTAACTATATACGAAGTCAAGCTCCACATGGTATTTTCCGTCTTCAGCGGTCATGTGGTCAAGGAAGAATGTCGCCAATTCCTCTTGAATTGCTCGCATACGATCTGGTGGTAGGAGTTCATCCCGCATCCGAAAGATCTAATTTGAAGAAGGGGGTCAATACATATATATGTGAATAAATGAAACTCAATACAAATGATGGTAATAAAATAAAATTGTGAATATTATTGCTTACGCACTTCATATTGTTCTTCAGTGTACCCCCGTTCACAGGTCGTGTAGCGGATGGACTCGCAAACGTAGTGTCCACAGAAATCATTCCCTTGATCCTGCCACAACCACTTTACAAGAAATAGAGGTCAATCAAACTGATAAGCAGGCATGCCAAATGGTATTGATGAAACTAGCGCTCGAATTACTAGGAGACAGGCGGAACATGCTACTATAGTACTTACTTTCGAGTATCTAAATTGCAGCTTCTTCGGCAGTCCCGGAGCTTTTTTGGTGAATTTTCTCCAAACCCTGTCAGACAAAGAAAACAATTACTTGATATCAGGAAATGAACAAAGTTGTTGATATGGTGGATAATGATCGATTTAACTTACTTCTCGAGTATTTCAGTCATGTCTGCATACTCCTGGGGATCTTTTTGTGTCGAGTCTAAGACGGTTACTAGTCCCTGCTCAAGCTTAATCTCTAGGCAAATATAGTGGAAACTGCGCACGCATGCATAACTCATCAATTATATTACTATAACCTAGACTAATATATAAGGGAAACCGAATATGCACAAGACAGTAACACTCACTTGAAGTTGTAAGGAAAGAGTATTATATCTTTGTTTTCATTTATTACCAATGATCGTAGCAAGTTGCATCTATGAGATTTGTGTTAATGAACCCAATATCACCAACTTGTCTTTTCTTCAATTCGGCGATCTTCAATCTGCATAATATAGTGAAGATAATTATAAATACATGCAATGAAACAGCTGACCTATATGGAGAGACTTAATGACAGAAGTAGTAGTACTTACAGACAGTAGCAGGTGACCGTTGCTTTATCGAGGACCCTTTGATTGAAAAACTTGAAGAACTCCTCAAATGGATAATTCAACAGTTCAATTCCAACGAGGTCATGCTCCTCTCTAACTCTCAGCGTCAAAGTATTCCTCCCCCCAGACTCTCTCCAGGTTTTCATGTACCAATCATGCAATCTTCGCATCATCGTTGTTAGAGATCTTTCATCATTGACGAGAGGCTTCCCGTACTCGAATCTGTGTACTGCCTCCACCTCCAAGAAATCATATTGTATATCGCCGGGCAGGTAATCTCCAAGATTGCTATAACCGAGCACCATCCTCGGATCATTAGCGACGATTTCGCTAGGCACCTTGAGCGGGGGGGACGATTGATTCGCTTGTTCGCCGAGCTGGGCAATTTTTTTTGCAGATTGTCGTTCTTTTATCCTTTGATCACTGACAGTACTTCCCAACCGTCCGCTTCGACAAATGTCTTTGCAATAATGCGCTCATAGTTGCCTTTCGATGGAGACTTTGGTGGTTTTCTCAAGGAAGCCAGAGTGCGCTTCGCTTTCACCGGATCTACCTTCTCCTCCGGAGGTGGATGTTTCTTTGCTTTCACCCCTTGAAACCAGTTCGTCACTTCGGTTCGCATGATCTTCGCGTTCTCCTCTGGGGTCATCTTGTATGGTAACTTCTCTGGAGTCTTCAGAGAAGGACCGAATCTGTATTTTCTCCCGCCTCTGGCTGTACTGCTAGACGCCGGCAGAGCAGACGGAGCGGCTGTGGCTGTCTTCTTTCCTTGCTTATGAGGCGGAGGAAAAGGAGTACGACACGCCGGAGCAGCCAGAGCAGCGGCGGGTCTCTTTCGCCCTTGCTGACGAGGCGGAGAAGGAGGAGGCTGGCTGCTCGGGTGCGCCGGCGCAGGCGGAGAAGGAGGCGGAATGCCGCCACGTGCCGGAGAAGGAGGCCGAGTGCCCTGATCGTCAATCGCCGGAGGAGGAGCCAGTGGAGGAGGCGGAGTGCCTTGACTCGCCGGAGGAGGAGGAGGAGGCAGAGGCATCCAGTTCGGAAGGTTGATGAGCTCCTTCCGCCATAGGCATGGAGTCTTCAGAGTAGAACCCAGCCGAGTCTCCCCTTCACCGGTAGGGTGGTCAAGCTAGAGGTCCTCAAATCCCTCCGTTATTTCATCCACCATCACCCTAGCATATCCTTCTGGAATCGGCCGGCAGTGAAAAGTTGCGCCGGGTTCATTAGGTAAAACAGAGCCAACAGCCGCCTTGACCTTCAAATTCATCCATTGCGTCATAATGTGGCAATTTTGAGACTCCGTGATAGCATCCACGGGATAGCTGGCAGGAGCCGTCAAGACATGCTCCGGCTGAAGCAGCTCGGTGGAAGCCACGCTGCTTCTCCACTGAGATGGCGGGGTAGCTTCGGGGGAAGCTTCGGCAGTTTGTTTGCTGCGATTTGCTTCTCGTTCCTCTATCGCTTGTACCCTTGTGTGCAGCGCCTGCAGTTGGGTCTGTGCTACCTCTTAAGCTTGCGTTGGTTTTCCCCGAAGAGGAGAGGATGATGCAGCAGAGTAGCGTAAGTATTTCCCTCAGTTTTTGAGAACCAAGGTATCAATCCAGTAGGAGGCCACGCTCAAGTCCCTCGTACCTACACAAAACGATAGCTACTCGCAACCAACGCGATTAGGGGTTGTCAATCCCTTCACGGTCACTTACGAGAGTGAGATCTGATAGAGATAATTTTTTTGGTATTTTTGGTATAAAGATGCAAAGTGAAAAGTAAAAGGCAAAGTAAAAAGCAAAGCAAGATTAAAGTGATAGAGAATGATATGATGAGCATAGACCCAGGGGCCATAGGTTTCACTAGTAGCTTCTCTCAAGAGCATAAGTTTTCTACGGTGGGTGAACAAATTACTGTTGAGCAATTGGCAGAATTGAGCATAGTTATGAGAATATCTAGGCATGATCATGTATATAGGCATCACGTCCGTGACAAGTAGATCGAAATGATTCTGCATCTACTACTATTACTCCACTCATCGACCGCTATCCAGCATGCATCTAGAGTATTAAGTTAAAAATAGAGTAATGCTTTAAGCAAGATGACATGATGTAGAGAGATAAATTCATGCAATATGAAATAAACCCGATCTTGTTATCCTCGATGGCAACTATGCAATACGTGCCTTGCTGCCCCAAAGCTAAGCTAACCACTTCCCCCATGGGAAAGGACACCGCAAGATCGAACCCAAAGCTAAGCACTTCTCCCATGGCAAGAACTACAAATCTAGTTGGCCAAACCAAACGGATAATTCGAAGAGACTTTCAAAGATAACCAATCATACATAAAAGAGTTAAGAAAAGATTCAAATATTGTTCATAGATAGACTTGATCATAAACCCACAATTCATCGGTCTCAACAAACACACCGCAAAAAGAAGAAGATTACATCGAATAGATCTCCACAAGAGAGTGGGAGAACATTATATTGAGATCCAAAAAGAGAGAAGAAGCCATCTAGCTAATAACTATGGACCCGAAGGTCTGAGGTAAACTACTCACACTTCATCGGAGAGGCTATGATGATGTAGAAGCCCTCCGTGATGACGGCCCTCTTTGGCGGAGCTCCGGAACAGGCCCCAAGATGGGATCTCGTGGATATAGAAGGTTGCGGTGGTGGAATTAGGTTTTTGGCTCCTGTTCTGATCGGTTGGGGGTACGTGGATATATATAGGAGGAAGAAGTACGTCGGTGAAGCTTCGGTGGGCCCACGAGGGTGGGGGGCGTGCCACCTACCTCGTGCCCACCTGGAAGCTTCCTTGGCGTAGGGTCCAAGTCTCCTGGGTCATATTCGGGAAGAAAATCGCATTCCAGACAGGATTATTCTGTTTGGACTCCGTTTGATATTCCGTTTCTTTGAAACACTGAAATAGGCAAAAAAAACAGCAATTCTGGGCTGGGCCTCCGGTTAAAAGGTTAGTCCCAAAAATAATATAATAGTGGAAAATAAAGCCCAATATAGTCCAAAATAGTAGATAATATAGCATGGAGCAATCAAAAAGTATACATACGTTGGAGACGTATCAGTCTGCTGCACTTTCTTCCTCCTCTCCTGGCATTTGTAACCGCCTGCGTCCGGAAACCCAACTTTCCACGGAACGGAGCCTAGCATGCCTCGTGTCCGTCCAGGGTGCTCAGGATTCCCGAGGGCCATTGTGAGCTCGTCGTTCTCTCTGTCTGGAACGAACGTCCCTTGCTGCACTGCATCGATATCCTCTTGACTGGTATTTTCATTTGCTCGTCCGTCCAAAGGCACTTCCCTGATACAGGGTCCAAGGTTCCGCCAGCCCCGAAGAACAAAGTACGGCAACGGTCTGGCCAGTTCATTGTCTCTGGTTCGATCCCTTTATCAATCAGATCATTCTCAGCCTTGGCCCACTTAGGCCGAGCTTTGAGGTAGCCACCTGACCCTGTGCGATGGTGAAGCTTCTTCTTCGCAGCATTTTGCTTGTTTGTCGCCGACATCTTCTTACTCTGTTTCGATGTCTTGTGGGCCACAAATGCGGGCCAGTGATCTCTGATCTTCTCGTATTTTCCCTTGAATTCTGGTGTCTCTTCTTTGTCGACAAACCTTTTCAGCTCATTCTTCCACCTCCTGAATAGGTCTGCCATCTTCTTAAGAGGAAAAGACTTGATTAATTGCTCTTTAACTGGCTTCTCCAGATCATCCTCTGGCGGTAGGGTGAAATTTGACTTCAGCTTAGTCCAAAGATCATTTTTCTGCATATCATTGACATAAGACACCTCATGGTCTTCGTTCTTAGGCTTATACCATTGGTGGATGCTGATTGGGATCTTGTCCCTAACAAGGACCCTGCACTGAGCAAAAAATGCATCTTTTGTCCGGATGGATTCAATCGGTTGGCCATCGCACGCGATTTCTATGATCTCAAACCTTTCATCCGAGCTCAACTTTTTCTTCGGGCCTCGTCTCTTTACCGAAGTTGTGCTCGATCTGGAGGGCTAGAAAAAAGAAGAAAGACAAGAGTTAATTAATATGTGTACATACCAAAACAATGAATGCATCAATTAGCTAGTCAGCACAGGCTTAACTAATATATATACCTGGCCGGACTCGGTTCGGTCACCGGAGCCGTCATCACGGTCTCCTTCTTGCACCGTCATTGGGACACCGGAGCCGTCATCACGGTCTCCTTCTTGCACCGGCATTGGGTCAACGGAGCCATCATAATCATAGCATGCTTCTTCATCACCATGTCCTTCCAGACCATCGGTGTCATTGAGAAACAACGAGCAGACGTCATCACTTCCTTGTGCGATAATGTCCCCCAACATCGCTTCTTGTGCTTCGTCTCGGGGGGTGTCCGTCATTTCTACAAATATTTACACCATGGTAATTATTATTCAAACATGACAGATGGATATATTAGTGGTAAACGTAGAACTAGCTAGCTAATCACAATAAGGAATCATATTAGTGGCCTCGACGCTGCTACTCTAGGGTTTGGGGTGGCCTCAACAACGCTTCAAGGGTTTGGGGTGGCCTCGAGAATGCTTCAAGGAGGGGGTAATATCGACAACGACGAGATACATACACGGGAAAATATTATCGGGGAGGGGGTATATCGACCCCCCCACGTGTTGAAGTTATCGGGGGGGGGTATATCGACCCCCCACGTGTTGAAGTTATCGGGAGGGGTTTATATCGACAACGACGACATATGTACATGGGAAAATAATATTATCGGGGAGGGGGTATATCGACCCCCCACGTGTTGAAGTTATCGGGAGGGGGTATATCGATCCCCCCC